>NC_142676.1:10042500-10392500 GCF_964200805.1 Pocillopora damicornis | reverse complement strand
CATTCAATGGGAGTCGATTGATTCACTCGCAAGATTCCTTTTTGGCAGGATATGAAGTCAAAACGTTTTTCTGAAGTTTGTCTACTACATGTTTATGTAAGCCCTTATATAAGCAGTGATTATACTTATGAAAGTTGGACACTACACGATTACGACTTTGAAATATAGTTGAAATATCGTATTATATATTAAATTCTACGTGAATAAAACTTATTTTTGTTATGATTTCCGTCCTCTTTACAGTATCTCGACGAAAAAAATGAATAATTGATTTGATTGATTAGAGGGAATAATGAAACGAAGTCCCCCAACAAACAGCACAGCAGATAGCTTGGATTAGCGTGTGATTGTAACCAAAACATGGCCGTCAAGTTTATCACTCCTCTCTCTGTGTTTCTTTTCTTTCTCTCTTCTTGTCAAGCCAAGCCGGAGAACTGCAGTGAGGCTCAATGCAAGGTCTTAACGGTTGGAGAAGGGACTGCGTCCGAATTCCGCGTTAAGGCTTCCGAGAGGGGTGTTAGAATAGTCTACTTGGATTTGAATTTCCGTAACGACAGCTACCGTCCATTAGAGTCAGAAAACGAATTTCTCCCAAATAGATGGGTTTGGGCGAGTTTGATCAGCGAGCCAATGTTGTCTTTGTCTTATGACTATGACATTTTATCCGTGGGCCTCCTTAAATACCAAACAAGAAGTATGGATGTGCTGTTGGAAGATCAACCAAGCGGATGCCTTGCGAACTTGAAATCATCCTATCAAAACAAGGTAGTTGGAAGAGCGCTTCTGAATATGACACAGTTAAACTCAGGTAAACTTCCAGATAGGAATGTTGTTTGTGTTGCGATGATTGAAGATTACTTTAATGACTTTTTATGGAGCTTCTTTGATGGAAATGTCAGATTTCAGTGCTGTAGGATGAGCAAAGAAGAAACCACGGAGTCTGCTTCAATTCAATGTGAGCTGGATGTTCAAGTTAGCGGTTGGTTTAAAGCTTTTAATGGCACCCTCAACCTTTTGACTCTGCTAATGATGCTTTATTGTCCAGCGTTTCTCCTTTTCCTGCCAGATTCCATTTTCAATCTTCCAGAGGAGTGTAAAAAAGAAGAGCGACGCGAAAAGGAGCAACAGTCAGAAGACAGCCATCATCAACAGAGCAATCAACAAAGAAGCAGATACGGATCAACCGCTGAAGCTTCAGCAAATGTCAATGCAGAAAATAACGACTCAGTTCCTTCTGTAACTTTACCTATTCTGACCCAGAGTCAGCAAGCTAATTCCCAAATAGGCGAAGACACATCAAACAAACATGTGCAAAGTTTACTTTATTTAGACGAACCAAATCCAATAACCCTCTCATATTTTCTCAGAACCTATACTAAAGAACGTACAGAATTATTTTCATTTCATTCCAAATTTGCATTTCTCTGGTACTGTGTTATTCCAATTTTTGTGTACCTAAGATTAGGATTAAACTACATTGTAGAAAGTAAATTTATGGAGGAGGTGCATAAAAAACCAAAGGCATCTCTGGTAGGACCGTACTTTTCATATCTTTTCGATTTTCAAGGTTTTTTCGAGCGGGCAATGGCTCTCGCTCCTTTGATTTTGATTTTACTCTCAAGTCCTAAGGATTTCCTAATTACTGCCGGAGAGGACATTAGACAAGTTAAATGCCCTGTTTGCAGAGAAAATACGGTTTCAGTAGGAGAGGATATGCTCCGACACTTAAGAAAATTAGCAGTAGACAGTTACAAGTTAGCTTCGCGTTTAATTAACTTTCACCAAAAAGCACTATCAAAATCTATAAAGTTCTTTACACATTACGCTATTGAGAAAATGGTTCCGCCATGGAAACGAGCTAAAACTCCTTTTATTGCTTTATGGGTGTTATTCTGGGATGTTGTCTTAGTCATAGTTGTTGGTGTTATTTTAGGAGGAGTATGTTTTTGTGTATTTTTAATAGGGTTAGTCGTGCTCATTTATAGCCATTCACCGTGGGGTAGTCTCATGCTTGTCTGTTTAAGGAAACTTAGGCAAATGTTAAAAAAATGGAACCTTGAAGTATTCAACCAATACCGTCATTGTCTGACACTGAGGTTCATCGGTGTTCGAATTTTTCTAGTTGGTTTCCATCTACTCCTAATGGCAATATTAACAGAAGGCTGTTTGGTAGGGGGCCTTTCTTGTCGATGTATCACTCGCATGTTTGGCTTAGTTACTTTAGGTCTGGTGTTAAATGCGTCAGTCGTAGGCCCATTCTTAGCACTCTCTATCGCTGCTTTAACAAACATTTATCTATGCTACTATAATCTGCAAATGTACTACCTAGAAGTGAAAGAAATGATTTCGGAGAAGTGGCAGACTCTTGACGGAAAACGCGAGCACGGTGCAATTCCAGAAGATCTATTTTGGCGCATTTGCAGTGAAGCGTCAAATTCAAAGAACGCAGTTCCACCAGTTAGGGGTGAAGTAAACCGCATGCTTAGCAATATGGCTATCATTTTGATATTTCTATTTTTGGTTTTCTGCTCTGTATTTCTGGTGACTGATGCGAGCAGTATGTCAGCAGTGCCATCAACGATTGCTGTGTTTTTAAGCGGAGCTATTCCTAGCTTACTTTTCAAGGGATTGACACACGGAAAGCGATTTACGGGTGAGACAAGGGTGAGAATGATTAGAGAAATCGAGGAGGCGGTTATAAAGTACAAGGAAAGTACCGCGGTAGAGTTGTATAATCTGTTACAAAAGGACAATTTGTCGAATGAACTGGCTTTGGACTAATACAATGAAGGGTTATGATATTCGGAAAGTGCCGCGATCGTCGTGCGTCCCTTTCTCATCCTTTGCTTGGTTTCGTGAGGAAGGGCGCATCAGCTTTCCCAGCTACTACTACTTTTCAAATTCATTCCTAAGTTCTTCTTAGTACTCTAAAAGGTCACTATCATTTTATAAGATATGAACTAGAAGTAAGATTAGATAACTTATTGATTTTGCCAATGTCAGTCCTGACGCTATGTGTGCTATGTTCCATCAGTTATTAATCATTGCTATCACTTATTAATCGTTGCTTCACTGAGTATTATGTACTTCAAGGCCTCTGTACTGAAATAAATATTTCGTAATTTGCATTCATGACTTTGTATTTCCTTTGGTATTGCTGAAAATAATTTCATAGATCATTATTCTGCCTCTCTTCCCTTTCGTAGGCAGAGAGCCCGACATATGACCTGCCACTAGCTTTTGGAGCTAAATCGGGGGTTCAGCAGACACAGCAGCAAAATGTGTGCTCATGCTCGGCGGATTTGGCGCGTTCGAGGAGCGTTTAGTGATTCCATCGTAAATGAATTTCGTTGGGAGACGACAAAAATATCGTTTTACACTTTCTGGGCATTTACTGGATTTAACCAAGTGTGAAATTTGATCGAGTTTGCTCGTATGGAGAGGAATGAAGGGAAAGCAGCGTTCACCGTAAGCTGTTTTAAACTTATCCAGACATCTTCAGTGGTAGCTGTCGCCACGAACTTTTTAACACTGTTACGGATGTTCTACTTCTGTCCCTAAATTGACATCTATTACCGCAAAGTTTTTTTGTGTTGAATTAGAGAGAGACGAGATTTGACAGAAATTTTCCTGAAAGCGGAAACCTTATCAGTTTCTGTTTGCGCTTATCTCCGAAAAATAAAAACAAACAAACAATGGGAATTTTATAAATGCAGCCATTGTGCTACCATAGAAATAGTCGACCCCATTCCCTTACGCACCTAAAAATTTCTCACGCATAACAAGCATGTGCACTCATTTTGTCGCTGTGTGGCCTGCTCATGCGCAGTTTCTTTCAAATTCGTTATGCGAAAAAATAGTTTTCCTTCTAATGTGTGGTTGTGTTCATGCTCCAGAGAGATTACCATAAATGATTATCAAACATTAAGTAGCTTGTATATTAATGAAAAGATGAAACAATATTGATCTTTGCGATCACAATGTGTCATTGTCTCGCAGATCGATTATTTGCCTCAGCTTTTGGCTTCCCAAATAAGTGTCCCTTCTGACCAGATATATTGATGTTTTGCTTATTCTCTTCTGACAAGTGATAACATACACCAGTCCCCTTGTTCAAAGACCCCTACAAACGTTGATACTCCTTCATGTATTGTTTTTTTGGCGTAATTTACGTTGATGTTTAAAGCGTGGCGAGTCAACCAAAGTTTCAGTAACCTCGAGGCAAAACTATGATTTTTGAAAATTTCTCTCTATGACCTCTTCTGTAGCCTGCAGTGCAGGCGTCCTATGAGGGCGAGTTAACTTTAGGGAGCTCGCGATCGTTTATTCAACCGGCCATCAGTTGATTCGGAGTTAGAGTCGACGGTGAAGGGAAGGGGGCCTGGAAAGGCGTATTTTTCGTTGCCCCTCCCCCTCCCCTCTCCTTCTTTTTGACCGTCGCTCACCCTCTTGGTACAAATTTCTTTCTCTCCTCAGCCCTCCACTGCCCTTCCACTGCTGTAAAAATTTAAGATTGTAGCTTTAATATTTGAAACTCGGCCTCCAAAATTACTCTCTTTCTGCTGGCTATCTCTTCTGTTGTGTTTTAGATTAATATAAACTGTCTGCACGGAAAAAACTGAGCACAGTTAAATGTATCACACATACAATTACGGGACTCTCGCTAGTACCCACTAAACCTCCATTAGCGTGTTTTTGGTGCTTAATGCTCACGTTTACTATAATGGAGTGTAACAATTGTACTCGATCTTGAGTTTTTTTGATCAAAAGAATGTGAAGCATTCAGCAGTTTGATTGAGTTCTACATTTTACAAAATAAAATTTAAACAGAGAAATGAACCTTAAAATCTTTTCGATAAGAACGTACCAGTGCACTAATCGAGTCATATTTCGCTTGATGATCCACAGAGGTCTTCCATCCGTTTTTTTAATTAACAAGGATGCAAAGTGATTTTACCGCAAACCAATTACCAGTAACAGACAAGTCTCTACAGACAGAACAGTTTCAATCTGAACTGTCTTAAGTTGCTGTCGCTATGATGCATTCAGTCAAGCGTTCATCGCTTCTTTAATTGCTAGTGTGAATGAATCGAAATTAAAGGAAACTAAAGCCTTGTTCGCCAGATTTGTAAGCAGAATTAAAATTTAGAAAAAAAGGGTTACAATGAAACAAATCACTGTAATGAAATGCTTATTAAACCAGGGCGTACTTTATATTTACAAACAAAAAAACAAACAAAACACAAAGGAAGGAAGGAAAAGCAATAAAATCTATTTTTTAGTGTTTACAGTTTCAGCAGCTAATGTTGTTCATAGCACTTACTGAATGGACGTCCACAGTGAATAATACTGGGAAAAAGTCATGTACTAACTATTGAAGAAAAAGGTCTTGTGACCAGGTGCATGGTTGCTGTCATTCCCGATATTGAAACTCAAGAAGACCTTTCTCCGAAGCACTGGGACGAAACTCGGAATCAAAGCGTTTTTCAAACAGAAGAACGTGGCATGGATCGTCGCTGTGATTGTCAAATTGCGCTTGAAAATAGTGCAATAGGAACAAATTGTACAAAGAGTGAAATCCCACTGAGGGCCATGTTTTGCTTGTGATCGTTACTGAGACACATTATTTTCTAAAATCCACCCTGTAATTAGAAACGGTACTAATCATCAAGCGACGACACGTTTCTCAGTGAAGGAACGATTTGAGCAAAATGCATCTGATAGTTGCGTGAATCAAGCAGACTTAGACTAGAAACCGTGAGATAAACTAACGTTTTACACGTCCGAGTAGGCTTTGGACTTTCTTTTCTCATTTCATTGGGCTCGAGCGCACTGGAAAAAATTTTTGTTTATTTTGCAAAAAAATCTGTCATAAGTTGCGTGAGACAAGTGTGATTTTTTCCGGCTAAACCTTGTCAAGATTTATCAATCTTCGAGGGCGCCGTCGAACTGTTCCCAGAGCAGAACATTTTTTTTGTCGGACGTGAAATCCGACAAACTTTTTAATTTACAGTCAATAGTCAATCAAGAAAATCTGAACTCGCTTTATGCGAGTCTTGCAGGTAGAGGCCTCCCAAAATATTCAATTTTTACCCAGGTACCTGACAATCGTTATGCAGCAGTACTCAGAAAACAAATATTATGACTCTCAAATTTTTCTGAACGATGACCCGATTTAACCTTAAGATAGGATTCAGTTGAAAGGGAATGTAATATTAGATCGTGCGTGGCTCCAGAATAGAGAACAAAGCAGATAGCTTGGATTACCGTCTGACTATAATGAAAACATGGTTGTCGAGTTTATCACTCCTCTCTCTGTGTTTCTTTTCTTTCTCTCTTCTTGTCAAGCCAAGCCGGAGAACTGCAGTGAGGCTCAATGCAAGGTCTTACCGGTTGGAAAAGGGACTGCGTCCGAATTCCGCGTTAAGGCTTCCGAGAAGGGTGTTAGAATAGTCTACTTGGATTTGACAGCTACCGTCCATTAGAGTCAGAAAACGAATTTCTCCCAAATAGATGGGTTTGGGCGAGTTTGATCAGCGAGCCAATGTTGTCTATGTCCTATGACTATGACATTTTGTCTTTGGGCCTCCTTAAATACCAAACAAGAAGTATGGATGTGCTGCTGGAAGATCAACCAAGCGGATGCTTTGCGAACTTGAACTCATCCTGTCCAAAAAGAGCAGTTGGACGAGCACTTCTGAGTATGACACAGTTAAACTCGGGTGAACTTCCAGATAGGAATGTTTTTTGTGTTGCGATGATTGAAGACGTTTTATGGAGCTTTGATGGAAATGTTAAATTCCAGTGTTGTAAGAGGAGCAAAGACGAAAACACGGGGTCTGCTTACATTCAATGTGAGCTGAATGTTCAAGTTAGCGGTTGGTTTAAAGCTTTTAATGGCACCCTCAACCTTTTGACTGTGTTAATGACGCTTTATTGTCCAGCGTTTCTCCTTTTCCTGCCGGATTTCATTATCAATCTTCAAGAGGAGTGTGAAAAAGAAGAGCGACGCGAAAACGAGCAACAATCAGAAGACAGCCATCATCGACAGAGCAATCAACAAAGAAGCAGGTACGGATCAACCGCTGAAGCTTCAGCAAATGTCAATGCAGAAAACAATTCAATTCCTCTTGTAACTTTACTTACTCCGACTCACAGTCAACAGGCTAATTCCCAAATAGGCGAAGATAAATCAAACAAACATGTACAAAGTTTACTTTATTTAGACGAACCAGATCCAATTACCTTCTCCTATTTTCTCAGAGCGTATACCAGAGAACGTACAGAATTATTTTCATTTCATTTCAAACTTGCTTTTCTCTTGGACGGCGTTATTTCAATTTTTGCGTACCTAAAATTAGTATTAAACTACATTGTAAAAAGTAATTTTATGGAGGAGGTGCATAAAAAACCAAAGGCATCTCTGGTGGGACCGTTGTTTTCACATGTCGATTTTCAAAGCTTATCTGGCACGTTAATCGCTCTCACTCCTTTGATTTTGATTTTATTTTCAAGTCCTACGGATTTCCTGATTACCGTCACAGAGGACATTAGACAAGTCATATGCTCTGTTTGCAGTGAAAATACGGCGGTTCTGCCGGAGATGACATGCTCCGACACTTAGGAAAATTAGCAGTAAACAGTGACAAGTTAGCTTCATGTTTAATTACCCTTCACCAAAAAGCACTAATAGGGTCTATAATTGTCTACACATTGGGCTCTTAAGAAAATGGGTCCGCCATGGAAACGAGCTAAAACTCCTTTCATTGCTATGTGGGTGTTATTCTGGGATGTTGTTTTAATCATAGTTGTGGGTGTCATTTTTGGAGGAATATGCCCCTGTTTATTCTTAGTAGGATTAGTCTTGCTCATTTGTTTGTATTCACCGTGGCTTAGGCTCATGCTTGTCTGTGTCAGGAAATTTAGGCAAATGTTAAAAGAATCAAGGATACGCAACAAAAACCAGATTTTAAAGTTTATTTTTGTTTGGTTATTTCTGCATTTTTCTCCTGTACCCGTAGCGGCAACAATAACAAGCGGCTGTTTCGTAGGGGGCCTGTCTCGTCGATATATCACTCACATGTGTGGCTTAGTTACTTTAGGTCTAGTGTTAAACGCATCAATAGTGGGCCCATTTGTAGCACTCTCTATCGTTGCTTTATCTATGCTACTATAATCTGCAAATGCGCTACCAAGATGTGAAGAAAATGATTTCGGAGAAGTGGCAGACTGTTGATGGAAAAAGTGAGCACGGTGCAATTCCAGAAGATCTGTTTTGGCGCATTTGCAGTGAAGCGTCAAATTCAAATAACACAGTTCCACCAGTTAGGGGTGAAGTAAACCGCATGCTTAGCAAAATGGCTATTATTTGATATTTCTATTTTTGGTTTTCTGCTCTGTATTTCTGGTAATTGATGCGAGCAGCATTTTAGCATTGCCATCAACGATTGCTGTGTTATTAAGCGGAGTTATTCCCGGGTTTTTTTTCAAGGGATTGACAAATGAAAAGCGATTTACGGGAGAGAAAAGGGTGAAAATGATTAGAGAAATCGAGGAGGCGGTTATAGAATACAAGGAAAATACCGCGGTAGAGTTGTTGCAAAATGATGCTGAATTTATCGAATGAACTGGCTTTGGACCAATATATACAAGAAAGGGTTCTGATATCTCGAAAGTGTCGCGATCTTAACTGCGTCCCTTTCTCAGCCTTTGCTTGGTTTCTTGAGGAAGGGTGCATCAGCTTTCCCAGCTACTACTACTTTTCATATTCATTCCTTAGTTCTTCTAATTACTCTAAAAGGTCATTGTCATTTGTTAAGATATGAACTAGAAGCAAGATTAGATATCTCATGGATTTTTGCCAATCTCAGTCTTCATGCTAGGTGTGCTGTGTTCTGTTGCTCATTAATCGTTACTTGACTGAGTATTATGTATTTCAAGGCCTCAGTACTGAAATAAATATTTCGTAAATTACATTCATGACTTTGTATTTCCTTTGGTATTGCTGAAAATAATTTCACAGATCATTATTCTGCCCCACTTCCCTTTCCTAAGCAGGGACTGTTACTGATGTGAACCAAGTGGAAAATTTAATGTAGTTTTCTTATGGAGAGGACTGAAGAAAAAGTAGCGTTCTTTTAATTATAGTTCATTGTAAGCTGTTTTAAACTTATCCAGACATCTTGAGCGGAAGCTGTCGCTACGAATTTTTAACAGTGGTACAGATGCTCTACTTCAATCCCTAAATTCACATCTGTTACCACATTTTTTGTGTTGAATTAGATAAGTGAGAGACGAGGTTTGACAGAAACTTTCCTGAAAATAGAAACCTTGTCAGTTTTGGTTTATGCTTATCTCCAAAAAATGAAAACAATCAATGAGAATGTTATAACTGCAGCCATAGTGTCACCATAGAAATAGTCGTACCCATTCCTTCACGTGCCTCCAACTTCTCTTGAGTAAAAAGCTTGCGCACTGATTTTGTCGCTGTACATGCATGGCCTGGTCATTCGCAGTTTCTTTCAACTTCGTTTTGCAAAAAATATTTTTTTCTCCTAATGCGTGATTGTGTTGTGTTCACGCTCCAGAGAGATTATCAGACATAATTATAAAACACTAACTTGCTTGTGTAATAATGAAAAGATGAAACAATATCGATCTGTGCTTCGCAAAATATCACAAAGCGTCATTGTCTCGCAGATCAATTATTTGCCTCCCTTCTGACCTGGTATATTTCTCGATGTTTTGCTTCTTCTCTTCTGAATTCCCTGTTGATGTGTGAGTTGTGGTCTTTTGAAATGAATTTAAAGGTTGCATTCGAAAACGTCTCTGTTCTTTGTTACGGAAAGATTCTGTCCCAGGCCTCATGCGACTTCTCTGTTATTCATCGCTTCAAATCTGTTCTTCATCGCTTCAAAGTGTACACAAAATCGCCAGTTACGAGAGCTATTTGGAGATTTGATTCCTATAGCCTGCGATACAGCTGTCAATTGTCTCTAAAATCCTAATTTCTTGTTGTTGTAGTAAATGAGACTTAGACTAGAGTAGGAAAAAAACCTCGTGATAAGTCATAACAGTCCCTCCTCCCCCACCCCCTCCCCCCAAATTAGTTTGTAATCGTCCCATTTCTGCGTGGTTACCAAGGCATCCTTTCATGGCTTCCACGTCGGCAGACTACGTAAACTTGTCGATAATGTTTTGCCCTTAATTGATTTGATTGTTCAAAGAAATGAAATTACTGAGGCGGCGGAAAACAATTCTGGTTATTTTAGTGTTCATATGGCTTGGGGGTATGATTTATTTTCTGGCACCGTTGACAGGATCAAGGGATGACACTCGATCTAACGGAGATCAGGAAGACACTCACATAAACTTTCAACAGAATACAGACAGTCGAGACACTTATTATGACAAGGTAAGCTTGAATTATTTTTATGATCGTATATTTGTAAATTATCAAGGCTAATGTTTAGAAAAGTAACTGTAATTCTTGTAGGAATTGATAAATTATTGTATAATGTGGCGTCAAGTGTTTTACACCTCGTCTCCGTAACTTTGAAAAGAAGCCCTATATAATGTCGAGTTTCAAAAGAATTTTAATGAAACATATCCTTGGATTTTCACCATGGTGATTCACTGTTCTGTTTTAATTTGATCCTAGAATGAATTTGTAGGGTTAAGAGGAAAATCAGTTGAAACAGACTCTCGAAGAATAGAAGGTTTCGACGTGGAAAGTTATTTAGGCGTCACTAGGGTGAGGCAAGGTGAAGATGCCTATGCCAGTAATGCATATAATCAAGAAGCTAGCGACAAAGCTCCCTTTAACAGAGATGTTCCTGATGTGAGAGCCTCTCAGTAAGTAATAAAAGGTTTTAAAAGATATACACAGTTGCCTGTAATATTGACTAAATAGATACAGTTTTGCCAGGTAAATTTTAATCTTAGGTTAAAAGCAAAAAAACCTAACAGTTTGTTTTGTCTCCTGGTCGTGATTATGAGTAATTATATATGGGAGGCAAAGGAAATTGCCATCTTGCAGTATTAGTCTTACAGGCTCCACAGGGTCAGGACGGTCTTAGCAAGGGGCATTTTCAACTGATTAAGCAGGAATTCATGAAAGTTCGTCCCTCCCCTCACAAAATGGAACACTGCAAGACATTAAGTTGTATTGAGAGCTTATGTTATAGACTGTATAATTATTGCTTAGGGTTAGTTACTTACTTCTGAAAATTATTCTAATGCAATATATAGTATATGTCTTTTTTAAACATTTTATACTTCAATCTATAATATTTAATACTTTAATTTATATACAGTAATACTGCACTTTTATTCATGACATCTCTGGCAGTGGCCATGGGCAGTATAAAGTGAATCCTGTTTTCTGATTTGCTACTTGAGTGAAAAATATGGACCCATCTTGCCTGCTGGGGATTGCCTGCTTTGATCCCATGAAGGAAAAAATTACTTGCTGCAGACATTTTAAGCTCATAGTTTTTTTGGACAATTTCGGCCACAGAATTGCAAAAACTGGCGAAAGAGGGCCAAAACAGCTCTTGCGGGCTTATTGTGCTTTAAAAACATTTGGCTTTTTTCTCCATCTCTTAAAATAAGCAAGTCTTGATTCTTAATGAAGTGGTTATCTTTTTGCTATGTAATGAATTCCTTAATGATCAAGTGTGAGGTCAAAATGACTGGATATTCATTTAGCATTGTTCCTTTTTTTATGGAGCAGGACTTGGTCTTGCTTTATTATGTTTCATCCAAACCTACTTTGAGCTTATTCCACACACGTTCAGTTGATATTGGCAGAATAGTAAGCCACATGTGATTATGTCTCTGACCCCTGCACCTTGTAGTGCTGTCCTATCATGTCCTCTTGAAAAAAATTGTTTTCATTTACATTGAAGCTCTTGTCAAACTGAGATGAGGAAAATGTTTGCAAATGATCCACTGATTTGCTTCACATGTCCATGTAGGTACATGGCTATCAAGAACTCATTTCAAAACTTAGTAGTTACATACCTCCTCTGTGTTTAGATGCCAAGAAAGATTGTGGATAAGTGATGATTTACCAACAACAAGTATTATTATTTGTTTCCATAATGAAGGCAGAGCTGCCTTATTACGGACAGTCATAAGGTACTGTATGTTTGTCATAAAAATTAATATTGCTACTTTAACTTTGTTTTACAACTTTTACCCAATTTTGAGTTAATTAGTTTATGTACAGGTAAGCATGTGCATTGGTGAGCATTATCTAATAAGCGAGACACTACAAGCACCCTCATTGATCAAAATCTATCATTCACTGCACTGGTAAACCCTTGTTTCAAGTTTACATGTATTTTATAAAAGAAATAGATGGCTCTTTCTATCAATTTACCAGCTTAATAACCCACTTAGGATGTTTGGAGAACTTGAGGAAAGTTTGTTAATCAATCATTAGCGACCAATATTTTGCTTAATTAATTTCCACTCATGTACATATTGGTGCCATTTGCTGAGACCCTGTAAACTGATGTATTAGTTTTGGTGCCACAAATTGACTTTTTTTTTCTGTTGGGCTCACTTTAGTTTGGTACTAATTATCGTTGTAATTACTTTTTACAGTTCTCTCAATAGAAGTCCTCCTAACTTGTTAAAAGAAATAATTCTTGTAGATGACTTTAGTGATAATGGTAAGTTCTCAATGTTCTGAGGTGCCTCTTTTTCTATAGCTTGTAGTTCTTGTATCTTGGTTGTTCATTGTATAGGATCAAAGTTACAGTGCAACTATTTTGAAATGTAGTATGAAATGTGGTTATATGGAACATACATTTATTCAACTTCACTGATTGGTTTAAAATAAATATGCCAGAAATTTTGTAGTTTTGTAATAAAGTGCAATGTGTTTAAAACTTCATAAGCATAATAATTAGACAAATTTTTGTAATAAACTGTTGAACCTATTACACCCAAACATCAGTTTACACGTCCTCCTTACTGTTTTCTATACATTTCTTATGCTACTTACAAGGAGAATTTGTCTAACGGTCAAGAGCTTCATGATCATTTCCTTTATTCTCATTACCATGAGGTTCAACTCAGGGGTGATACTCTTGGGAGAAATTGGATGCTTATCATTCTAAAGGGTTCAAGAGTTGACGTAAATTTTAAAATCATTTGTCTCTGTAGCTGAGGATGGAAAGCTTTTAGAGAAACTACCTAAAGTAAGAGTACTCCGAAATAACCAAAGAGAAGGTGAGTTAATATCAACTTTGTCACAATTATTTGCCCTGATTTTGGGAGTTCCTTCAATAATTTCACTTGAATAGTCAATCTGATTGTGAACAAACTTCACAAATGCTAATTTTGAGTGCAAAAGTTTCTTACTTCCTCAAGAGTTATCTTGAATGTTTCAGCAAACAACTTACAGCTAACACAACTTCTACTTACAGGCACTGAAAAGTTTATTTACATATACCATATAACAGAACAAGTCATGACTGATAATTATGGTACATGTATTATTTTACCTGGATACCTTTAAACTCAATATCTAACAAAAATTAGAGAGTTATTTTGCACATACACAGAGCTAACAATATTCTTTGTCAAAAATTGTCTCCATGGGAACAAAGGTGTTGGTACCAGATTTGTTAGTCATAATAACAACCATTGTGAAGTTTATATGAAATAATTCATATTTGTACTGCGGTTGTAGATGAAAGTGAAATGTGATCATCGCAGTAAATTTTCCAATTTAAGCAATTGGAAAGAAGAAGCCTGAAAAAAAAAAATCAGGGCTTCAACGGGATTCGAACCCGTGACCTCCGCGATACCGGTGCGATGCTCTACCAACTGAGCTATGAAGCCACACAGGTCAACCTCGCTCCCAATGTGTGGCTTCATAGCTCAGTTGGTAGAGCATTGCACCGGTATCGCGGAGGTCACGGGTTCGAATCCCGTTGAAGCCCTGATTTTTTTTTTCAGGCTTCTTCTTTCCAATTGCTTAAATTGGAAGATTTACTGCGATGATCACATTTCACTTTCATAACAACCATTCTTTGCATTGTTACATTTATTGTTTTTTTTCAGTGAATTTGTAAATTGCTTTCTGTTCTGGACTGTATTTTGGATTCGATGTAATGCTTTTGTGAAGGCTCAGTTTAAAAATAAAAATTGTGGCTGTTGGAAAGTGCAGTGTCTTTACCTTCCTTTAAATAACTTTAGATTGAATATTTTTATACAGGACTTATGAGGTCGCGTGTGAGAGGGGCAGATGAAGCTAAGGGTGAAGTGCTGACTTTCTTGGACAGCCATTGTGAATGCAATAAGAACTGGCTGGAACCACTCCTGGAGAGGATTAAAGAGGTGATTTAAATTTTGTAGCTCAATCTTTGACAATAGTTTATTTACATAAACCCCTTCCACAAATGGCCAACCTACACATAGTCGTTTTTCTTTTCTTTAGAACTTTGTAAAACTTTAATCCAAGAAAAAAATTGTACTACAATTGCCAAAATATATATACCCAAAGCATGTTAATATTTTCAATTTTTTGTGGACATGCACATGTACTTGAATATCCAATGGAAGATCCATTTATTAAGATTGATAATGTTCATGTACGGTTACATCTTGCTCTGTACTCACATTGTAAACCACGGTAGATACCAAACCCTGATTAGTAGTCCAATTTCCCCTCCTTTCTGCTCTGTATTTCTTGAAGACTACAGTGTAGGAATCAATTTGGTGTTACATACGAGTGTACATTTTTTCAAGATAACAGGTCTTGACTGATGTTTGCCTTTTCTCCCATATCCTTTTTGCTTAGCAATGTTTGTTTATGAAGAATGTATGTCACACTGACTAAGTGGTTTTACATTCCTTACTTTGAAAGGGGGAACCCAACCTATTAATGAATTCTACTTATTTTGACTTTTACTGTTTGTTTAGAATCGCAACATGATTGTGAGTCCAATCATTGATGTGATCAACATGGACACATTTGAGTACCTAGGGTCCTCATCAGATCTGAGAGGAGGTACATGACTTTACACACACCTGTTCTGTACTGTTTGATAATATGTAAAAGTATATTTTCATAGCAGGTGTTATAATCATAACTGTTTGGTTAAATGCTTTGATCAGGACGTATGTACATATACACAGGTAGTCTGATTGTATGGGTGTTTTCTTCTGGACCAATTCGGATTGCATGATGAAATTGTGCTGGTATTTCTAGTCAAATATTGGTGAAATGATACTCCAGCAAACAATGCTATGACTTGCCAATTGCTATACATGTATGTAGAGTATGTAATTTATAACTGCTGTTTAAAATCAAAATCAAATTTAGCTGAAAATCATAAAACCAAATTAAAAGACTGCAAAATAGTTTGATATGCAGAGTATATTACAGTTATTATCCTGATGTGCCTTCTTTCAAACTGTACTCTAAATACAATTTTGACTGAATTTCATTTACTTCAACATGTATTTGTCCTGCAAACAACTGATTTTTTAGCCAAGCAGTACAACTCATTTTCTTAAAGTAAATTGCATCTATTGCATTGTACTGTAGTGAAGCAAATTTTTGTAGTTGTGCTAACAATCCAGGTGACAGGTTACTGAATGAGGCTGTTAAATTTTTCCAGGATTTGGCTGGAACTTGAACTTCAAGTGGGATTTTCTTCCACCTAATGTGCTTGCTGAGAGATCTGGTCAACCAATGGCTCCAATTAAGTATGTGTGCCAGATAAACCTGATAATATTTATTCCCTATTCTGCCCTTTAACCATTTACTGACCATAACATCGGTATGCATGTTCTCCATACTGTTTTCTATACATTTCCTAAGGTGCTGATAGGGAGAATTAATTTTGTTTAACAATCAAGAGGTTCCTTAGTTGGTGATCATTTCCCTTTATTCTCATGACCTTAACATTTGAATCAGGGGTGGTATTGTAAGGAGAAATAGTATGCCAAGGGTCCAAAGGGTTGATTGAGTTTTTGGATCAATATCAGTATCTGGGCAACTGCCCACCTACCCCTCCCCTAACAGTCTATTGATAACAAGTTAGGGTTAATGTTGGGTTAGGGGAGGGGTTAGGGGAGGGGTTAGGGGAGCGGTAGGTGAGCAGTTGCCCAGATACTGATATTGATCTGAGTTTTCAATGATGTTCATTCAGTCACAGACCTCTACAGTGTGCAAGTTATCAATTACAGTAACTCAGTGGGAGATGTGTGTTAAATTTGATTCGTATCACTTTATTTGCAGAACTCCTGTTATAGCTGGTGGGCTATTTTCAATTGACAAGAAATGGTTTGAAAGGATCGGTAAATATGACATGGACATGGACATTTGGGGAGGAGAGAATTTAGGTTTGTATACTATACATGAAGCTAATCTCTAAGTTAAATTTTAGAGTTGCGCAGTATGGTTACTGTGTGTTAGAATTTACTTTTAAACATGGAATGGATTGTAATGAGCTAATAACCCATTCACACCAAAGCTTAAACATGTTTAACCCATTGACTCCTACGTGTAACACGTGCCTACCCAAAAGTTAAAATTTTGGAGAAACCGAAAAAGTAAACACAATGGGCAGTAAAGTTTGACAAATCTTTTTTTCCCAAAAACAAGCTCACGTGAAAGAAGACCATTTAAATAACTTACTATCAACGAGGAAAGCAATAGATGCATATTAAGTTTTTACTCTAAAATCAAGATAAAAGATAAAAATCAGTAAATTTTTGCGCACGTGTGCAAAAAAAGTATGCGGATCGGATTTCAAAGTGAATATGCAAATTCATCAGGGTGTGGAGAGATCTCGTGTTACATGGAAATTATAAATGAGGAGAAAGACAAAACTGACCAAGGAACGTTTCGGGAAGAAAGCTTTATTCAAAACAGTTCTTGATTTTCTGTTAGAACCGAAAAACGTACGAATTTCTTACGTGTGCGAAACCCACGAAGTAGAATTCATCAGGCTTAGATCGATGTTTACTTGACTTCACGGCTAGAATATTGCGCAGCGTTGTGTTGAAAATACTGAAAGTTCTACGTTTTAACACAAAATCTTCTATTAAACAATACTTTTTGGACATCTCATTACTCAAACGTGATATTTACCATGCCTTTGAATCTTCATAATGTCTCTAGGCCTCGCTTGAAGTCCGATAGTTTGGTTTTTGCTTTACGGCCCTAATTCGCATCGCTTTGGAGAATTGTAGTGTTGTCGACTCGAAAGCTTATTTTGTCGCCTTTAAGACCGTGATGTCCATTGTTTTTCGAGCAGATTATTCTATAGCATTTTTCCTTTTCATTCTGTGTTCCAGAAGGTCTACAATGGTGGGAAAGGAACAGAAAATCCGACTTGAAAATATTGAAAGTCGGCCGCGCGTACGCCATTTCTTTGTAGTTGATCATTTCTTGTGAACGCACAAAATGACGACTCTGTACTACCCCCTAAAGTTATCAAAATAACTGCGCAAAAAACGGATTCTGATTGGTTTATAGATCCTCTAACAACAGAGGAAGTTTGGAGACAAAGTTCTGCTTAGTAGGGGAGATAGGGGGAAAAGCGTCTCTCGCGCAAGTCCCCCACGCGGCACGGGCGGTTACGGGCGGTTCAGGTGTCAATGGGTTTTAAAGCGGTTTTGTTAAACCTGGGTTAATTTTTTTTTCATTATAAAAGGTGCTAGACCCTTGGTCATCGAATTTAATTGTGGCACATTGAGAATACCTCTCAAGATGTAAGGTATACCCCATTTACACCAGCAAAACATTTTTAGTTACTTGAATCCTACAAAAAAATCAGTTTTCAGTTCTCTGTTTCTGATTTTCATTCAGTTAATTTACTCTTTAACTCCCAGATCAAATTTGTAATTCTCTTTCACTGTCAGCCATACAGTTCCTATAATGTTAGTTCAGACAATTTAGTATTGTATCAACTAATTATCCCCAAATTGATATTTTTCTCTATTCTCATCACTTATCTGGTTGATATTGTATTGATATTGTATTGATATTGTATTGATATTGTATTGATATTGTATTGATATTGTATTGATATTGTATTGATATTGTATTGATATTGTATTGATATTGTATCGATATTGTATGAAGAAATTTTGTCCTAGTTATTCATAGGAATCAAAGGGTTAAATCAGGTGCAACTAAACATGTTCTGCTGGTGTAGATGGGATATAAGTTACACCTTGAGATAATAATAATAATATAGGATTTCTGTACCGCTCACTGTAGAGTTCGGGGCACTTTACAATATGTACAATTAAAATGATTATAAATAATTATCTAAATTAACCAGGAAATAAAACTAGCAAATTAATTGATATTAATTATATTAGATGTTGTTTACATGTATGTAATACATGTAGGTAGCTGTGTGACTGTCTTCTTATATGTTTACAGTTGGTGATTGCCAGGACACCATCATGATAGAGATTGAAACTTTCACTCTCAATATCTTATTTAGTGCATGTAAATCACCTTAACTGTCTGCCATACAATTCTTATTATGTTACATGTGCAATGTGGTTTGGATAATATGGTATTGGATCGCTAATAAAACCCAAACTGATATAATTTTCCTTATTCTATGCACATGTGTGTTTGATATTGTATCAATGATTTATTGTAAGGAGAAATTCTTTCATGACCGCTCATGAGAGTGAAAGGGTTAAGAAGCTGACAGCATTTATCTCCTTTCATCAAAGCGACCATAGATGTATATCCTTTGATGTGTTGTGATTTTTCTCTCTGTACTCAGAAATCTCCTTCAGAGCATGGCAGTGTGGAGGAAGCATGGAAATTATTCCTTGTTCAAGAGTTGGTCACGTGTTTAGAAATAGACATCCTTATAAATTTCCAGGAGGAAGTATGAATGTCTTCCAAAAGTAAGTCATGATTCTTCAGTGTTTTTTAGCACTTCCTATAAATGCCATCAATTTTTTTTCCTTTCTCTAATTTACAAGTATAACTAACTTCTTGTATCAAGATTTATAACAAAATTTCTAAAACCTAGGACTCAAAAGAAGCTCCTTGTTTGAGTGAGCCATACATGAGTATCTTAGGTTACAATCATTTTTGTGCTCACATTTTTCTGTTTGATTGTATTGTACTGTGTATTGTACTGGTGGAAATTAATATTTTGTAGCAATAATGTAATGAAAGTCATCGAGCCCCAGTTGTTTAAAAGGTGGATAACCCTAAATAAATTATATCAATGCTAAATAATTTATATGCAGTTAAATGCAATTTAATGGAGTCAACAACAAAGAGTGTCAGCGTTTTCTAGTAGTCAGTGGTTTTTGCATATACACATACATTGGAATTCCATGTGCTCTTCATTGGAGGCATTCTTGTGTGTGCTTTGAGAGTGTACTTGAAGCGCTGTGAGGAATGGCAACTCTTTGTCCAGGCAGTTTTCCCCACCCATTCCCTCCCTCTTTCCACTGTTTATTCAGTGTGATGGGTGCCTGTTTCCCTTTCCTGTGTGGGGGCTCATGGCTGGGTTGCCAGGATTTGCCAGGTAAGGGAGAAGTCTCCATCTAGGTGCTGGCTGCCAATAATGGAAGCTCCTGGATGTTTCAGGCACCCAACCTCCAATTAGCGATGCAGTTGTTAACTTGTGGATAGCACAGTATATTTTGTTGACACTTATTCGCTAGATAATGATTTATCTGTTAGAAATTGTTTTCTGCCCTTTGAACAACTGGGCCTAGATTGTTAATTAATTACTATTATTAATTGTAACTATGCCTCTGCTTTCAAGAAATACAAGAAGAGCTGTGGAAGTTTGGATGGATGATTATAAAAAGTTTTACTATGCAGCAGTCCCCTATGCTAAGAACACACCTTTTGGAGAGTGAGTTTTCTGTTCAAACATTTTCTGGAGTCATGCAAGTCGTACTTGATTTTATTTTATCCTTAGTTCTGACTTTTTCAGTTGACAAAGTCCATGAATATGTAACAAGTTAATGATTGGGTATGATTTAATGTGCCCATCAGGATAATTTGGATTGACAATATGTAAACAGTGACCCAGTGTGTCATTTTATTTATTTAGGGATGAAAGCTTTGGTCTACTTAGGGAGTAGACAGATCTTCTGGATCAAGTTTCCTTATTATCTTTACTTTGAATGTTTTTCTGCTCTCTACTATGTAAAATCTATATTATTGCAATGGATGTTCTTTCTTTTATCCTGATTATGACTTTTGTTCCTCCATCTCTTTTAACAGCATTCAAAGCCGACTTGCACTGCGGAAGAAATTGAAATGTAAGCCTTTCAAGTGGTATGTCCAGAATGTGTATCCTGAACTCAGGTGGGTAGGGTAAGGTTGAAAGTAATCAAGGATTGCTGTAGTCTTCCCTTCTGCCCTGTATGCCCTGAGATTTCTCCAGATAACACCTGCTATCCTCAACCAATCAGATGAAGAACTAAAACCAATTGCTACCAGATCATTACATAGCATTTTTCCACATCCTAGGCATATTATTTTACCTTTGTTTTGATTAGTAGTGGTGATTATTAAGGCTTTTTTTTTTTTTTTTTAATGATGATCAATCAAAGTGCACTTCAGAAATAACTTAGTAGTCACACTGTACAGTGTACATGTACTTGTAAACATATTGCAAGCATACATGTGTTAAGGAGTGAACTTGTTTGCACTCTTTACATCACAATTAACTCAAAATAACATCAATCACATAACTTTTTTATTGTTTATTAATTACAATTTTATAATCTACACTGTATTACACAACAATCATACCTATGGATTACCTACAATTCTGTGTTACAAAGTACATTATATGTTACAGTATTGCTTTGCTACATGTAACTTGCATCTTTTACTAAATACCATAATATATAGCTGAAATGATCATTGAATTCTTACAAGTAGTTTCCTACAAAACACTTTTGTCAGACTTCCTAGAAACATGAAAAGAGCCAAAAACCACAATAATATGGTAGACATATTATTCAAATTCAAAAAACAAAAATGAAAGAAAAACACTTCAAATATGTTCAATTGTAATTATATTGGAACCCAAGTCAAGGGAAAATCACAGAAATGTTCATAGTGACTAGTATTTTGTGCCATTTTTTCTAATTATTTTTCCATCAATAACTTACAACTTTGTTACAAAGCAAGTTTGTTCTGAGATAGTGCTGTTAAGAGACCATGTCATATTTATCACCATGATTATCATAATAATTTTATGTCAATAGAGTTCCTGAGGATGATGACACCACAGCGTTTGGGGAGGTAAAGCAAGGCAAAGACTGCATGGACACCCTAGGGCATACTAGTGGGGGTACTGTGGGGCTGTTTGAATGTCATGGAGCTGGAGGAAATCAAGTTAGTTGCTACTTAACATACAAAGCCTGTATCTTTGATGTACTCAGGCTCATACATGTAGTGATTGTTGAATCTAACTGAGTTGCAGATGTGAATTGCCTGAAAAGGCTGCAAGGGGCTTTGTTTACCTGTATGTATTGATCATCAAAAATACATCTTGACTGGTAGAAACATGCAGTTGAATAAAAGTATAGCAAATGTGAAACAAATTGAATATATAGAAGAGCACATGCACTAAGTCAGGCAAGAGAGAATTGATGATATTGGTTTAAATTTTTCACTGAACAGTTGTGGAATTTTGTCAAGAACAAGATGTTGAAACATGACTCGTTTTGTCTGGAAACTGCCAATGAAAAAGAAGGGACCCCAGCACTTTTACTTGAATGTGATGAGCAGAATTCCAATCAGGTATAGTTGAAAAAAGTTTGCCATGTTCATATAAATCCTTATATACCAGATGAATGCTGTCGAGCTGGAAATGTAGAATGCAATTATTCATGTCTAGCAGTTAACCCTTTACACCTTACCATCAGTATGCATATTCCCCAATCTGTTCTCCCTATATTTTCTAAGGTGCTGACAAGGGGAATTTGGTTATCTATCAAAAGCTTCTTTAGTTGGTGATCATTTCCTTCATTCTCGCGACCTTAATGTTTGATTCAGGGTTAATGTTGTTAGGGGAAATTAGACACTAGCTAGACACTCATAGGGATCAGAGGATTAATGGTACAGAGCAAAACATGGTTATGTACTGGTAATTTGAAATGAGTTCAGGTGCAAATGATCTCAAAATAATGATCTGTAAGTAGTTTCATTTGGAATCTTCCTTATGTATGGGATATTATAATGTATTTAGAACAAAGGACTATGCTTAACCAGTTAAGAAAAATTTAGACCTGAACTCTATTTTCAACTAAAAATATTTATGGCATTTAAAGTGAGACCAAAGATGTCATTTTTGGAAGGAGATTTATGGGGTGCAATTAAAATTTTTTTTCTTTCTCTATTTTTGTCTTTTTTTTTAAATTTTTCTTTTTATTCTGCTCTCTGTAGCACTGGGAGTATGACAAGGGCTCTAACAGGATTAGACATGTTGGCTCAGGGAAATGCCTGGATAGCAAAGATCAGAAGGAGAAAGGACTTGTTTTAAACTCATGTAGTGACTCATTTACTCAAAGCTGGGCATTTGAGGTGAATCTTTAGCAAAGGTTCCATTACCTAGGATATGAATTTTAAAATTAATTTATATGAAGTTGACTTGCACAATTATTGAATTTTCAATTCTAACTAACAATTGACTCATGTTCTGGCCGTTTAAATCAACTGTAGGGTAGAAAATATTTTTGTATGTTGTCTTAAGCTGATTTTATATAGAAATGTTTTGTTTTTCCTATCAATGATGGTTGTAAATTTTTAACTATTAGTAGTAAAATGTTAGAACTCATATTCTGGTAACATTCTGTACTGTCTTGCACACTTTAACATGTCATTAGCCAATCCTTCATTTGGGGGAGTGCAGGAGTGTGATTACATGTTAGTACATTGTGAATAAGTGAAGACTCGGACAAGTTGGATCACCTGAAAGAGGGTTTGGAAAAGGAATTTGGAGTTTTCCCCAAAACTTTCAAGGCTTACTCTGATTTGAAGAATAATTGAGGTTAAACAAATGAGATTTAAAATCTGTACACATGTTTATTGAAAAATGATTGATTACAGAAAATTTATACTGTAGGTAAAATGTAGGTTTTCAATTTTGCCAGATACAGATTTTACATTTCTTGAGATGCAGATTTTACAAAATCTGGCAGTGGGCAAGCTTAAAGTTCCCTATTATGGTCTGCACCTACATTGTATCCCTCTATTTCTAAGATTGAAAATAATTTCAAATTGTCAGCTGTTTCTTTACATAGTGCAGAAGTGAACTTTACATTTTATATTTCTTCTCCAATGGTTAAATTATTACCCTTAGAGAACTTTTTCCATGGTCTAGTGGAATGATTATCACAGATACTTGCAATTTTTATTGAACCAGAAAGTCACATGCATCACATGTTATCACCACCATTGTGTAAATTTTGCCGAGCAAAAAGATTGTATCTGTATTCAGTTGTAAAAAATGTATTTACATCAGGATTTTCATTGATTTGTCCTGAAATTTAAAAAAAAAATGTAATAAGTAATTAGAAGACATTAAAAAAAGTGTATTAAAATAATTACATTTTCTTGAAAAAATTAAAATCTATTATGGAAGAACTGATTTTATGATTAATTTTGCTACATTATTGTATTGTCAACCATGAAAGTAGGTGTGTGAAGTCAGTGTTGTGGAGCTTGGTGTGATTTAACAGCTTCATTGTACAAGCAGTATTTTCAGTAGTAGTAAGAGTGGATTCAGGTGAATGCTTTGCTCACTAATTTTGGGAAATTGCTGTAATTTTCTCAAATGGAGAAGGGGCTGGAGAACATAAGAAGTGAAAGGAGAAACACTGAACATAGTCGAGTGTTTCTCCCCACCTCTCACTTCTTGGGTTGTTGATGCTCTATACTCTCATAAAGCATGCTACAACAAGCCAATCAGAATTCTTGTAAGAATGGTTGATTCTTGTAAGAATGGTCAGTGAAATCCGGCCAAATTGAAGCTCATAAAAACACACAAATTTTTTACACATTGCAAGTAGAAAACAAACTTCTCAAGGCACGTGTTTTGAATGAATGACAGCTTAATTCACAGGAACATAAATATTGCTCGGGATGACAGCACTACTGTGACTGATGTGGCCTTCCACTCAGTGCACTGGATAGAATATCAGCTATAGCTCAGCTCTATCTTTATACTCTTATAGGGCATGCTCTTTCAACTAAGGACAGCATGTGTTATATCCAAACTTTATTGTAATAGTCAATACAATGCTAAATTAATGCAGAACTTAAAAAAGGTGGGACGTTTGGGATGTGCTAAGACCTGTACCATGGACCAACCTAAACGCCAGGGATTTCTTGGTCAGTTTTATTTTCAAGATGATGAGGGGTTTTCAAGATGGCATCTTGACTTGCGTTATCTTGAAAGCTGACTGAGGAACCACCACAAGTTAAACAACACAGCTGAAGAAAAATCCTCATTAAAGGTCAGTTGCTGGTCTGTTTATGATCCTTGTTCTTGTCTGTCACAGCTGGTTCCCCTTTCCTCAAAAACAAATTAAACTAAACATTTTGAGTCAAGAAAACTGTTAAACATTGATAATAACGCGTTCTTCACGAGCAGTTGGGGAAAGGGGCCAGAGGTGTAATTTCAACTTGAAAGTATGTTTGTAAAAATTTCCCTACAAATAAGAAGAGATACTTGATCATTCAAGGATGTAGGTGCATAGACAATGTAATACTGCTGGTCTGGTTTGGTGTGTTAAGGAAATCCTAGAGCTTTGATTCATCCTGTTGTCAAAAGCTCTAGCCCTAGATGCCGCGGATTGCTGCCCATCTTACCAAGTGGGTAGTCATGCATTTCCAAAATGAAAAAGCACACAACCCCAGGCCCCACTTCTTCCAGGGGCACATTAACCTTTTCATTCCAACATGATCTCGAGACCGAAATTACGATTATCGTTATTTCTAAATTGGCACCAAATTTATGGATATAGTAATTTCGTGGCACTCTTTACCAATCCTCTTTACACGTGTTAAATAAAGAGAAGGACTCGGTTCCACTGTCTTACAACATTCAAGATGGCGGAGGAAAGGGGTAAATGTGCGTTCAGTTGTGATCAGCATGATCTCGACACCAAAATAACGATTACCGTTATTTCTAAATTGGCCCTGAAATAACGAATATCATAATTTCAGTGCATGTCTGAGACCTTCGGGCTCGAAGCTTGGGAATTAGTATTCAGGGAAAGATAAAATGGCGGCTTACGGCGGCGAAGGAAATCTCAGTAGTTTAATATTTAGCGTGGAAAGGCTTGGGTGTTGTGATCTGGTTCTCAAGTAAAAAAAAAATCACGGTCTGCAATGGCCCTACCACCTTTTGAACGACAAGAAAACATTGAAACGGTGGTAAAAAGCAGCAAGTTTCGAAGTCTAAACGAAAGATGGGTAAGCTGAGTTTCAGTCAAATATCATGACATTTGGGATGTAATTTCGATACCGAATAAATAGTTCTACATGGTTATACACGCATAGGATTCTGTTGTGTTCACGTGAAGGCCATTTCAGCCATTCCTGCCACTTGTAAGTGGTAGGAAATAAAAGATATGTATAGTTGTTTCGTATTGAAGCCCTGTGAAATCAAAAATTTGATTTATTTCTTCTTTGTTTTAGGTGGTCATTATCCATTACTTTTGGAAGTCGATGCTGATGAGAAAGAAAAAATGTTTATGATTATTTCTTCTCTCGAACATTTTACTATTTAGGTACCAAATAATCTTGATACTGAAGACCATTGCATCCTATTATGAAAAATGTACCCCTGATTGCTTTGTCAACATGTATGATGTAATATACCCTGAGATTTGTGGGATTTTCACTTGTAAACTAGAAATACCTGTAGAGGGTAATGATGTACTTAATGCAAAGTGTTTTGGTACAAAGTCTGCTTTGCTGTAATCTACCTGAAGGTGCTTTTTATATGCTAGTAAGACTTGCACAGCCCAGTCAAAATGTTCTTTAGTAGTAGTCAAGCTGGCTGTTGTAATTATAGGCAGCAGAGGCCAAACCTCATCCTGAAAAGCAGTCTGAAAGGTGTGAAGTCAGTGGAAGATACTTCATTGTAGGTGGCCAAATTGCAGGCTGTCAGCCCATTTTGAGTGAGTAGTTAAACTCAAGATCGGCTATTTTAACTAATTTTATTGAGAGCCAAATCCTGCAAGGCTTATATTCTGTATTAATTTGAAGTGTTACTTTTATGTTTCTTATTTTGCAGTAAGTGGGCTTGTTGTGGCCATTTTTCTCTCAAACATTTTTTTCAGCTTAGTCAAAACGTTTTTTAGAAGTAGGCAAGCTGGCTATAGTAACAGAAGGTAGAGACCAAACCTTGTCCAGACTAGACGCCTAACAAATATTCTGTGTGGAAAGCCAAATCCCTGGTTACCGGCACATTTTGACTAGGCTATTTGTTATTTAGCTACTCTTATTATTAAAGATTACTGCATTCCTTTTTAATAATTTGCTGCCAATTGTATGCTGTATATAGCTTATGATTTGTGTGATTTTCAAGAGTAAATTAGAAATACCTGAAGATGGTAATGATGTACTAGATAACGTACTTGATGCAAAGCAATTTTGGCACAAAGTGTATGCCTTGTCCTCAGGTGATTTTAACATGCTAATAAGATTTGTTATTCAAATAATATACATCAGCTGGAATGGGAATATTGAAAGAAAAATAATAATATTTAACCATAACAAGTTTTGGTTTTATGTCCAAATTAAGCACTTAGTTGAAGATCACTGCACTGATCAGGCCCCGAAGGCCAAAAAAGAGCTGTCTGCTGTTAGTTTAATTTTTGTCATTTCTATTGATTTATTTTATTTATCAATGTTTCTTTGAGTTATAATTCATTGACCTCTTTCAATAGTGCAGGTTCGCTCGTGTAACCTAATCCCACATGTATGTATGTACAATCTCAGTTGAAATTTTGAGTGGCAGGCAAGCTGGCAATAGTAATAGGCAGCAGAGGCCAAATCTTGTCCTGAATAGAAGTCTGACATGTGTGAAATTGGCAGCTATTTCATTGTAGGTGGCCAAATTGTTGGCTGCAGCACATTTTGACCTGGCTGATTGTGTGTGTGTTATGTATGTGTTCTTCTTTTTAGGTGTTAAACAGGTCAAAGTACCGAAAAAAACTTCTGTGATAACTTGGTAGTCTAAGATGTAAAAATTTTTAATAATAAGGTAAAGCTTGATCATTCTTAAGAGTTTGCATCTGTTCTAAAAGTTTTGGGGAGAGTTAGGGGAGCATTATTTATACAAATGTATTTAAAAAGTAACAAAAAAATAAAAAGAACTAGGGCAAAATCCCAATTTGCTTTAAAAGTTTATTTTATTAAGAGCATAATTCTGGATATAGCTTGGGATTTGTGTGATTTTCACAAATTGTTAGGTTGTTATGTAAACTTAATTTACAGGAACCTTGTTAGTTTTCAGCTTCAAGAACAAGTACATAATTGCAGGAAAAGCTTGAAGCTTGAAAAATTGACTGATGAAACTGGAACAGATGTCATGAGATTTGTACAATAGGTTGGCCTGGGAGGGACCAAGAATTAAAGAATTCATTGATTCTCTTACACCTTTTGTCTGCATAGTGTGCTTCTGTAGAGCTTAGTTATTGCTGTAGAAAACGTTTTTGGAGGGCCCTTGAGATCACTCACTTTTGAGCTAGTTGCCCCTAGGGAAGAGGATATCTGTACTTATTATCTCCCTTGGGGGGGGGGGGGTGAAGGGTTAAAGACTGATTCTTCTCCAGTAGCCACAAGTACCCCTGCATATGGAAATTTTGAACACTATTAAAGGGCTAGTACCCTCATTTCATACTTGAATTTCTAATTTAGTGTAAGTTATGACAAATAATGAATGTAAATTCATCTTGGTTGTACAGGTTATATCCAGCAGTCCTTAAAAAAAAATAAAAAGGTATTTTTCTGAATTAAAAAAAAAGTGTTCTTGCTTCAAAGTAAGTGCATGATATGTCATTTAATTAATGCTCTAGCAGAGTTTTTGTTTGAAATGCCAAAATCAACTTCATGAGTAAGGACAAAAAAAAAAGGCAATAAGCAAATGTTCCTCTGTATCCTTTATGTCAATTTGGGCTGAAAAACAGGTTTTTTTCCTTTTGCAAAAATTAGCTTATTTCACGACCAAAAACGATGCAAACAAGCCGAAACGTTATGTTTTCAGCAAAACAGCGATAGAATCTGCGAAAAAAACAATGGAGACAAGCTAACACACAGTGTTCTCAGTAAAATTTGGGCAAACAAAACCTTAAAAACCAAAAAAAAAACAATTGCGCTGACTTACCCATTTTTTGCCAAGATAACTGCCAAAACACTGAAAACTAGCTTGAAACTACATGTTTTTCACAAGATCGCGACGAAATCTGTCTAAAAACTCCAAAATACGGCAGAAATGTACGATTTTTGCAAAATTTTTCGCTAAAGTTGACAAAAACACTAAATTCGACTGAAAAACACGTTTGTTTTTTTTGCAAAAATAAGCTTATTTCAGTTTTAAAAACGCTGCAAAAAATGTTCTCAGCAAAATAGTTTGAGTCTGTGGGAAAACACAAAAACCAAGCTTAAACCAAGTGTAAATTAATTGATAAAAAGGCCCGAATTGCGCATTTTGGCAGTTATTTTGGCAAAAAATGGTATATTTTGATTTCAAGCAAACTTTCAAGTAGTTGTTAAAGTTTAGAGCCAAACACAATACCAAAAAAAAATTGGATGTTTTCAGAAAAAATTGTGACCCTCAGCCTAATCATAATCCCACCCTACCCAAGCCCTAACTCTAGCTGCGAGCTATCCTAACCCTAACCCTAACCCCGGGTTAGGGTTAGGGCTCGGGTTAAGAACGGAACTTTTCACTTCAGTCAAAATGATGCAACTGGTTAACATGGTCCAACCAGCCAAAACAAGATAAAATGGTTTAAACGGTGAAAAGATTTTAAATACGTGACATGGTCCAATCGGAAGAAACGATCTCACTTAGTAAAATGGTGCGACTGGTTAACATGATCCAACTTGATAAAATGATGCCAATATCTAAAATGGACAAACTGGTTTAAATAATCCAACCAGTTGAAATGGTCTAACTGGATAATGCATGTGTAACCAGTGAAATTGGTTCAAATAATTCAGGTAAGGATGGTAACATTAGTTAAAAAGATCCAGCATATTACAGTGGTTCAACTGGTAAAAATAATCATCCAACTACTAAAAGTTATTAAACCCCAATCAAAATTAATCCAACCGCTTCAAATAATCTAACTGGTCAAAATTCTTCAGGTGGTTATTTAAGTGAAAAAGGTGACAAAATCTTCTTAAAAATATTTTTGAAGAGGCTTACACCCTTACCCTAAACACTAACCCTACCCCCAAACCCTAACCCCAAACCTTCACCCTAGCCCTAACCTCAACCGCAGACCCTCTAACCCTAACACTGAGCCTAAACCCTAACCCTAACCCTAGCCCCACACCATAACCCTAAAACCTAACCCTAAACCCTAAACCCTAACCTATAGCCCTTAACCTAGACCTAACCCTAACCCTAACCCTAACCCTAACCCTAACCCTAACCCCAACCTTCTCTATCTATCCTGTAAGTGTACCAGTCGGCCTATCGTTTGTTTTTCAGTAAACTTTCAAGTAGTTACTGAAATTTACAAACACAATACCAAAAACCCTGCAATTGAATGCTTGTAGAAAAATATTAACGCCAACCCTAAGCATAGCCTCATCCTAGCCTTAACCCTAATTCTAACACTAAACCCCGCTAACTCTAAGCATAATTTTACCCTAGCCCTAACCCTGATTGTAACACTAAACCCCTCTGACCCGAAGCAACCCAAACTCTAACCCTAACCAGGTAATGGGCTCCTGCCCTAACCCTATCCTCAACCCTAACTTAAACCCTTTACCATAGCTTAGGATTGGTTTGGGGTTTGGGTTAGGTTTAGGATAGCACAGAGTTAGAGTGAGCACAGGACGAAATAGCATGATTCCGTAATTCGGAAAAATGAAACTCTATGTTTCCACATCATTCACTTCTTCCTTGGACCTGTTATGTTTCCGTTATGATTCCTGAACGGAAATATGACGACACGTTTCCGTTGCATTTCTGTCAACGGAATATTATCATCGCCTGATTCCGTTACGTTTCCTTGTACGGATTCAAACTTTTACCGTCAAGTAAAACATATATTTATAAAGTGCTGTACAGTTCTTACACCACGTTACCATGAAGACGTGATCGTTCGAGGACAACAAAGGCAAATTGACGTGCATTAGGTGTGTACGTTCGTAGGAATCATAAGAAGTCCTAGAAGCTTCGATGTTTTACACTGAGCTATGTGCATGTTAATTTTGGAACTGTTTCGAAACCTTACAAAATTGAATCTTTTAAACTTACTCTGTGCTTAGGTTTTTAAGCAGCTGGATCATTTGAGCCAGTTTAGTCACTCAAACCAGCAATACAATACTAGGCTAACTGGATAGTTTTAGGGTTAGGGTTAGGATTTTCAAGTAGGCACACGCAGTTGTGTGGATATTGTGGTACATGGAGTTTAGTAGAGTGTAGATTTTAGCAGTATTTGCCAGTGTTGACATATTTATAAAATTATGGTTCCAAAGTGCGTGTCACTGTTGAGAACCCAAGAAAATCATGAGAAAGTCGCCGATGGATTAGCCATAAAAATAAGCCCAACTCTGAGTCAATGCCAAACCACAAGAAAGTTGTGAAACTCGCGCCAATGTAAAAAAAAAAAAAACAACTGAGGTTCGAAGTATGGGTCGCTAACATCCTATGAAAATCATGGGAAAGTCGAGGAGATTGGTCATGGTACCAACCAGTGCCACTTTCCCATGAAAATCAAGAAACCTGTGGTAACTAGCCAACATATGCTAGAATGACAATCTTTAATAAAATTCATATCTAATAAGGATGTGTGAAATGGCCAATATCGCTCTTGGCCGAGATACTGGTTTGCCGTGTTTTGGCAGTTATTTTGGCGAATATGGTTAAAATCAAATCTGTGTAAAAACAGTAAAATCAACGAGTTATTGAGGTTCGTCAACATAGGGAGGGTCCTCTTAGTCTAGAGAAAAACTTTTGCCCACGGCTAAAGGCGTTAAATTAATAAATTGATATATCTGGGCGGCATATCAAACAGCAACACTAAACTTCTCCTTTCTCACAGCTTTTTCCCCTTTAACATCTTTGTTCATTCCATTTTACGAAATACATGTAGTTTCAGCTAGTTTGCAGCGTTTTGGGCTTGAGACCGGCAAGAGTGATGGTAGACACTCTTAGCAGAGATAATTGTGCTAGCAGATATTAAAATTTCACCTGTAAAGACAATAAATTAATTGAACACAAGAAAAAGGAAACTTGATAAAAAAATTAGAATAATGGCGGGGAGAAAAGAGGGCTGCACTAAAGATTATGTACTTGTGTTCTTGAAGCTGAAAATTAACAAGGTTCCTAACAATTTTTGAAAATCACACAAATCCCAAGCTATATCCAGGGTTTTCTCTTAATAAAATTAACTCTTAAAACAAATTGGGATTTTACCTTGGGCCTTTTTTTTACTTTTTATGTACATTATTTATGTATAAATAATGCTCCCCTGACCCTTCCCCAAATTTCCAGAACAAATGGAAACTCTTAAGAATGATCAAGCTTTACCTTATTATTTAAAATTTTTACATCTTGAATTATCAAGTTATCACAGAGGATTTCTTGGTACTTTAACCTGTTTAACACCCTAAAAGAAGTGCACATATATACTACACACAATCAGCCCAGTCAAAATGTGCCACAGCTGACAATTTGGCTGCCTGCCACAATATAGCTGCCGCTAACTTCACACTTTTCACACTTCCATTCAAGACAAGGTTCAGCCTCTGCTGCCTATTACTATCACCAGCTTGCCTTCCACTCAAAAACATTTTGACTGAGCTCATCCATACATACATACATACATAAGTGGGAGATTAGGTTACATGAGCGAACCTGCACTATTGAAAGAGATCAATGAATTACAATTCAAAGAAACATTGATAAATAAAATAAATCAATAGAAATGACAAAAATCAAACTAACAGCAGACAGTACTCTTTCAGCCTTCTGGACCTGAGCAGTGCAGTGATCTTCAACTAAGTGCTCAATTTGGACATAAAACCAGAACTTGGTATAGCTAAATATTATTATTTTTCTTTTAATATTCCCACTCCAGCTGATGTGTATTATTTGAATTACAAGTCTTATTAGCACGCAAAATCACCTATGGACAAGGCACACACTTTGGACATAAAACCAGAACTTGGTATAGCTAAATATTATTATTTTTCTTTTAATATTCCCACTCCAGCTGATGTGTATTATTTGAATTACAAGTCTTATTAGCATGCAAAATCACCTACAGACAAGGCACACACTTTGCACCAAAATAGCTTTGCATCAAGTACATTATCTAGTACATCATTACCATCTTCAGGTATTTCTAATTTACTTGTGAAAATCACACAAATCATAAGCTATATACAGCATACAATCAACAGCAAATTATTAGAAAGGAATGCAGTAAATTTTAATAAGAATATTACTAAGTAGTTAAATAACAAATAGCCCAGTAAAATTGTGCCCGTTGCTGGGAATTTGGTTCTCAATAAAATTAGCTAAAATAGCCAATCTTGAGTTTTACTGCTCACTCAAAATGGGCTGGCAGCTTACAATTTGGCCGCCTACAATGAAGTACCTTCCGCTAACTTCACATTTTTCAGACTGCTTTTCAGGAAGAGGTTTGGCCAGCTTTTCTACTACTCAAAAACATTTTGACTGGGCTGTGCAAGTCTTACTAGCATATAAAAAGCACCTTCAGGTAGATTACAGCAAAGCAGACTTTGTACCAAATGCTCTGCATTAAGTACATCATTACCCTCTTCAAGTATTTCTAGTTTACTTGTAAAAATCCCACAAATCACAAGGTATATTACATTATACATTCCAGTTGACAAAGCAATCAAGGGTAATTTTTTCATAATGGATGCAATGATCTTCAATATCAAGATTATTTGATACCTAAATAGTAAAATGTTCGAGAGAAGAAATAATCATAAACATTTTTTCTTTCTCATCAGCATCGACTTCCAAAAGTAATGGATAATGACCACCTAAAACAAAGAAGAAATAAATCAAATTTTTGATTTCACAGGGCTTCAATACGAAACAACTATACATATCTTTTATTTCCTACCACTTACAAGTGGCAGGAATGGCTGAAATGGCCTTCACGTGAACACAACAGAATCCTATGCGTGTATAACCATGTAGAACTATTTATTCGGTATCGAAATTACATCCCAAATGTCATGATATTTGACTGAAACTCAGCTTACCCATCTTTCGTTTAGACTTCGAAACTTGCTGCTTTTTATCACCGTTTCAATGTTTTCTTGTCGTTCAAAAGGTGGTAGGGCCATTGCAGACCGTGATTTTTTTTTTACTTGAGAACCAGATCACAACACCCAAGCCTTTCCACGCTAAATATTAAACTACTGAGATTTCCTTCGCCGCCGTAAGCCGCCATTTTATCTTTCCCTGAATACTAGTTCCCAAGCTTCGAGCCCGAAGGTCTCAGACATGCACTGAAATTATGATATTCGTTATTTCAGGGCCAATTTAGAAATAACGGTAGTCGTTATTTTGGTGTCGAGATCATGCTGATCACAACTGAACGCACATTTACCCCTTTCCTCCGCCATCTTGAATGTTGTAAGACAGTGGAACCGAGTCCTTCTCTTTATTTAACACGTGTAAAGAGGATTGGTAAAGAGTGCCACGAAATTACTATATCCATAAATTTGGTGCCAATTTAGAAATAACGATAATCGTAATTTCGGTCTCGAGATCATGTTGTTTCATTCCCATGATCAGTAACTAACAGTTAATTTCTCATTACAATATTGATTGATTGACAATTTTATTTATACCCAGTAAAAAATTCCTTCTGCTTAATTGACGAGCAGCTAGTGGTAATTTTACCATCAAAATAAGATTAAAGTTAACCTGTCATGTCCTGAGGCTGCTTTTTTTGGATGCCGTGACTCATTCAGAGCTGTGTTGCAATTGAATTAATTTGAGGAAGCAACAGAATGTGATCGTTAGGATAGGCTGTTCCACACCTCAGCATTGATCTTTGTAAGAGAAACTTCTTTTAAGTACATGGTGAGGGGCTGTAGACAAGCTAATTTGTCTCAAGAATACCCCAATTAGTAAGGTACACTTTTATCAATATATATTTTCACTTATAAAGGTGGTCAGAGGAGAGATAGACATAAGATTAGGAGATATTGCCTGCTTCAACCCTGTTTTCTGCCAAAGTTGTAAAAAATGTATTGCAGGAAAAACAGAGGAGTTATAAACATTTTCTGAGGGGGATGGGGTACTAGGATTTAATATCCAAGTTGTCTGAATTGTTCTCCAAAGCTACAGGATATGGTATTAAGAGTATTTCCTTGATGGAAAACTCACAATATTATTTGATTGGAGACTGATTCAGCCCTTTAAGTACAATACACTAAAGCTACCATCTAGTTAGTGGTACTGTAATACCTAGCCCAAATTACTGGCAGTAGAACTATTACTTTGGAGTGTTGTTATCAGGGGAAGAAGAATTAGAATTTCAGAAATGTAACCTTTTTAAAAACTTGATTTTCTTAGCATAGGATGGGAAGGCCTTATAAGGAGAGGAAAGCATATAAAACATTTACTGTTCACCTAGCTTGTCCCTTGTTGCTAACCTTTACAAAGAAGTGGGAAAGGTTTTTAATTCAGTTTGTCAATTGTTGAACAGAGACAACTAATCATGACTTCAGGGCACTCGGGTCTTAAAAAAAAACTAGTCTACCACATGCCTCTCAATGATAGTTGTATTAAGGGCTCATTATTTGTTAACAATGAAAGTTCAGTTGAAAAGACATTATCATAAAAACTTTCATTCCACACATTCAAAACAAATACAGTTTCCATTAATAATAATTAGTGGATCACATGTAGGTCTTAAATGTGCTACTAAGTATATAAGGTGGTCCAAATCTTGAGTGAATACACTTAATAAAAAAAATGCTTTTTTTTTTTCACACTTCTTTCTTTGCTGTTCAATATCGTAATCTAAAGCAATGGAAGCTTAAGTTGAAACTTAATGGAACAATTAACCGAGTAAACATCGAACCACAACAACGACGTACATTTAAATGGGAGTCTTAATAAAAAAAAAAAGCCTCAGTCCATCGACATCATCCACTTAAAAAAAAAATGAAAATCCCAAGAAAATAAGTGAAGACATTACAGCATGTATTAGCAACGATGCAGCAATATGCACGGCATAAGTAATCAGTTGCACTTGCAAAGCACACGCTTCCAATTCATGGTCTCCTCCTTTGCCAAATTTGCTGTTTCTTTCTCTTCCTGATAAACTCCTCCATGTTTGGGTTATCCTCGAGGAATTTTTGAAACTTTCTGAGATGAAACTGCCCGTTTTGTCTTAGAAATAGTCCGTCGTCGCCATTTCTCTGTTCCTTGGGCAATTCTTCGCTCACAATCGTTATCGGCTTTATATCGAGTAGATGTTTGACAGATCGTAATGTCCCATTGATCGTGGTTGTATTCTTTTGAATCACAGTTTGATGTAACTTTCCTAGTCCAAGCGCCTTGATGGTTCTTTTTTCCCACCATGGTCGGCCAATGCAGCTTCTGACCTGAGTTACAGCGTGAAGTTTATGTGCCACGGCTCTCCCTTTAGACGCCATGTTGGAGAATGCAGGCTCAGTAAGGTAGCGGATTCCTCTCAAACAACTCTCTTATGAATGTATGCATTGCTCTATTGTCCGCATTAAACAGATCAGTATACAGCGGACACCTCTTAAGATCATTGCCACACTCGTTGTTCGTCCCTGTCAAAGAGTTTATAAAAAAAAAACTACCTAACGAAGAGGATGGCTTTGATAACAAAAAGCAGTAGCAATCCTGCTCGTATCTTGCTGGGAATACTACCTGAAATCCCGCAGATATTGTTTATCAAAATTATGCGCAGAATTCAGTCAGGGATCATCACTAAGAGCAAAGGTATGTCAAAGAAAATTGTCAAGAACCTCTAGCATCAATCCACGACCAATAAATGATTAGTATCGATAAAAACGAGCGAAAATCTAACAATGTTGATTAATTTTTACTAGTACTTAAACTTGCCATGGATCAATATCAAAAAGGAAAAACTGGCAAGTTTTAATCTGAAGTTTCGCTTTCAAGGTGCTGACTGTTGAATGTTAAAAAATAAAAATGGTTCAGTTTAGTGAAACTATCGTTTTGCAGACCTTTGGAGTGTGTTCCTACAACTGTTCTGTTTTATCTTAAGAGAACATTCCACAAATCCCTTATTCATAAGTTTTGTTCGATTTAAAGAGATAGCCAAATCGAATTTGCAAGAAAAACGTCTTTTGATCAAGATAATTTTTAAAAGAAAGAACTTATTTACAACTGGATAAAAGCTCCAACAAATACCATAAAATTGGAAAGTGCTAGATATATGGCAAAATAGCAGCTTTATAGTGGCTTATAATACTCCTCAACCCTAAAGAGGGATAATCGATTCTTAAACGTTCGTAGTGTGGAGTTGTTGAGGTCTGTTTCCGCTTACTTCGATGGGAGCTTCAGTGGTGTATTCAGAATCTGTTTTCATTGCCGAAGATACAAAAAAAAAGGGCTGTTAACATATTGGAATAAAGTCAAAGTGTCCTTTAACTACAGAATGAACGGGCTTCAGTTTATCATAAGCACGGAAAGTGACTGTTCCGATGGGTTACTTAGGGATCACAGTTTTTGCAAGCTAACTCGCTAAAACAAACAAACCAACAAGCACAGACAGAAAAAACAAGACAAACAAAATAAAAACAAGACCAAAACAAACGAACAAATAAAACAGAAATAAGAAAAACAATCAAACCAAAGAGATTGGCATGGCCCTCATCTTGGATAAGCACATTACCTCGATTAATGACTTGAAGTTGAACTTGATCTTGATCTTCCAAATGGTCTATCTTGTTCCTGCGCATACTAATGACTTTGCCACAGATCCCGGCCCTACAGAGGCCGGGCACGTGACGTACCACAGACAACCCACTCTTTATATGCCTCCAGACCTTGGAGTCCTGTCTTTTCAGCAGAAAGAAGGTTAAAATGAGAACGGTCAGGATTGCAATAAAAGACTGCAAAAAAGGAAAAAGGAGTCACATGTAACTAACTGTCCATGTCCAATAAAAACAAACACCACAGAAAAACAGTCAAGTTTTATCGTTAACACGCTAGGTCCCCGGGTTGAGGAATTCCTTAGCCTGTAGACAAGGGGATTATAGGAGAGTGAGGCCTTTATCTAAAACTCACAGCGAATTAAAATGCGAAAGATCATTAATTTATTCTCTTTTCTGTAATATCGCCCAGTTTCAATATATAACGTATATAGTATGCTTTTCTTTGGTTGAAGACCTGATTTAGTTGTACTAAACATGGAAAACGTAAACTGCTAAAGGATTTAAAATATGAGGAAACTTTGGTATGCAACTCTAAGTAGCCCAACAACTATAATTTGCAAGTTTCTTACTAAGGGGAGAGGAAAGAGGAGGGGGAGGAGATGGGGCAGCTGGGAAACGCATGCTTTGAACTTCTTACCAGCACAATAAGGGATGATGGGTTGAGTGAGCCCGGGGGTAAGCCGTGAACTCGGATCAGGAATCGAATAGTATAGTCACAGTTTGATGAATCAGCATCTACGATCCTAAAAATTAGAGACAAGAAAAATTAGACGCATCCTTGATTTAAAACAAACCGAGGCGTCTAATGAAACAAAAAGGAAAAGCGGCGAAATACCAGACTTTGATGCAGCTTACCTGTTTGAAAATTCCAGCTTGAAATAATACTCGGCATTCCCGGGAAAGGTTGGGCCAATATCAGCACAAGGGCTCTGTGTACCACACAACCAGCTGTAAAGATCGTAAGAAGACAGATTCACGCAGTCAGTAAGTCAGTTTAAGTATTCTCGTTCGTATCTGTGTCAGTGTCTATGTAAAGGACTATTCATTTTTTAGGTTAAGGCTGGTTTCTTATCACTGTCCATGTTACTGATGATAGCGATGCCATGGTCGATGTCAAAGTCAAAGCCAATGTCAAAGTCGATGTCGATTTCAATATAATTTCGAAGTCTATTTCAAGGTTCTCAAAACTAGCACTGTTACTGCTTTGGTAACCTGGACATACCGATGGAAGATTATCGCACGTTTATCATAACTCAGTTCACTAACCTTATACCATTTGTCTTGCTATCAAAAACGGGAATATCTCCCAGCGTCTTTAATTTAGATGCCCAGATCAAAGATGCCATGGAGCTACAAAAGACATGCGATCAAGAAGTCTTGCAATATTGGAGCAACTTACATCTACAATGCACGAAGACAGACAATAAAGTAACCGGTATAAATAGAGAGAAATTTCCAGTGGTACGTCCAAAATAATCCGAGACTCTGTTGGTCTTGCTTAACTAAATCATGAGGTAGGTTACGTGATCTCGAGCTATCCTGTTACAAGACTAAACCCAATCAGAACTCGGCCATTAGTGTTTTTCACGCGTGTTTTCCACAGCGGTGGGGGATGAGAGCTGTCCCGACTGCACCACTCACGCCCCCCATTGCAGGTGGTATCGTTCTTTATTATGATTTGCTGTTACAATGTTGGTTTTTGATTCACCACACTTAGTCTAACACTGCTCTTTACAATTAATGACACTCGCCACCTACTAGGAAGCCCCTTGATAAATATTTGAATTTTTGATTGCGAGAAAATGACCGCAGATACCTTGTTGTTTGGTAGTTATACATAGTCTGTTCCTCTTGTGAGTAATCTGTTATTGACTGATAGGTTGGTCCTCCTCCCACAATTTTTAGATAATATTTTCCATAGAACTGGTTAACCTGACCTGTGGCTAAGTCTAATACTCTAAACACGGGTGAAAAATCTGCCATTGAGAAAGCATTCATTAGTCTCTTCTGATAATATTAAATAAGAAATGCAAGCAAGCACCAGAAATCCTTGTAATCTATATGATGTTGTCTTAGACAAAGTAATGTATCTTAATTGGAAATGAATCACATGTTTGGGAATGGAGCGATACAATTAAATCAACGATTGAATGACCTTTGCATTGAATTAGGAAAATGTGGTTCGCGCTAGCCAAGAATGAGTTTCTATTTCAGGTTTCTAAAGGCGATTCAAATTTTCAGAAATTACTGCAAAGGTCATTTCATCATTGGAATTAATTTCAGTTTCGATAAAAATACTTACCCTTCAATTTTTATGGTCTATTAAATCAACTGCATGAATGATATTATATAATATAACTTGTGTCTCAGGTGCGTTTAGAACTCAGAGCCGGGTTGTTCAAAGCTGGGTTAAGATAACCCAGGGTTAGTTTAAAATTTTCTTTAAGATCTAAAAGCTTGAAAGAAAAAATTCAGCTTAAATCTTTTTGTCTTCAATTTGTTGATTGAATGCTCTAAAAATAAATGAAGAAAATTGTCCTCAAACAGCTTTTGAACAGAGAAATATAGAAACCTAGATTAAAATTTAACAGTGGGTTAGCGCTAATCGGCCTTCGAAGAACTGGGCCCTGAGCATCAAACAACTCAAAGCGAGATGGAAAAATTACGAAAATACAAAGTTTGCTAAAATTGAATGCCAACATTTGTAACCTTACCTCGGTAAAAATAAAAGCATGGAACCCCGTGAACGGTAGAACAATAGTGCTTTTTACTCGAAGAGTTTTTTGAGGCCTCAGGATCAAAGTAAATCTTCCGACCCGCGGGACACCCGAGGAGCACAGTCATCACATAGGAGCCCTTAACAAGAGATCAGTGTAAGCAAGTTTTAAGAGAGAGGTAAGATGCTAGATGAATGTTAGTCTGGAGCTGAGGAGGTACCGTTGTGCCCATCTTAATTCAATAGGCAAGGATGCTGTTTTAGGCACAGCCTGCATCAACGCCTCGTATAGCGGGATAATTTTGAATAATTAACTTAGTTGATAGCGTAAATTGGCCACCGTAAAGAATTAAAAGACTGACGTTTCGAGCGTTGGCCCTTCGACAGAGCGATTGGAGGAATTTTGGGTTGTTGTTGAGAAAACAAGAATAACTTTGTTGAATGAAAAGCGCTCGTTGATACCGTGGGGACTAAGAGTGCCGATTTGAAAGGTAGATTTTTGTTCTTGAGTTTTGCACTTTCCGGACTGCCTAGATGTGGGAAAAGGCCGCAACCTGCCATATGCTTCTTAGAACGATTAGGGAGATTTAAGTGTCTAGCGACTGGTTTGGATGCGTCCTTGTCATTTCTTTCTACGTCGCGAAGGTGTTCTTCTTCCCGTTTCACCAATGTATAACTTTTTGCAACCAATGCAAGTTATGCAGAAGATGACGCTGGCGAAGGTGCACTTGAAGTGATCAGTGATCTTAATGAATCTCTTGGGTCCCAAAATTTTATCATCGTTATGAATGAAAGGACAAGATTTACATCGTGAGCGAGCGTATTTGAAAGTTCCTGGTTGGTTATTGTTTAAAATGAACTTCTGACCAAAATGTCGCCTACGTTTTTGTTACGTTGGCATGAAATTTGCGGAGGTTGCGAAAAGATAGTACTAGTCTCCGAGACTGGTAATATCTTTCCGCTTTTTATTCAACTAATTTATTCTTGTTTTCTCTTCACCATATTCCCACCAATAGCGTCGCTTCAATTTCGGCATATAAACCCACACACAACCAACAATTCCTCCAATCGCTTTGACGAAGGGCTAACGCTCGAAACGTCAGCTTTTTCACTCTTGACGGTGGCCACGCATTATGATTTGTTATTTGGAGTGGGGACCGAAAATGAAGGCCATTGTGAGACAGGCATCTCTAGGAATTCCTTTTGCGCCGATCTCGCCTGACTATTTCACATTATCCTATTTCTTGTCAGGAAATTTTATGGTCATTACCTGAATGGATCCCCTTCTACCAGAACTGGTGCTACAAGACAGACCAGAATTCCAGATCTGAAAAAGACAATGACAAACTTAGAGAGGCAATGGAATTCTGAAAATAGAGAAATCAACTTCATTTTATGGTCTGTTTGGCTCGCAGTTCTGTTTGCGTACGGAGTGCGCTTCGAAACGTCCACAAAAAAAACAAGCTTTTTAATGAAATATTCTGTCACCAGATGACCAAGATAAAGATTTAATAATAATAATAATAAAGATCTTTATTATTAAAAAGAAACACGTCCAGAAACAAAACGTCTGGACTTACAATTTCCTACATATATCTATCTATTATGTATATACAAGACTAAGTAACTACACAAATTCGAAAAGACATCTATCGAAAAAGCAACGTTTAAAGCGTTCGGTTCTGACTGGAGGCAGGATGTAATTATGTTCTCTTTTCCTGAGGCTCTTAGCTCTCTGAGCTGGTAAAAGTTCATGTAATGGATTTGCGCTGTCAGAGGTTATCTCGTTCCAAAGAAGCCTGTCTTTCATTCTAATTACATCCATTATGGGAGTGTATTTGCTAGTGTAGCCATAACGTAAAGCTCTCTTACAAAACTTGTCAATATGAGAGAGATATTTACTGTAGTGGGCAGAAGCCCACACCTCAATTGCGTAAGTGAAAAGTGACATGATTAGACTGTCAAACAGCAGTGTAAGTTCTTGTAGTGAGAAGCCGTAGTATTTGCAGACTCTGAGGATGTACAGTCTAGAATTTGCTTTGCTAAGCATGTTTTCAAATTGAACGTCCCAGTTACATGGATCTTCGTTTACAGTAACTCCTAGCAGCTTTAGTTCGCTCTTTCTAGTTATTCCGTCCACGGGCTCTGGAAGGGGCATTGTGGTTTTACCTTTAACAACCATCTCAAAGGTCTTCTTCATGTTTAGTGTCATCAGGTTTTTATCCGCCCAACGTTTGATATTTTCTACTTCATAATGTGATGAATCTGTAAGATTAGAGCCAGTTGTGACAGGCACACTTTCTGTGATATCATCAGCATATTTGATCAGTAGGGTTTGGGGGCTGACTGGTTTAATATCATTCACCATGATAGAGAACAATAAGGGTCCAAGCACAGTTCCCTGGGGAATCCCTCTGTTGACGTTGAGAAAACTGGTAACCACTCCATCAACCACTACTCTCTGTCGGCGATCACACAGGAAACTTATTATCCAGTTCTTATTTAATGAATGGTCTGTATGTTGAGTCACACTAATGCGCGCGATTACCGCTTATAATTTGCGCCAGTTTCCACATTGACTCCACTGGGAGTATTACAACTTCCTGTACTCTTGGGTGCAAAAAACCATAGTGAAAATATCATGCCCAAGAACCAAAACGCAACCCACAACTTCCTATCTAGCAGGTTAATCGCTTGGCCAACGCATTTTTAAAATCGATTCCAGCTTCCACGGTGACTGCACTGAGAGTAATACAACTTCTCACTGCCACGTTACCAGTAAGCATTTATTCCTGTACTCCTGAGTAGAAAGACGCGCTGGGAAAATAAAATTTCCTGCCCAAGAACCTAAACACCAACCAGAACTTCCTATCCGGAGTCTAGCGCGCTAATCACTAGACCAACGCGTTTTTCACAAGTGCTCTTAGCTCCGTGCTAAATGGTTTTTATTTACCTGAATATGTAAAGATGCTGGAGTGAGTCTCTCGCCTGGGCGGAATTGTGGAAGTTTAAACCCTGAATCCTGCACTGTCACCTACATGATTTGGATAAGTAGTAAAATAAATTTAGTAGTGGTAAGTATTTACTTTTGGTAGTTTGTGGGACTACAAAATCCAAATGCCTGCGGCTCGAATCCTTCTTGAGAAGTCTTCTTCATACCATACTCTCTTCTATTCTACGGTTGAAATCAAAATTATGTCATCATCTTTCTGAATGTATTTACCAAATTTAATCATATCATTTGCACGTACCCTACAATACTGACTTTGGGTCTTGCTCTATGAAAACATGCTCTTATAAGAGAAATTCCACTCAAACGCTAGAAAAAAATTGCCTTGGTTTGTAGACGCGGTAAACTTAGTGTGCGATCTTGTTGCGTTTAGTTAACAGAATATTGTCGTGTGGCTAGGAAAAGTACGTTTGGTCATCAACTTGTCTTAAAACGTTTTATTGTTTCATTTCCCTTACGACGCAAGGATACAAAGTCAGTATAAACTTCCCAAACTCGAGCCACAGGCTATGCATGGTAAAAATGATGATAATGAAAACGATAATGATAATTTCATTAATAATGGTAAGGGAGTTATAATTATGTTTACGATTATAATATCAATAATTCAACATTTGCATGAAATAAGCACCAACCATAAAATGATCCAACTCTGTCGTCATTGTGAAGCAAAATTCATGTTTAATCCGAGATCGACTTCAACTAGTCTATTCGCGACTGTGACAATACTTCAGCACATGGTCATCTATCTATTCGACTCTTACCTCATATCTAACGGCTTTTTGAGGGATGAGTTCTGATCTTCGAGAAGTCACATTTAAAATGGTAGCGTCTGAGAGGTGTAACGAGGCGTGGAGATGATCGAGACTCCAAGAATGTGAACTAGTGTCTGTGTAACAAAGATATTTTGATTTTGGTGAGTCGTTTAAGTTGCGATAACATTCTGAGACTGAGACTAAGTTTAACATTCTAGAGCTAAACCACTCCTTTTCTTAACTACTGCTACTACCAAGAAATGTTAAACTACCAAACATTAAGTTTCCTTCCTTGAAAATTTTCAATACCGGCTAGATCAAACCTACTCAGCAGAAGAAATCGCCAATCCGGGAAATTTCTGTTCATTCTGTTTTCTATTTTTTTCCTTTTAGTTTGGACTATTTAGCACCCACTGGAAATCTTATTTTTAGCCGCTTAATGAAATCACTCTAAAATTGATTTGGCACTAGAAAATTTGAATTGAAAAAGCAAAGAGAGAGAGAGAGAAAACGAGTGAACACAGAGCGAGAGAGGCTAGATCAGTCTCACTACGGTTATCTACAGATATCTCTCGAACAAGAGTATTTTCGTTCGTATGAGGCCTAATCTCGATGTCAAGAACTGAGTGAGGGCAGCAAAAAGGCAGAAAGCGGGAAGAAGAAACAACTTCGAAAGAGGAAGATATTCATGTGGTACACAACTGGGAATACGTCCTTTCCCGTCCATTTAAGACTGGCATATCTCAGCTGACGTTTGTTTCCCTTCACTTCCTTATTTTGCCTAGATCACAGCTCACCTACTTGAAATTCATTCTCCAAGTAAAGATAAAACACAAACGAGTACCACTCCGATCGTCCAAGATGAATCAAATCTGGTAAAACGTCCTTGATATCCAGTGCCTCTTCTTGACTAATACCAGTGCAGTCTGAATTCACAGCCTTTTCTACTTCAGAGAAAAATTCACGAAGTATGGTATTGTTCTGAATTACTTCGCTGGCGTTGTAGACAGCCGGCTCAAAATTGTAAAAACATTTCCTTGTATAAAGCACGTCGTGTTTGGCTTCAAATGTGATGCGCGAGAAAGGACATGTGCGTACAACACTGTTGAGCTGCTTCAGATCGACGTATGCTTTTTTGAGGCAGAATGCTGAATAGGTCTTGGATTTTTTATATTTTTGAATATTTTCCTCTCGTGTTTGAGAGTATAACTGCCTAGATATGGTTTGGCCAAGTAGGATCTCCTTCAGAAAGATACACATTGTTTCATGTCCATCACTGCCTTTATCAGCAACAATCTGTCAAATCAAATCAGTACTAAACATCGTTCTCTGTTCGACAATCAAACTCAAAATTTGTTTACTTGTGTCTTTTAGTATCAAGGTAAATAACAAAAGGCTAGCTACACAAGGTTAATATCCTTGTGCTTTTCCGCTAAAGATATAAAGTAAAGTCTGGAGAACTTCACTATTTTCTAGTCCTTGCAGACCTTCTGCGGATTTGATTATCATGAGCTCTTTCTAGTATTAAAAGTAAAACTTCATTCAACATGATAAATCATTTGCTGTCAATTTTAGAGGCTGAGTCACCTTCAAAATAGTAAAACACCAGAGAGCTATTGGGAATTAAGTTAATATCACTGATATCTTTCTTATTTTTTACAGAAATCTCACGCACTCATTGGATCTTTTTTTACCACCCATTAAACCTATACAACTGTACATAAATTCACTCACATACTAACTTGTCAAACGTGACCCTTATGCGCTGAGCACTGACCTGCTGTAACCTCCCAGACGAGTCAAAGAATATCGATACAACAAATGAATTATTTTGGCCGTGGAAATCTGGAGTTAGCCCCTTGGTTCCTACGCTGCTGTGAAGCCGCTGGACAATTGGCGAGCCAATCTGACCAACCCACAGCTATGATTGTAACGAATCAGAAGGAAAGTTTAACTACTTGTGTACATGTGACCCATCTCAACAATTCTAATGTACAGACGCCCAGAAGCAAATGACAAAAAGATAAACACTTGCCGTATCGCTGTTAGCCCTTTCATCCCAACATCAGAATTCATATTCTCCATATCTACCATATCTTTGCTTTAAATTGCCTTTGTAACTGACCAGGCAAACTAGTTTAACTCTGATGAAATTAGAAGATCCTCGCAGCTAAGAACACTACTGAAACTAGTAGTTGTAAATAGGACCTGAAAAAAATTCAGGCCCGTACGGGATTTGAACTCATGACCTCTGCGATACCGGTGCAGCGCTCTACCAATTGAGCTAACAAGCCAACTGGGAGCTGGTCAATGAATTGGGTACAAATAAACATCCAAGTGAATGAAGATATTTAGTTTAACTCTGAAAGCTTCTTAGATTGGCAATCATTCCTTTTATTAGCATGACCTTGACGTGCTACGTCAGAAAAAAAAAAGTTATGGAAAATTTTTTTTGAACTAACTTAAATGTTTCCTGCAGATGACTTCTTCGAGACATAAATTTTAAAAGATGGATCACCGTGCTTGTTTAAGTGATATGATAAACCAAATTCTCCCCATTAATTCCTGTTCTGAAACTAAACATGCGCGTCATTTAATTGGTTCACGCCATATTTTGAAGTAGCTGGATGCACAGTACAATACTGAGGAATCACCTCAGGGATTGATTCACCAGTGGCACTTTCAGGAGAATTTAGACGTTGGTCACTCTTATGATTTAAAAGGTTGATGGGAGGATGAACAGTTTTTTAAAGCAGATGACTGGAACTTAAAAGAATCCTTTCGCCTTTTTCGGAAGTAACCCCGGCTCGATAAATCAGAACATGAGATGAGACTATGCTGATCGATTCTCACCTCCTGGTTGTCTGTAAGGAATGCAAAAGTTCCATCGAAAAGAGATGTCGTGAACACAGTTATGGTGGAATTGCCAGAAAAGGATATCAGCCAATGAACTGTAATCCCGCTGTCTGGACTGGAAAATATTTGAAACACGCTTTCAAATCTTTGACCACAGAGAATCACGGTTTCCTCTGGTGCCTAACCTTTTAAAGAGTTAAGTCTAGGTCGCAGTTGACTAAATAATTTAAATATAGAAAAAGAACAAAAACACCAACACATTCAATGATATTAATAACAAGAGTATAAAAGTCAAAAGAAATTACAGTACTAGTGGTTATAGCAATGATGGTGGTTGTGATTTATATGGTGATAATGATAATGATAATAATAACATATTACACCGACGTTTTGCTATTGTTTTCATTATTGGCCACAGCTCTCTCCTTCTTCATCCCAGGAAGTTTGATGGTTATAGATTAATCAGTAATCGCGGACTAAAAGTAATATCAAAGATACCTGAAAAATAGAGCATTTCCCCAAATAAATAATCTGTCACATGCGATTGCAGTGAACGATATGCCTGTAAGTGACAGGGAGGCAGCCTCAGAACCTTCAGTGGTTAAATTGGGTTCGATTCTCTGCCAATTTTCACTTTCTGGAAAGAAACAAAGTTGGCTTCATAAAAATGATCTAACTTCATTCAGCACAGAGTACTGATGTATACTGACACACTTAAATACTGTGAAGCTTACTGTTGTCGATTCATGACAGCTTTCAGTTCTATAGAAGCCAAAATAAACATTGAAAAACAACAATAACCCAACCGTTATGCCTCGAGTGCGGGAACACACGAAAAATCAAGTCGTGATCGGTTTTAGGTTTGCATCCGATTGGTTGAGAGAATGGTGCGCGTTTTCTGGACCAGTCACAGAGCGAATGCAATCCCGGATTATTTTCATCACTAAATTGAAAATTGGCCCATTGGTACTCCCTCCCCAACCCCTCTCCCCCTAAACGAAAGCACAGAGCTGTTACGCCAGTTCATTTCGTACAAACTTGATGAACTCACCCGTTTCCGCAAGAGACTCAAGCGATGTAGGGAAGTGAAAAAGTGCTTTCCATTCCATGGAATCTGCTGTATCACAACGCAAACGAAAAAACAAATGTGCCAAAAAAAAAAAAAAAAACCATAACGAGATAAACAAACCTGGCACACAAAACAAACAGGAAAACGATTGTAAAAGCAAAGGTTATCATAAGAGATGATTATCATGATTTCAAACGCCTGGTTCTGCGACTTATTTGAAAAGTGAGGCAGAGTTGAAGAGACTGTAGATACACAATGCACTGTGTAGATAAATTACGAGGGTAGATGTTTGACGAAGTTAGAGTTTGATCATTGGAATAATAAGTCATCTGGTAGTAGTGCTTAAAGAGCATAATTTTAGAAGTAACTAGTGCTCGGACATCACCAAAGTAGGGATTCTTTCTTTACTGTCAGAGCTCTCTGGTAAAGTAAACCTAACCTCCTCATAAAACGAGTGTGGTGACAGGCCGTCGCCTATTTTGAATTCAGTAAAAAATTTCCTCCCGTGAAATGAATAAAGAAATGTAGACTAATTACCAGAATATAATGAGAAAAAATTGACAAAAAATCAGAATGAGCATCTCATCTGCAGGGACTTTCGTTTTCATTTAAAATTGTTTTCAGCTAGAGAACAACTAGATGCCTCTGGAATGTTCCCCCGTAAAACTGCGCCAATATTGCAAGTATCAAACGTAATTTTAACCTTTAAATACTTACTTTCAAACTGCAGGACATGAAATGTTTCTGTATAAGCAGTCTTAAGCATTACAAGAACAACAAATGATCCCGTCTTCACAGCATTAATGCTGCCTGAAATCACTTGACACGAATAACTTGCTAAACAAAAAAAAATTAACAAAACAAACTGAAAGAGAAATAGTACTTAAATTCACTTGTCACTTTACGATGCAATTTTGAAAGTCAGTTTTCAATCAACAATCCTCGATATTTGATTCTCAAGACGTCCCTCGGACATGATTATAAAGTTACTCGTCACGCCCAGAACCAGACGCAAAAGTTACAGATTAACTGCGAATGAATGGACGAATGAGTCCAATATCGAACGGAACCGTCCGATGTAATGGTACTCGTCCACAATTGAACGGAATCATTTCGGATCGGACGAGTCGTCGGAAATTGGATAGATAAATCCCAAATTAGACCCAGCCGCCTCAACTTATCCAGTGTTACAGTTAGGAAGTCTACGACTTATTTAGACATCAACGCAGTGAAGCACAGTTATTTTTTACCTGCATTGTCAAGAAGAGCATTTACGAATTGGCAGACATTTTTACTACTTGAATCCATCTGCTCCGTAAAGTTTGCAGGTTTGCCTAAATTAGACACAAAAATTAATAATTGCTGATTAAATAAAAAACTACACAAGCATAGACACGTTTTTCATCAAAAGACGAAGATGACACGAATGGTTCGCTAGTCAGAAATTATTAATAAAACTTTGATGTGTTAAAGGCCGTAGTGAGGTAACCTTTCTGCAGCACTGCCATGAAGACTCTCTCTTTGTCCTGTTCATCCCCAAAACCCAATACTGTCACTGTATGGGTTGATGACTGAACTGGACCAATCATTTGACTAATGCAACCATCCAAAACAAGCGTAAAACCATCTGCTGCTAAAATGTAATCATACAGTCAAGTTTCTAATTGTAAAGTAAGTGGTTTGAGCCTAATGAATTAACATCAGCTTGTGAATTAGTAGGATCCATTCAGTAGGGGAAGGCTTACAAAGGACATTTGACCATAACAGAGACAAGCTTTGACAGCTAGTGGAGAGGTTCTCATTGATAATTATGATAATTATCATCCCACTGATTAAAGCATCAGTCAATGTAACTGAAAATAGTTATTATCACTCTTCCTCTTAACTACTCTACCTGGACATGATCATAATATTCTACAATATGGTAATATTTCAGGTAAAAAAGATAATGAAATATTTGGAGAAACTTGAAGGTTGCTTGTGTCTGGCCTCCAGTTTTCTCTACAATGCTACTGGTAAGGAAGTAGAAAGTGTGATGGGTTACTGCACTGCAGTAGTGCTACACAAGTTTTACTGCACAGATTTCATTGGATTATCCAAAAATGTCAATGCAGGTCAAAATAAGGCTGAGATTAATGAGGTGGAGGTAAAAGGGAAAAAAAAATACTCAAAGATACAGAAATATTGCACATTAAAATACTTAATAACAACATACTTACATGTGACATCAGCAGGATTTTTTTGGCGATTTGCTTGCAGCTCAAATATACCAGCCTTTGGATGAAAAATCAGTAATATCTTATTCCTTACCCCTCTTTTGACCTAAAATTTCATTTTAATTAAGTACAATTACCTAAAAAATGAATAAATTTCATCTTTCATCTGCAAATGAGAGAGTACATATGGCTCTTTTATCATAGAAATGGCTGGTTTTTAGATCATGACCTTTTTATAGCAATATACTTGTCATATTATATTAGTTGCTATACTTTTACTATAAAAAAAAATATTAAAAAGTAAAAAATATTCATTCTTACACCAGTATTCACAAGAACTCTGTCTGGAAGTGACAGTGCTCCCTTAATCTTCAGCAGCTTCTCAGACTGTCTTGATACACATCTATTATTGAATGTGTCTCCAAACTAATGAGAGATACAATAAAATGGACTCAGAACTTATCTCCTCTATAACCAGAAACAAAAAGAAAACCTGAAGGTTAATATGTTCCTGACAACAATGAAGCAAAATTCATTTCTGCCATGTAAGCCTTACTACAGTCCACAATATGCAGTGCAAAGGAAAAATCTTGTTGCAGAATTCTTCTTAATTAATATGCTTTTCACGGAACAAATTTGGTTACATCTACTCTGTTTATACCTTGTGACTTTTATATTAACCCTCTAACTCCCAAGGATCTGATTGCTAATTCTCCCCTCTATCTACTACACATTTCCCTGTAAAATAGCTACAAGAATTTGGTGTTAGATCAAGATAACAACTTAAACCTGGATGGTCTGAGTATTCTTACTACCTGGATAATGTACGGATATTGGAGGGAGAAATCGAATGTGAATCCCTTCTGGGAGTTAAAGGGTTAATCTTGAATAATTTGTAAATCAGAATCTTAATGTATGTAATTATCTCAGCTTATTTTAATTCAAACTACACTTTGTACAATTATAACAAACTTTTTTTTTCATAAAATTGCCTAGATGAAACATCTCACACTGTTATGAAAATCAGGCACTGTTATAACTGTAAGTGAATTGAAGAGTATTAAAGTGTTTTAAGTTTACACTCACACTGATCTTTAAAAATGTCATCTTTTCAAATTCAGAAGCTGTATAGATGACATGGTTGGACATTTCTATGGATCCAGTGACACAAATGGGACTCAGGTGTGGGACACAGTTGATTGGCATTTGCTGGGAAATTGATGGTAGCTGCGCCTCCTCTCCAAGACTGTTGCGGAGTCTTGTGTTGTTAACAAGGTAGTGAAATCCATCCAGATGTACAGTTAGCCTAGTGTGAGATATAAGATAACTGCCAACTTCAATTTCTTGGAGAATTTAAAATATTCCTAATATCCCTATCTGATAAAGAAGAGAGAAAATGGAAGGAAAGAAAGTAACTGCTAGGTACTTATGAAAAGGTTAAATATGATAAAAAAAACCTTTACCTTTTGAAGTGGCTGAGAGGACAGCAGTTCATATAAATTCAAGTTGTTTTTAGTTGAGTATGAAAATAGAAAAATTAGTTTTAGTTCAAGTCAGTTGGCAGTAGCTCCTGCAAAAGGCCCTTCAAGCTTAGCCACCAAACAAGGGTCATTGAGAGGTAATCAAATTAAAGTAATTTATTTAGTAAGTTGTAAACAAATGACCAAAAAAACCAAGAGCCCAATTTAAAAAGAATTCCAGCCCATAGATGTGTCTTTAGCTAGAGTGTTTCACTTGATATCACAGCAGCTGTATTTGTGTTCCAAAAAAATGAAGAGTTGCCCTTATTGGTGTTCCAAATCCACTTGGGGATTAAACTTTTTTAAAATGGAAATTCTTTCTTTTGTTTCCATAGAAAAATAAGATAGCTGGTCACGTTGGTAATAAAACAGCAGTTGATTGTATTAAGAAATTATTTAGCAGTAAAACTATCTCCCCACCTGTGAGATTCTAAGTATGGTCCTATGCCATTGTAGACAACCTCACAGCGCATAGTTAGTACCATTTCAGGGATGTGAAGAGGAACTAGCCAGGCTGGGTTACACAGTTCTATGAAACTTGAACAGTTAGTTTCAACTTTGCAGCATTCAACTCCAGCTTCTACTAGCTGAACATCCTTTGAGCACAAACAACTGGGCAGAGCACCATCACAACTGCATTGGCTTAACCTGGAATGCAATGTAGCAGTTATTTATGGCTTATGTAAATAAGTGCTGCCAGACTGCCACAATAGGCCAGTCTACAGCACTTCATACTTTGATTCTCTTTTTTGTCTTCATTATTAACTGCATTTTCAACCTTTCAGGCAGAATAACAGATATTTGATCCTTTAGAGACAGTGATCTCAATTTGAGACCTTTGTATGTCCTGAATGCAGCAACACAAGTCAATAATTAAACTTATTTAGTCAATCTGTCAATTGATCTAGCAGGCAAGTAAGCTCTAAAATCAATCAACAGGGTAAATGTACAAAAATTAAAGAAAAAAAATACACATTATTGGGTTGTTTCTTAATACACATTCTCTCTGAATTCTCTTTTTCTCTGAGCAGCCAGAGGTATCATGATAAACACACTTCCCAGGTGAAAACAAGCCCCTAAATCATACTTTTGGAATTGGGCATTAATCTTAACCATAAGAGCCTTATGTGGAATTTGAAAATATTCAGGTTACCACTATCTGTGCCAAGACTGCCAGGACTGTAACCCATAACACCTGTCAGGGCTGAGCTCACTTTATCTTGCCTTGCTTGCTGTCACCATGCACTTGGCCATGTGTTGCACTGCTATGGGTTATATCTCCAAAGTAACTTTAATAGCTGCTCTAGAAGTTATTGACAGCTGTACCTGCAGCCCTCGAATTTGCATTCCAGGGTGGAAGATTTATTTTAAAAAGTAATGAAGATAATAATGAATAAGTAGTATTATTACATGTAGTTTTGGAGGCACCTGTCATTGTTTTTGGTTCTATTGATGAAGTAACATCCACAAGTGTCTTGTTCTCCCATTTCTACCAACAATGATGATATCAAGAATGAAAATCTCCTGGCTTTATGCTGGCTTGGGCCAAATGGTTCTGTTTCAATGCGAACAGTGGGATTGACACCTGTCATTATCAATGACCTCACCATCTTGGAGTCAATCTGTATGGAGGAAAAAATTAATGCAAATCAAAAATAGCACTAAAATAGCACTTGTCTTTGGCCAGAGGGTTTTCAGATATTGGTATTTTCTTCCTTGGTGATTCCTTCCAGAGATTATTTCCTTTATTCTCCTGAGCTTTGCATTTGATTCGAAAGGGGTAATGTATGGAGAAATTAGAAGCCAGTCACTCGAAGGGATTAAAAGTTTAATGAATAAAGTGATTATTACTATGTTGATTTCTCTAGTTGCTTCAATAATCAATTGTGGGGCTAAAATTCAGTAAAAAAAATAAGGAAAAAAATTCCAATCCGATAAAATATCAGGGTCCACTTGCATGGAGAAATTCTTTTTTCTTTCACCTCTAGCTGCTCCCAGAAAGAGTGTCAAAAATGATGAATGGAGTTAATGCATTACGATTTCCTTCCATTTTCAGGAAGTTTTGTAGAGGCGACCCTAACCTGATGATGATGGCGCCCTCGGGGCATTGAAAATACATCTATTAAGTCTCCCTTAGAATTATTTATATATTCTTAGCTTAATTCTATCAAAATGACATTTCGAGGGGTGTCATCGCGGTTTAAAAGAAAACAAGAGAAGTTTGTCAAGAATTAACCAATAGATTGAAAATCAAGATTCTCACCATGTTGTCGCACTTAATTCGAATCCTCAACAAATACTGTCCACCTGGAATAACAACAGGCGGTGGCTCTACAGGATTTTCTTTATTCACTGCATCTAACACCCACCAACATGGGTTTTTTAAGGCCGAACAGGGTGTGAAGCTGAGCACGAGGACGATAAAGATGGCAAAGTACTTCCAGTTCTCCATCATACTATGACTTTTTCATGTCCTGATCATTTAATTTGATAGTCTCGTGGCTGAGCTCGATTACTTTAGTGGCGAAAGATATTGAAAACTACAGCTTCATCAATAGTGGGTCGTACTTTTAACCTGGTATTTTCGAGAAAGAGCCATTCAGCCTTGTTTGTAAAGTTAGGGTGATGTACGTTTCTTCGTAATTATTGTCAATGTGTTATGTAATAGTTTCCAGGCTTTCCCGGTATTAGTGCATTTTCACGCACAGTAACGCAAGTGTCTTATGGACATGTCACACAACTGTACAATACTGGTGTTTGCGGCTCTTGATCATCAAACGGGCTAATTTTCCTTAGAACTGTAGAAAGCTATGGGTTTCTGAGAACTTCTCCGATGTCCAGAAATCCCAAACCATGTAATCTAAATGGCTTGTGCCTTTATCGAAAGTGGAGTTGAAATGGAGGTTATGAAATTAAATAGACCTCGTAATGACATCATGAAACTTTTTCTTGCGATATTCCAGTCGAGGAAGAGATGACTTTAGATTATTTTCAGTTTCGAGTGGTTTTTGTATTCATTTTTGTAAAATGTTTCCTTTCTTACCAAAGAGAGCCTCAAATATTAGTAATGAATGAAGGGGTAAGTTTCTAAAGAAACTGTGGTGCTGCGTCGGTGGGAGAGTATAGAAGGTAATTTGTTGTTAACACTAAATTACCTTCAAATATTAGTACCTTGGTTATGAACGTTTTGCTTTTTTTCATTCGAAAACTTTTCCAAAACAGCGAAATTTTGATTTCCTCGTGATATCTCATCACTTTAAAGCTAATGAAAGAACCCACCAGTACATAGGAAGTGATACCTTAAGTGATCAGTTTTTGCCAAAAAATTTCCACAAATCTACACTCAAAAGATAGAAAACAGATACTAAATCAAACAACGCATTTGATTTGTTTTAGTTATTTGATTATTCATTCATTCATCGTTTATTTTAATTTATCATTATAGATACATCTCAGAATTTTCCTTCGGTGTAAATCTTCAATCGAACAGTTTGCTTCATTAAATTTTAACCAGTTTTAAACAGTGCTAAAAGGCTCGAGCGTTTATAAGTCGATATGTCACTGAACAAAGATGTACCCCATCGCTTTTAGATGTTTACCGCCGCGCTGATCCTCGTTGCCACACGAGCTGCTATCATCAGGCTTACCTCCAGTACCAAAACCAACTCTGGAAGTCATATACCATGAATAGCATTGTTGGCCACCAACTATGCCAATTCTAGCTTTGGAGTTAGAAGAATCAGGTTGAACATTAAAACCCTTCTTGTAACAGGTCCTCTGTAATGAGGCTTCGGGGCCAATCAATGCCTTCCACTTGTCAGGCCCGTACGAAGTGTTATGATATCCTCCGTTGGCAATCAATGAATGCAAGGAATTGGCGTGGGTGTTCATGACAATGAATCTGACAGGTTGGAGGCCGACCTTCATTCCGAGACAGATCTTGGAGAAGGGTGTGTTCCAGTAGGTTGGCAGTTTGGTCTCTTGTCTGTCAAATCCCGTCATTCCTCCTTCTAAATTGTGGCTTTCTTTGTTGCTCCAGTATTGTGAGTCGTAGTGAAAAGTCCGCTGTGATAACAAAACAAAAGAAATTAAGTTCGTCGCGCAAAAACAGTTTTGTACTCGACAAATACTGTTTCAGACTCGCTCGGACACTTCTTGGGATAAAAAATGTCAACTTCATGTATTGCCATTATCGGATTTTAATTTCCCTTTTCTTTTTATTTCTTTTGCTCAAAATTTTTCGGATTGATGGGCGCAATCATGGATTTTGAATTTTTATGTTCAGTAAAATATGATGAATTTTAATTTCCTGAGTTAAGCAGCCTCCCTATGATAAATGAATCTGGGCGGCAGCAAACACAGTTTCCTCCTTCTTACTGAGCTTTACAAAAGACCTACCTTTTGGCCGTCAATCTTCATGACAAGCGTCCATCCACCTCCTCCACATGCGCCCATGCCAGAGTTGGTCATGTGACAGTAAATAGGGACATACCCACAATCAGTCTGAAGCAGGTAAGCATTGTTTCCCAAAAACCTGATCTCGAAAGGAGCAAAAGGATTAATGACCACTCCAGAGTCGGAGTCAATCTTGACAGTTGATAAATCAGAGCGTAGTATTTGAATAAAAATCTGGACGAAAGTTCGTGTTTTAAAGCAAACGGAACGGGCAAATAAGAAAAAAAAAAGCTGGCTTTAAGGGGAAAATGCTAGCTATAGCTGAAAAGGAGAATCTTATTAATCTGTGCTCTTTTAAAATACGATAGCCGATTTCATTTGGGCATTAATCGTTCCTCTTTGGCATGAAATTTCTTTTCGGCTAAGATATTTTGCAATTTTTCGTTTACTAAGATATCATACGGAACATCTCTTTATGCCACGTATTAGACTTAGGTCACACACGTACATTAAAGAATTTTCCATGAACAAACGGTAACTGTCCGAATCTTTTTATTTAGTTATTTCCCTTATTCCTGCAGACACCTTTGGACAAAATGTTCTTCTTTTGCTATCTCATGTCTCTAATTATCAAGGTCTGCTGAGGGTCTTCAGCTTTGCGCTTAAAAATATCACCGCGCATCCTGGAGGCAAAGGCCTTTAATTTTGTAACATTTCAACCAGTTCTCACCTGTTTTTTGAATAAATCTATTTGCAAGACGATGCTACCTTTTCTGAAAGGAGACAGAAAGGATGATAACCCTTAAGTTGAACATTCATGAATTTCCCAAATTTTATTTAACACAACCTTCTTTAAAACTTAAGACCCAAGAATGAAATTGCGCATTGAAAAACAATCTCATACCTTTGTTCGGAATCCATGGCATCCCAGCCTTGTTTTGTAGAGAGTCTTTGATGAGTTTCTTAACATCGTCATTCTTCATGCTCGACGAAGATCCAGCGATGTTCTGCAACAAGCCAAGCACTTTCGTTAATCCATCGTTCACGCGCTCTAAACTTTCGTCTTGCTTCTTATAGTCGTCACCACGACGGAACGATGACGTACCAGCTTTCCTCTGTAGAATGAACAGGGCGATGAGTCGCGTTAAACGTTCGTCTACTCGCTGAATCTTTTCATCCAACTTCTTAGTCCCTTCATTGGTGAACGTCGCTTGGTCTATGTACTGGTAAGTAATGTGCGGACCGCGAGACGAGGCTCCCTGAGGGTCTGAGATATTCATCTCTTTGTAATTGACTTTGCTGGCAATAATTTCGCCAATTGGCAGGGATGAAATTATACTAAACAGCAAAAAAAACTGTGTCATGACCGAAAAATGCACAGGCTGCTGAAGCTTTGTCTGACTTAGGTGCAGTTCCAGATCTCTTAAATGGATATAGCTAGTCTTCGTTCAGCACTTATAGGCTCCAAACTATGAAGACTCAGGGAAGACCATTTTTGGAAGATGTTCAGCTTATACTGGAGGGGGTTGATTTGAATTTCTAAGCGACAGTAAAGAGAAAATCAGGTTTTTAGCTCTGATTTCTTTTTTTTTTCAGTAAGCATTGAAATTAACATTTTTGAGGCTGATCACTTTCCCGACAACTAACGTCCCTGTCTGCATTACCGCCGTTAGGAAATTAAACTTTCTCAAATCCATCGAATGAATAAAAATCACTATGAAATGAAAAATGCGAGACACGTGTCAGCAGTTTCACTAACACGTGAGTTAAGAAGAAAAATATAATTGAATTAGTATAGGTAATCACATGATTTTGAGTGTAACTTGGAATAAAAAAGCATAAGTAAATTTTTGCAAAGACTAACAAAATTGCACTCACCCTACGGGCTCGTGCAATTTGTGGTCTTTGAAAAAATTAACAAGTGCATGCTTAATCCAAACTGCACGAGAAAAATCATGTGATTACGTACTAATAATAGACATGAAAAAATACGAGATGGCTTATAATGATTATGCAGAAGCAAAGCGCGTGCATCAATCTATTCAAACCCTGCAGACTTAGTGCGTTCGGTCAAAACAACCGCGCACGATCAAAACAATAATATACATTGATATCTTCACATCTTTAAGACTAAAAGAAGTACAAAGTTCGGCTAAACAGTTCAAGGAATTGTTCAGTCCGTGTCCGAATCACTTTCGATAAAATGGAATCGCCGTTTGCGAGGTTTTACCATGTTTGTTTTTAATTTCGGCGTAGAGTCGCTCGAGTAAAGTGTTAAGCTGGGTCGGCTCGTAATTTTCGATTTTCTTGGCAGTTCCCTTTCCTAAACACCTACAAGAGCAAAGAGCAGTCCTTTTTACAGTGTTTGTTAGAGCTGTTTTTCAGCTGCTGCATTGTTGTTGCGGTGGCGAAAGAAACCTACTTAAAACGCCAGCCATTGTTTCGCTCGCAAAATTTTCAGCTTATCCAAATGTTGCGACATCCAAGGCTCGCACTTGATTGGCTATCTGTGGGTTTCTTTGACTATTGACCAATCAGAATGTCTGATTTGTTACTTCTTTTTACTGAATTAACCCTCTTCTACTCTAAATAACCTGAAAACTGCATTTATCTTAACCAATCAGAACCGAGTAATTTTTTCATGTGTATTATTAATGAAGTAATGATGCTAAAAAATGAAAAGCAAAATACTTCCTCGCTCTAAATTTATCTCATTGTCCCTGAAGTTATGTTAGCGGCTGGTGATCACCTTTTCTTTCATTGACGCTAAAATTTTACGCCACACCACGAGAATAGAAACATCAGTATATACTGTGAAAATGTCATGTAACTGAGGCGACATTGACAACATCTAAAAAATATTTAAATACAGTAGGAACTATCATAATTTCTTGTTTTTATTTTCCTACGTAAACAAAGGGAACATTGCAAGGGGATTGACTTGCTCATGTACAGCCCACCTGTTTCCCCTTTGGCGCTCATAAGTCACCTACAAGTAACCCAGAATGTGTTGCTCTATAATAAAGTTAGAGTCTGATTCTGCCACACCATTTATGTTACATACACACATACATACAAAATCACGAATTAAATATTGATTTAAAACTATTTTTAAAAAACTATTCTTACAATGATACCGCCGCAGTCAAAATACGAGTGAAAACTAATATTACAAATTTACTAATCCCCTGAAATTTAACAATCTAATTCTGCTTACTTCTTCAATGGTGTCTACTTTTATTCTAATGTCATTTGATGGTTCGTTCCATTTCTTAGCTGCAAAATATCTCCATGACTTGAGTCCATATCTGGTAGTGTTAACTTTAGGTAAAGATAAAAACATATTCTTGGCGCCTGAGATTGTACTTAAATGAGCGTAAATTAATAAGATTCCTAATTGCCTGTGGTGCTTTGTTCGAGATACTTTTATGTTTTGTCAATAACATGTCTTGAATTCTTCGAGATTCCATGGAGGATAGTCTTATCCTTTCCAAGAGATGCTGATAGGATGCATGTTTATTATTATAGACATATCTCAATGCCCCCTCGTTGACTTTTTCGATTTTAGCAGTGTTTCTTTTTCCGCAGTGGTGCCAAACGTGATTGCAGTGATAAAAATTTGGTAGTAAGAAGGAAAGATATATCGATTCCTTGGTTTTAAGTGATAAAATACTTTCCAGTCTATTAGGGACGTTTATTTGAGCACTCACTTTGCGACAAAGTTTACTTCGCATCTTTGTGCGTTCGTATTCGAACCACTAAGGAGAAGTTGCTAGCAACTCGGCTTAAGAATAACAATGAGTGAACTTTTGAACTCATACGCGGATCATGCTGGTTCGCCAAAGTTTTTTCATGGCTTAGCCGAGCCTTTCAATTCAAAGGTTTACAAAACAGGAGCAGCATGGGAGTTGATTCAAATTATACTTGAATTTACCTAAAGAAGTTTGCTTCTTGATGTTCATCAAACAAAGCAGGTGGAAGAAGGAGCAAATTTTGTTCCTTCTTTTGTTTAAGTTGAGTCTTTTCTCCCGTTCACAGTTTGTTTTCGTCCGAACCACGAAGGGGATCAGTTCAAAGCTCGGGTAAAGAGAAAACTTGCGCTGATCATGCTCGTTCGACAATTTCCCTCTGCATGGTCGAAACGAGCGATTTAAGAAATAATTGTCTGAACGGAAGTGCCAGGAGACTTTGACACGCACATATAAAAGACGTTTAATTTTATTAAGTAAGTCGTTAATTGGTATTTTTTAAGACAAGGCAGTTGGAATAACATGCAAATTCTGATCCAGCTGAAAGAAAAACTTTTTTCAATTTTTTTCCATAATGCCAAATTAGTGTTATATCAAGTTCCATTAAACAACTAACAAAAACCGACACACTAAAAGTGAAGGAGGGACTTAAAATCGTGTCATAATGAAAAAAAAAAAAAAAAAAAAAAGAAAAAGAAAAAAAGAAAGGAGCTAAAAGAAAGCAAAGAAACGAAAGGAGAAGCGAGAGGAGAGTCCACGCAAGTATCACTTTTCTGGTTTGCTCTTTGGGTTAATTATCAAAATTTTAATGTTATCACCAAGGTTGCTACGAATTTAATCCCGTTCAGCTGCATGCTAAGAACTTTTTACAACGACGAAGATGTAGTCTTACCAGCGTCATTGCTTTCTCATTGTGGGCGTGTAATATCGCATATCGCGCAGATGATCCAAGATCTTTCCACTATAAAAACCCCCTGTACTACCCTTCCACATCAAACGAACGCACCGAGCAAACTGAATCCGAAAATACCTCAACAAAGAAATGGAAACAAAACTGGCTTTGGGTGTTCTTTTTCTCTTGTCACTTCTTCTGATCGAAGGAACCGAAGCAGTGGCCTGCGCACCCAAGGACTCTAGGAAGGTAAATGCATAAGAAACTTCGATTTATCTTTTTAATCTGGACTAAGAAAAGCAGCAAGTAAATTGGTAAAGAGAGAACTGAATTATAACAAAAAAATTACCTGGTGCCCTTTAATCACAAGCGAAAGAAACTAGCTTAATTTTAAAAGCAAAAATTATTCTGATCTTTAGGAGTTTTTCATGTTTCAAGAAGGTATGGTTGCAATTATACTTTTTTTAAATTTTTTAGAGTTGTAACCGTAAGTCGAACGAAAAGCGGGAACGAAAAGTCCGCTCCATTGCTGGACGGCTCGATGCCAAACAGATTCTGCTACAGTGAAGACGTATACCTGAGGGGCCAGCAAGTTGAGCATCTTTAGGGATCCCGCTAATATACAACGACGCTGAAAATGAATGTAACTTAAATTTGATTTTAATGCCCGACTTTATGAAGTAATTTTGAGCTCCATAGAAAGTGTTTTGCTTTTGTTTTTAATTAATTAAGTAAATAAACGCTGAACGAGTCTCTTACTTGTGTGGTCTCCGGTTCATACATTTAAATAAGGCTAGCCAAACCGGTCCCTCATCCAAAATAAATGAATAAAATATAAAAACCAAAGGAAAAAACCTGCTCTCAACTTTCCTGATGAACGAAAATTATAAAAGGCCTTTTGTTTCAAGTTCAGACACTATGTTGTTAAGTGACGATGGTTTTCGGTTTTTTCATTTTAATAAGGCAAGCCAAACCTGTGCTAAGTAAAAAAAGTGTTATAAACCTTTGTGATGAAGGCAAATTATCAAAAGCCTTTTGTGGAAAGCACAAGAACCATGTTGATCCACCCGGTCAAAATGAAGGCATCGTGCTTAGTAGCATATATGTTCAACGTGGGCGGTAATGACAGGATCTTGTTTCAGAAAAGGGAGTGATATCGTTTTTTATTATGACTCATGTAACAAATGAAATTATTCGAAGCAGCAAATTACAATTTTGACAATTTTTTTTCTCTTTCCTTATTGATATAAAGCCTCGCTCCCTTCTTCTCCTCGCATTCTACCTGAAGTTATCCAACATACATAGGAGCATGCTCAGTAACAATTTCAGTCAGTTTTTAGAAAATAAGTCGTCTTCCTGTAGATACAGATCTACTCAGTAAGAAAAACTGATGCTTAGAGAACCTTAAAAAAATAATAAAAAATAAGCGGAAGACTTAGGGTAACAATTTCTTACAAGACAAAAAGGAAATTATTTACTTCGTGCTTTATTCTCCGAATTTTGTTTATGAATTTTTTTTCTTCAACAGACAATTATCGTCCATTTGCCGACTTGCAATATAACGGTATACTACTCGGTTTGCCAAAGCACGTCATTATTTATAAAATAGAAAGGAAATCAATGACAAATTTTGTAAAAATATAAAACCATGAACTATTCCAAACATATTCTTGTTAGTGAAAGTTTCTTGCTCTCTTTGCGTTACGTTGGTTTGCGAGAACATTTTGCTCTCGGCTAGTCTTAATTCAAATAGCTCCATTAAAAGTGTTATTTTGGAGATAAAAATGCATCTCTCAGATCCTGTTTTTTGAGGCAGAGTTACCACTTACTGTGTTTGAAGATACCGTCCTCCATCAGCTGCTTAGTAAGTTGATTTACAAACAATGAGGTGTTTATCAACAACAAGTATGTCAAGTTAGGTTAACATCTGTCATCCATCTTTTTAAGGTTGTCGTTTTGAGTGTCATCCCTCGGTCTGAGCAAAAAAGCGACTGAAAACCCGATTAAAACTAACTTCGGTGGTTTGCCTTGCGTTATCAAGATATATTTGATAGCGTTATCAATTTACTACCAAGTTATTGTTTTTATTCACTCACCGACGCGCATGAGGGTTTTTGAGAAACCGAAAACCTTTTTAATTTTTGACACCAAAGCCAGAAAATGGATCCTCCTTTTTTTACAGGAAGTTTAAATTCTGTCTGATAACTGCTGACTTGAATATATTAGTTCTAATAAAAGAAATTTTCTGTTCAGCCAATAACTATGTTAAACTAATCTTCACTCTAAAAATACGCGCGGCACTTCTTAGGATAAAAAATGTCAACTTCATGCAGTTCCATCATCGGATTTTAATTTCCTTTTTCCTGTTGTTTCTGAGTTTTGATTACAGTTTTGCGGACTGATGGGCGCGATCACGGATTTTGAACTTTTATGTTCAGTAAATTATGGTAAATTTTAATTTCCTTAGTTAAGCAACCTCCCTACGATAAATGAATTTAGGCGGCAGCAAAAAAAGTTCTCTCCCTATTACTAAACTTTACAAAGGAACCACCTTCTAGCCGTCAATCTTCATGACCAGCGTCCATCCACCTCCTCCACATGTGCCCATGCCAGAGTTGGTCATTTGACAGTAAGCAGGAACATACCCACAATCCGTCTGAAGTATGTAAGCATTGTCTTCCGGAAACCTGATATCGAAAGGAACACAAGAGTCGGAGTCGAAGGTGGCTCTACGGGGAAAATGCTAGCTATAGTTGAGGAGAAGAATCTCATCAATCTGTGATCTTTTAAAATAAGATAACCGATTTCATTTGGGCCTTAATCGTTCTCCTTTGGCATGAAATTTCTTTTCGGTTAAGAATTTTTCCTCTACGAAGATATAGTACGGAGGATCTCTTTATGCCACGTATTGGACTTAGGTCGCACACATACATTACAATAATTTTCCATGAACAAAAGGTAACTATCCGAATCTTTTTATTTAGTTATTTCCCTTATTCCTGCAGACACTTTAGGACAAAGTGGTATTCTTTTGCTGTCTCCTATCCCTAATTCCGAGGGTCTGCCGAGGGTCTTCAGCTTTGCGCCTAAAACTATCACCGCGCATCCTGGAGACTCTCTCAAGACTAAAGCCCAGTGGCTTTTAATTCTGTAACATTTCAACAGATTCTCACCTGTTTTTTGAATAAATCTCTTTGCATGACGATGCTACCTTTCCTGAAAGGAGAACAGCAGTTAAACACTCATGAATTTCCCAAGTTATATTTGACGTAACCATCTTTAAAACTTAAGACCCAAGAATGAAATTCGGCACCGGAGAACAATCTCATACTGTGAAGAACTAAACACCCGTTTATTAGTGTCTTTTGTTTTTGCCCTTTGGGATTTTTGTAGATTAGTTCGTCGAGCGTGCGGAATGTATTTCAGCGTGTTAGTCGATTAATTTATGGTAATATATTCGTTAGTATCTAAAGGTCGTGTAAGTCTTTTCGGGTCAGTTTTTTTTTCGCTTGCCATTTCCAAGCGGTCATTTTTCGCTCTACAGCAGCCAGATTTCACGTTACAGTTCGTCGCTGCTCCAGTGCGGTTTTTTCCCAGGTCCTGAAAAGTTTTTAACCGCTTTGAACAACCGCGACTACATCATCTTTTCTTAAATAAAGCGTGTTAATACAACGCTGGAGTGTTTGGAGTGTTTAGTCCATTGTTGGAAGTTATATCGTTAAAAATTTTTTCGGCAAGGTAATCAAGTCACGATGTCAGTACTTGATGAAGGCGCCCTGTTGTTAGACGTGCAGAACATTGACCGCGTGAAGGTTAAATTTACGGAGTTTATAATCGCTTTCGAGAATTTTAAAGAAGCGCACTTTCTGCACTTGCTGCACATTCAAGACGAGACTTGCATTGCCAGATGTCGGGAATCCTTCGATCGCGAAGCCGTGCTAAAGGATGACTTTGTTCAGAGAGTTCAGGACTGGATCGCTGGAGCCGAAGAAGTGCTTCAGTTGAATGTTCAAGTTAGCCCAGAAGATTCAATTGATGAGGTTGGTTCAGTAAGCGCCAGTTTCTAGAAGAACGAAAGTTCCGTCTTAAGCAAGGAGAAAGGCGTTTTACTTTGGAAACGGAGATTGCCGAGTCGCAAGCCAGAGAACAGGCCTTAGCAAACCGTAATAGACCCGAAGCCGTGTGTATTCCTTCCTGGTCTGTTGCACTCTGGCCCGTGTTTAGCTGATGCGGATCAGGTTAACGTGAACCTAAATCCACAGTCAGTTGCCTTAGAGTTTAATCCGCGGGTAGTTGCTCCAAATTCATGCCAACATGAACAATGCTGGAGTGTTTGGAGTGTTTAGTCCACTGTTGGAAGTTATACATACCTTTCTTCGGAATCCATAGCATCCTAGCCTTGTTTTGTAAAGAGTCTTTGATGAGTTTCTTAACATCGTCATTCTTCATGCTCGACGAAGATCCAGCGATGTTTTGCGACAAGCTAACCGCTTTCGTTAATCCATCGTTTATTCGCTCTAAACTTTCGTTTTGCTTCTTATAGTCGTCACTGCGACGGACCGATGACGTACCAACTTTCCTCTGCAGAATGAACAGGCGATGAGTCGCGTTAAATGTTCGTCTACTCGCTGAATCTTTTCATCCAACTTCTCAGTCCCTTCATTGGTGAACGTCGCTTGGTCTATGTACTGGTAAGTAATGTGCGGACCGCGAGACGAGGCTCCCTGAGGGTCTTACACATTCACCCTTTTGTTATTGACTTTGCTAGCAATAAATTCGCCAATTGACAGGGATGAAATTATACTGAACAGCAAGAAAAACTGTATCATGGCCGAAAAATGCACAGGCTGCTGAAGCTTTGTCTGACTTAGGTGTAGTTCCAGATCTCTTCGTTCAGCACTTATATGCTCCAAACTATAGACTCAGGGAAGACCATTTTTGGAAGATATTCAGCTTAGGCTGGAGGGAGTTGATTTGAATTTCCAAGAGACAGTAAAAAAAAAATCAGGTTTTTAGCCCTGATTTATTTTTTTCAGTTCGCGTTGAAATTGAAATTTTTGAGACTGATCACTTTCCCGACAACTAATGTCCCTGTTTGCATTATTGTCGCTAGGAAATTTAATTTCATTGGTGCCTACTTTTATTCTAATGTCATTTGATAGCTCATTCTATTTCTTAGCTGCAAAATATCTCCATGACTTGAGTCCATATTTGGTAGTCTTAACTTTAGGTAAAGATAAAACATCTTCTTGGCGCCTGAGATTGTACTTAAATGAGCGTAAATTAATAAAGTTCCTAATTGACTGTGGTGCTTTGTTCCAGATACTATTATGTATTGTCAATAACATGTCTTGAATTCTTCGAGATTCCATGGAGGGTAGTCTTGTCCATTCCAAAAGATGCTTATAGGATGCATGTTTATCATTATAGTCATATCTTAATGCCATTTCGTTGACTTTTTGGATTTTAGTAGTGTTTCTTTTTGGATTTTAAAAAAATCTGGTGGTATGAACGAACGATATAGCGATTCCTTGTTTTTAAGTGGTAAAGTGTTTTTCAGTCTTTTAGGGGCGTTTATTTGAGCACTCACTTTGCGACAAAGTTTACTTCGCATGTTTGTGCGTTCGTATTCGTTGTCTAAACGGGATTGCCATCAGAATTTGACACACACATTTAACAAACTTTTAAGTGAGTCGTTCATTGGTATTTTTGATACAAAGCAGTTGGAATAAGAAAACCTTTTTCCAATTTTGTTTTCGTTATGTCAAAGAAGTGTTATACCAAGTTCCATAAGTAACTAACAAAAACTGACACATTTAAAGTGTGGGAGGGACTTAAAGGCGTATGATAATGGAAAAAAAAGAGAAAAAAAACCCAAAAGAAAACAAACAAGCAATAGAGAGTGGGAGGAGAGTCCACGCAAGTATCACTTTTCTGGCTTGTTCTCTGGGTTAATTATAAAAATTGAAAGGTCACCTCAGAGACTGCTATGAGTTTGATCCCGTTCAGCTGCATGCTAAGAACTTTTCCCAACGACGAAGATATAGTCTCACCTGCGTCATTGCTTTGTAGTTGTGTGGCATATCGCCTATAGTACAGATAATCCGAGATCTTTCCACCATAGAAATCCCCTGTACCACCCTTCCACATCAAACGAACGCACCGAGCAAACTGAATCCGAGGATACTTCAGCAAACTGGCTTTCGATGTTCTTTTTCTGTTGTCATTTCTTCTGATCGAAGGAACCGCGAGTATTACAATGCACTGCACAAAAAATGACTCTAGGAAGGTAAATACCTGACACTTCGATTTAACTCTTTAATCTGGGCCAAAAAGAGCAGCAAGAGAGAGAGAACTGAATTGTAGCAAAAATTACCTAGTGCCCTTCGATTACTAGCGAAAAAACCTAGCTTAGTTTTAAAAGCAAAAATTATTCTGATTTTTGGGAGCTCTTCATATTTCAAGTAGTTATGGCTGCAATTATATTTTTAGAATTGTAATTTGAACAAGAGGCGGGAACGAAGAGTCTGCTCTATAGCTCTAGGGCTTGACTGCAAAAAGATCCTGATAGATGAAGACGCACACCTGAGGGGTCAGCGAGACTAGGGATCCCACTAATATACAACGACGCTGAAAATTAATGCAACTTTAATTGATGTTAATGCCCGACTTTAAGAAGGAATTTTGAGCTCTGTGGAAAGTGTTTTGCTTTTGTTTTTTAATTAATAAAGTAAATAGACGCTGAACGAGTCTCCTATTTGTGTGGTCTCCGGTTAATACATTCCAATAGAGAAAGCCAAACCGTTCCCTGATCCAAAATAAAAGAAAAAAACTGTTTTCAACTTTCCTGATGAAGGAAAATTATAAAAAGCCTTTCGTTACAAGTTCAAACATTCCATTTTTATAAGGCAAGCCAAACTCGTCCCAAGTAAAAAATGTTATAAACCTTTGTGACGAAGGCAAACTATGAAAAGCCTTTTGTAAAAAGCACAAAAACCATTTTGAACTACACGGTCACATGTACAATGAAGGTATCGTGCTTAGTAGTATAGATGTTCACCGTGGGCGGTAATTACATGATCTTGTTTCAGAAAAGGGAGTGATGTCGTTTTTCATTATGACTCATGTAACAAAGGAAATTATACGAAGCAGCAAATTACAATTTTGACCATTTTTTTCTCTTTCCTTACTGACATAAAGCCTCGGTCACTTCTTCTCCTTGCATTCTACCTGAAGTTACCCAAGCAATTGTGAGTAAATTCAAATTTCTTATTTTGAAGTTGAGAGAGTTTGCTCGTTTGTTTGCTGCAATGGCGTGTGTAAATCTTGTCTTTCCTCAACAAAAACTAAATTCGAATGGCACACTCCAACGAGACACAGTGGAATTTAATGCGGCCTTTTCTCAATAAATTCCTTCACTTTCCATTGTGCAACTTACGGTACAAATGTCCAAATTGAACGGACTCGGAAAGACTCACCGGGAGCGTATATTTGTTGTAGAACTGAATTTAAAACTTCTCTCACTCTTTCCCTACCAACAAACTATTTGAGAAAATTCAGATATTATATGAAGGGAAGTTTCACCGTTCAGTTTAACTGTAACCAAATACCTCACGTTTTAACTTTCTAGGTACTTTTTGTGAACGATTAAAATTAATTGCCGACGGTTTTTAGGCCACTTGTCAACCAACGTAATGACACTGTTGCTCATACAAATTAATCTGACACCAATATTTTTCTGTCAACCAAAGTGATTTGAGTGAGAGAAAAGAGAGGATTCATAAGTTATTTATCGGCTTGAGGTAGTGACCGACGTGATTGCTTAAAAATACTGCCCAGCCGGAAAAACGAGATATATTTATGAAAAATGGCAACGAAATCTAGGATGCAGTTGGCGATTCACGAGAGCGTTACCGCGGCCCGTGGGCAGAGATAGGAAAATACTGACCGGGTAAAGAACCAATCAGATTGCAGGATTCGTCACCGTGCCCTCTAAAAAAAAAATAAAATGGTATACGACTCGGTTCGCCAATTAAAATGCGTCATTATTTATAAAATGGAAAGGAAGTCAATAACAGATTTAGTAACAATATAAAACCACGAACTATTCAGAACATATTCTTCTCAATGAAAGTTCCTTACTCTCGTTGCGTTACTCTGGTTCACGAGAACATTTTGTTCTTGGCTAGACTTAATTCGAATAGCTCTATTAAAAGTGTTATATTGGAGATAAAAATGCTACTCGCATATGTTGTTATTTGAGGCAGAGTTACCACTTACTCTGTTTGAATTTATCTCGTTGTCCCTAAAGTTATGTTAATGACTGGTGATCACCTTTTCTTTCTTTGACGCTTTGTCTACGCTACATCACGAGAATAGAAACATCGATATATACTGTAAAAATGCCATTGAACTGAGGCGACATTGACAACATCTAAAAAAATATTTAAATACAGTGGGAACCACGATAATTTCTTTTCTTTATTGTCCCACGTGAACAATGGGAATATTGGAAGGAGATTAACTTGCTCACGTACATTCCACCTGTTTCCCCTATTGTCGCTCATAAGTTACCCAAAAATAACCATGGATGTGTTGCTCTATAATAAAGTTCGAGACTGATTCTGCCACACCATTTAGGTTGCATCGCATGTTTTAATCGTGTTTGAAGAACCAAGTCAAATGCAGCTCCCTGAGTTGGGTACTTCGAATGAAATGACATGGCTAACTTGAGCGGTGTGTGGGGACTGGAGGTGAGCCAATGCACGAGAAAGACGCCAAAGTTTCTTCTGCATAGCTTAGCCGAGCCTTTCAATTCAAAGGTTTACAACAGGAGCGGCATGGGAATTTAATTCAAATTGTATTTGAATTTACCTAAAGAAGTTTCCTTCTTGATGTTGATCAGACAAAGCAGGTGGAAGAAGGAGCAAATTTTGTTCCTTCTTTTGTTTAAGTTTAGTCTCCGTATCATAATAATTTTATCCCGTTCACAATTTTTTTTTGTCCGAACCACGAAGGGGACCAGTTCAAAGCTCGGGTAAAGAGAAAACTTGCACTGATCACGCTCGTTCGCCAGTTTCCTTCTGCATGGTCGAAACGAGCGATTTAAGTTATGTTAATGTTTGGCACGCACATAAACAAAAGGTTTAATTTCATTAAGTAAGCCGTCAATTGTTGTTTTTTAAGACAAGGCAGTTGGAATAACATGCAAATTCTGATCCAGATGAAAGAAAACTTTTTTCAATTTTTTTTTTCATTATGTCGAAGAAGTGTCATATCAAGTTCCATTAAACAACTAACAAAAAACGACACACTTAAAGTGAAGGAGGGACTTAAAAGCGTGTAATAATGAAAATAAAAAATACAAATACAAACAAAATCACGAATTAAATATTGATTAAAACTATTTAAAACTATTCTTACAATGATACCGCCGCAGTCAAAATACGAGTGAAAACTAATATTACAAATTTACTAATCCCCGAAATTTAACAATATAATTCTGTTTACTTTTTCATTAGTGCCCACTTTTATTCTAATGTCATTTGATAGCTCATTCTATTTCTTAGCTGCAAAACATCACCATGACTTGAGTCCATATTTGGTAGTCTTAACTTTAGGCAAAGATAAAACATGTTCGTGGCGCCTGAGATTGTACTTAAATGAGCGTAAATTAGTAAGATTCCTAATTTACTGTGGTGCTTTGTTCCAGATACTTTTATGTATTGTCAATAACATGTCTTGAATTCTTCGAGATTCCATGGAGGGTAGTCTTATCCTTTCCAAGAGATGCTGATAGGATGCATGTTTCTCATTATAGACATATCTCAATGCCCTTCCGTTGACTTTTTGGATTTTAGTAGTGTTTCTTTTTCCGCAGTGGTGCCAAACGTGACTGCAGTGATAAAAATTTGGTAGTATGAACGAAAGATACAGCGATTCCTTGGTTTTAAGTGGTGAAGTGTTTTTCAGTCTGTTAGGGGCGTTCGTTGTTTTTGCGTTCGTATTCGAACCACCAAGGGGAAGTTGTTAGAAACTCGGCTTAAGAATAACAATGGGTGAACTTTTGAACTCCTACGCGGATCATGCTGGTTCGCCAAAGTTTCTTCTGCATGGCTCAGCCGAGCCTTTCAATTCAAAGGTTTACAAAACAGCAGCGGCATGGGAGTTTGATTCAAATTAACTTGAATTTACCCAAAGAAGTTTGCATCCGCTTGATGTTTACCAAACAAAGCAGGTGGAAGAAGGTGCAAATTTTATTCCTTCTTTTGTTTAAGTTTAGTCTCCGTATCATAATAGTTTTCTCCCGTTCACAGTTTGTTTACGTCCGAACCTCGAAGGGGACCAGTTCAAAGCTCGGGTAAAGTGAAAACTTGCGCTGATCACGCTCGTGCGCCAATTTCCTTCTGCATGGTCGAAACGAGCGATTTAAGTTAACAATTGTCTAAACAGGAGTGCAATGAGACTTTGGCGCGCACCTAAACAAAAGGTTTAATTTCATTAAGTAAGCCGTCAATTGTTATTTTTTGAGACAAGGCAATTGGAATAACATGCAAATTCTGATCCAGATGAAAGAAAAACTTTTTTCAATTTTTTTTCATTAAAAATTAATTATAAAAATTGAAAGGTCACCACAAAAACTGCTATGAATTTGATCCCGTTCAGCTGCATGCTGAGAACTATTTCCGGCGATGAAGATATAGTCTTACCTGCGTCATTGATTTGTCATTGTGGGTGGCATATCGCTTAAAGGACAGATGATCCAAGATCTTTCCACTATAAAAACCCTCTGTACTACCCTGCCACATCAAACGAACGCACCGAGCAAACTGAATCCGAAAATACCTCAACAAAGAAATGGAAACAAAACAGGCTTTGGGTGTTCTCTTTCTCTTGTCACTTCTTCTGATCGAAGGAACCGATGGTGTAGTGGCCTGCACATACACGGACTCTAGGCCGGTAAATACATGGGACACTTCGATTTAACTTTTTAATTATTCTGAGTTTTAGGAGCTCTTCATATTTCAAGTAGGTATGGCTGCAATTAAAATTCTTTTTTTAATTTATAGGCTTGTAATTCGAACAAGGGGCGGGAACGAAGAGTCTGCTCCATTGCTCGACGGCTCGATTGCAAACAGATCCTGCCTGAGAGGCCAGCAAGTTGAGACTCTTTAGGAATCCCACTAATATACAACGACGCTGAAAATTAATGTAACTTGAATTTGGTGTTAATGCCCGACTTTCTGAAGAAATTTTGAGCTCCATGGAAAGTATTTTGCTTTTGTTTGTTAATTAATAAAGTAAATAAATGCTGAACGAGTCTTTTATTTTGGTTGCTTCCGGTTCATACATTTCAAGAAGGCTAATCAAACCGGTCCCTTATCCAAAATAAATGAATAAAAAGCAAATACCAAGGAAAACTAAGAATTTGTCCATGCTTAGCGTGCGTATATCGAGTTATGGATGCACTTGGGAAGTTTGCAGGGCACGAAAAATGCGTAAGAGTAGCTCGAGGCGCAGCCGAGAGCAACTCTAGCTTTTTGAGTGCTCTCCAAACTTCTCTAGTGCATCCATAACTCGATATACGCACAGCTAAAAGCATGAGCAAATTCTTTTATAACAAAGCGAATTGATGGTTTTGGTTTTGGTAAATTCCCAATTAACAACTGTGTACTTTATTCCCCAGGTTGAACAAGTTTAAAAACAAGAATAAAGACGGAAATTTTACCTTTAAACAATGTTAATGACCAAGTAGTGACTTCCTTTTGGCCAAAATTTGCTGCAGCTGGTGTTCCGACAAATTTGCGAAACGTGGAACTTGCGAGTCTTATTTGGCTTTATTTCTGCTTGTCGGATCAGGACTTAAAAGGTCAATGCCGATAGAAAAACTGGGCAGTTCTTCGCTGGTTTCTTCCATATTTCAGAGAGAACGAAAACTGCACTGCAGCTTAACAAGACGAAAACTCTGGAGCTAGGTAAAAAAAATGCTCACGTCATCTTTCTTACGCACGGGCGTGCGTAAATAGAGATTTTGGTCATAGCGGCTCAATGGGACTTATATAGGGCAAGCACGTGCGCTATGTTATAAAAACTGTCTTGGGTAACCTTTATCATATTCATCCATAACTCGATATTCGCACGCTAAGCATTAACAAATTCTTATTCTAACATAGCGCGTAGTATTACTTCGAATAGCTCACTAAAAGTGTTACATTGGTGATAAAAATGCTTCTCGAAGATCCTGTTTTTTGAGGCAGAGTTAACACTTACTCTGTTTGAAGATACCGTCCTCCATCAGCTGCTTAGTTAAGTTGATTTACAAACAATGAGGTGATTATCAACAACAAGTAGATCAACTTAGGTTAACATCTGTCATTCATCTTTTTTAGGTTGTCGTTTTGAGTGTCATCCGTTGGTCTGAGGAAAAAAACGTCTAAAACACCGTTTAAAATTCAAATTAGCTTCGGTAATTTGCCTTGCGTTATCAAGCTATATTTTATAACGTTATCAATATACTACCAAGTTGTTGTTTTATTTTTACGCGCATGCGAGTAGTTAAGAAACCGAAAACCTTTTTAATTTTTGACACCAAAGCCAGAAAATGGATCCTCGGTTTTTTCAAGGAAGTTTAAGTTTTTCTGAAGATGAACGATCGAAGAGCAACCTTTAGTTTTCTACATTTGGTAAATGCTAAATCTTATTCTGTATTTGTTTCTTGTTGGATAGTCCTTCGAGTTCTTTCTTTCGTTGCGAGGGAAAGTTAATTCTGTCGTAGAGGACAATGTTGAGTGACAACTGCTGACTTGAATATATTAGTTCTAATGAAATAAATTTTCAGTTCAGCCAATAATTATGTTCAACCTATCTCCACTCAAAAAATGCGCGCGGCACTTCTTAGGATAAAAAATGTCAACTTCATGAGAAGGGAGAAGGGTGTGTTACAGTAGGTTGGCAGTTTGGTCTCTTGTCTGTCAAATCTAAATTATAGCTTTCCTTGTAATTTGAGTCGTCGTGAAAAGTCCGCTGTGATAACAAAACAAAAGAAAGTAAGTTCGTCACGCAAAAACAGTTTTGTAGTCGACAAATACTGTTTCAGACTCGCTCGGACACTTCTTAAGATAAAAGAAAATTTCAACTTCATGTATTGCCACTATCGGATGTTAATTTCCTTTTTCCTGTTGTTTGTTTTGATCACAGTTTTGCCGATTGATGGGTGCGATCATGGAGTTTGAACTATTGTGCTCAGTAAAATATGATAAATTTTAATTTCCTGAGTGAAGCAGCCTCCCTACGATAAATGAATCTAGGCGGCAGCAAACATAGTTCCCTTCCTTTTACTGCGCTTTACAAAGGACCTACCTTCTGGCCGTCAATCTTCATGACCAGCGTCCATCCACCTCCTCTACATGCGCTCATGCCAGAGCTGGTCATTTGACAGTAAATAGGGACATACCCACAATCCGTCTGAAGCAGGTAAGCACTGTCCTCCAGAAACCTTATATGGAAACAGAGTTGGAGTCGATCTTGACAGTTGGTAAATCAAAGCGTAGTATTTAAATAAATACCTGAACGAAGTTTAAAAAAGATATTTTCTGAAGATGAATAATCGAAGAGCGACCTTTAGGGACCGGTCATTATTTATCGCCTGGGGGGGGTCGGAGTATTTTTGTTGTCACATCGGAGCATTTACCTGATCCCCCCGTAGAGTATCTAGTTTTTTAGAGATCCCCCCTTATCGGTAGTGGAAAGTTTCATGATCCCCCCCCCCCCCCTTTTCTCCCAGCCACCGCCAAATAACTTTTTGAATATGCAAGTGATATTTTAATAGTGGTACTTACGTCTCATGGACCTTGAACCACAACGGTAAATATTTGCTCTTCAGATACGAACTGAATTGTCGAGGAAGTGCCAATCTCAGACTGTTCATCCAAATCCACGAAAACATAGTGATCGTCGCTCTCTGCCTCTCCACTTTCGGATTCTTCATCCTCGGATTCCACGTCATCTTCATCACTCGACAGTTCTTCTGTTATCACAGTCTCTTTATTCTGTCGGTAATAGTGACATCGAATGGCCTTCACTTTGTCAAGTTTCCGACCCACAGTCGTCAAACCATGCTTGTTGAGATACAGGTCTAGTTCTCTTACCCGCAACTTTTCAACTTTGCCACCCTCGATGAGGTTATCCCATTGAAAGTCCTTGTACGTTCGTTCGGCCTCTTGCCTTCTTCGCTCCTGAGCTGCTCTTGTTCTGATGTCCTTTCGGATCTCAATATCCTTCAAATGATTAACATATGCAATGACGTGCTTCTCTTCCACATTATATTTTGAGCAGAAGCTCTTCATGGTATCCTGATCGTTTCTGATACTGTCAGAATGTTCCTCGTACAGATCTTTAATACATTTTCTTGGAAGGTAATCATCTGGTGTCCTGCCCGTCGATTCCGTCTGATAGATATCCATGAAATGTCCAGGATTGTTTGAATCTGGTACAGGTTGCGGAATTCTTTCCGTTTCTGGACCGACCCATCTATTGTTAGAACACCAGGAACAGAGATTGGAACTTTCTTCTCTTGACTCTTTACAGGCATCACGACAGAATTCCATAAAAAGTTCTCCACGAATATAGTGGTCTTCCATAAACGATTCGATCTTTCGGAAGTATGCTGCACCGGGCGCTTGCTCTTTGTTTCGTTCTGATGCACCCCGATAGTTGTCGAGGTAAACAGAATTGAAAAAGAATAATTCATCAGGGGCAAATCCTACCAAAGTATTTACAAATGCAATCACCCGAGGTCCCGGCGCGACCTAAAATTCCTTTTTTTTTGGTCTGATCCCCCCCATTATGCTTGTCAATTACGGCTGATCCCCCCTAAAGGTCTTCAAAAAACCATGTGATCCCCCCCTAAATACTCCGACCCCCCCCAGGCGATAAATAACGACCGGTCCCTTAGTTTTCTACATTTGGTAAATGCTGAATCTTATTCTGCATTTGTTTTTTCAGTTAAGTTTCCTTCGAGTTCTTTCTTTCTTTGCGAGGAAAAGTTAACTCTGTCTGACAACTGCTGACTTGAATATATTAGTTCTAATAAAATAAATTTTCTTTTCAGCCAATAACTATGTTAAACTAATCTTCACTCTAAAAATGCGCGCGGCACTTCTTAGGATAAAAAAATGTCAACTTCATGAAGTTCCGTCATCGGATTTTAATTTCCTTTTTCCTGTTGTTTCTGAGAAACAACAAGAAAAAGGTTTTGATTACAGTTTTGCGGACTGATGGGTGCGATCACGGATTTTGAACTTCTATGTTCGGTAAATTATGAAAAATTTTAATTTCCTTAGTTAAGCAACCTCCCTACGATAAATGAATTTAGGTGGCAGCAAAAAAAGTTCTCTCCCTATTACTGAACTTTACAAAGGAACCACCTTTTAGTCGTCAATCTTCATGAACAGCGTCCATCCACCTCCTCCACATGTGCCCATGCCAGAGCTAGTCATTTGACAGTAAGCAGGAACATACCCGCAATCCGTCTGAAGTATGTAAGCATTGTCTTCCGGAAACCTGATATCGAAAGGAACACAAGAGTCGGAGTCGATCTTGACAGTTGGTAAATCAAAGCGTGGTATTTGAATAAATACCTGAACAAAAGTTCACGTTTTAAATCAAACGGAAGAGGCAAATAATAACAATTAAAAAAAAAAAAAAAACTCTGAAGCTGGCTCAACGGGGAAAATGCTAGCTATAGTTGAGGAGGAGAATCTCATCAATCTGTGATCTTTTAAAATAAGATAACCGATTTCATTTGGGCCTTAATCGTTCTCCTTTGGCATGAAATTTCTTTTCGGTTAAGAATTTTTCCTCTACTAAGATATAGTACGGAGCACTATAGTATTGGACTTAGGTCGCACACATACATTAAAATAGTTTTCCATGAACAAAAGGTAACTGTCCGAATCTTTTTATTAAGTTATTTCCCTTATTCCTGCAGACACTTTAGGACAAAGTGGTATTCTTTTGCTGTCTCCTATCCCTAATTCCGAGGGTTTGCCGAGGGTCTGCCGAGGGTCTTCAGCTTTACGCTTGAAACTATCACCGCGCATCTTGGAGACTCTCTCAAGACTAAAGCCTAGTGGCTTTTAATTCTGTAACATTTCAACCGATTCTCACCTGTTTTTTGAATAAATCTCTTTGCACGACGATGCTACCTTTCCTGAAAGGAGAACAGCAAGGATGATAACCCATAAGTTGAACACTCATGAATTTCCCAAATTTTATTTGACGTAACCATCTTTAAAACTTAAGACCCAAAAATGAAATTTGGCACTGGAGAACAATCTCATACTGTGAAGAACTAAACACCCGTTTATTAGTGTCTTTTGTTTTTGTACCTTGGGATTTTTGTAGGTTAGTTCGTCGTGTATGCGTAATGTATTTCAGCGTGTTAGTCGATTAATTTATGGTAATATATCCGTTAGTATCTAAAGGTCGTGTAAGTCTTTTCGGTTCAGTTTTTTTTCGTTTGCCATTTCCAAGCAGTCATTTTTCGCTCTATGGCAGCCAGATTTCACGTTACAGTTGGTGGCCGCTCCAGTGTAGTTTGTCCCAGCTCCTAACAAATTTTTAACCGCTTTGAACAACCGCAACTACAACATCGTTTCTTAAATAAAGCACGTTAATACAGTGCTGGAGTGTTTGGAGTGTTTAGTCCACTGTTGGAAGTTATATCGTTAGAAATTTGTTCGGCAAGGTATTCAAGTCACGATGTCAGTTCTTAATGCAGGCGCCCTGTACGGCAAGCTTCTTCTTCGCCTCAAGAATTCAAGATCAGGCTTTCTCTCAACTGCGACCGTCAAGAAAAGCGAAGTCGAGGCCTTGTTGTCAGACGCGCAGAACATTGACCGCGTGAAGGTTTAATTTACGGAGTTTATGGTCCCTTTCGAGAATTTTAAAGAAGCGCACATTCTGCACTTGTCGTCCATTCAAGACGAGGCTTGCATTACCAGATGTCGGGAATCCTTCGATCGCTTGCAAGCTGCTAGCTGTGCCATAGTCTCCTCTACTAACTATGGCTGTGCTAAAGGATGACTTTGTTCAGAGAGTTCAGGACTGGATCGCTAGAGCCGATGAAGTGCTCCAGTTGAATGTCCAGGTTAGCCCAGAAGATTCAATTGATGAGGTTGGTTTTCGGTCAGCTTCTAAGTCTTCAAGAGTGTCTAAGGGTTCTAGTCATAGTGGTTCACGCAGAAGCAGCAGTGCATCATCTCTATCGGCGGCGAGAGCAAAGGAGGCCGTTTTCGTCGTGGTATTAACAGCGGAAGCAGCAGCCTTCAGTAAGCGCCAGTTTCTAGAAGAACGAAAGTTCCGTCTTAAGCAAGAAGAAAGGCGTGTTACTTTGGAAACGGAGATTGCCAAGTCGCAAGCCAGAGAACAGGCCTTAGCAACCGTAATAGACCCGAAGCCGTGTGTGGTCCCTCCTGGTCTGTTGTACTCTGGCCCGTGTTTAGCTGATTCGGATCAGGTTAACGTGAACCTAAATCCACAGTCAGTTGCCGTAAAGTCTAATCCGTGGGTAGTTACTCCAAATTTATGCCAACATGAACAATGCTGGAGTGTTTGGAGTGTTTAGTCCACTGTTGGAAGTTATACATACCTTTGTTCGGTATCCATGGCATCCAAGCCTTGTTTTGTAAAGAGTCTGGGATGAGTTTCTTATAACATCGTCATTCTTCATGCTCGACGAGGATCCAGCGATGTTTTGCGAGAAGCCAACCGCTTTCGTTAATCTGTTGTTCACTCGCTCTGAACTTTCGTCTTGCTTCTTATAGTCGTCACCGCGACGGACCGATGACATACTAACTTTCCTCTGCAGAATGAACAGGGCGATGAGTCGCGTTAAACGTTCGTCTACTCGCTGAATATTTTGATCTAACTTCTCAGTCCCTTCATTGATGAACGTGGCTTGGTCTATGTACTGGTAAGTAATGTGCAGACCGCGAGACGAGGCTCCCTGAGGGTCTGAAACATTCATATTTTTGGAAGTGACTTTGCTGACAATAATTTCGCCAAGTGACAGGGATGAAATTATATTGAATAGCAAGAAAAACTGTATCATGGCCGAAAAATACACAGTCTGCTGAAACTTTGTCTGACTTAGGTGTAGTTCCAGATCTCTAAAATGGATATAGCTAGTGATCGTTCAGCACTTACATGCTCCAAACTATAAAGACTCAGGGAAGACCATTTTTGGAAAATATTAAGCTTAGGCTGAAGGGAGTTGATTTGAATTTCTTAGAGACAATAAAAAAATCTGGTCTTTAGCTCTGATTTCTTTTTTTTCAGTACGCGTTGATTTTTGAGGCTGATCACTTTCCTGACAACTAATGTCCCCGTTTGCATTACCGCCGTTGGGAAATTAAACTTTCTCAAATCTATGGAATAAATGAAAATCGCTATGAAATGAAAAATGCGAGACACGTGTCAGCAGTTTCACTAACGCGTGAGTTAAGAAGAAAAATATAATTGAATTAGTATAAGCAATCACATGATTTCGAGTGTAACTTAGAATAACAAAGAATAAGTAAATTTTTTAAAGACCACAAATTGCACGAGCCTGTAAGGCGAGTGCAATTTTGTTAGCAAGTGCATATTTAATCCAAATTGCACGAGAAAAATCATGTGATTACGTACTAATAATATACGTGAAAAAATACGAGATAGATTATCATGATTATGCAGAAGCAAAGTGCGTGCATCAAGTGCAAAAATAATTTATTCAAACCCTGCAAGTGCTTTCGGTCAAAACAACCGCGTACGATCAAAACAATAATATACATTTATATTTTCACATCTTCGAGACTAAAAAAAGTATAAAGTTCGGCTAAATAGTTCAAGGAATTGTTCAGTCCGTGTCCAAATCACTTTCGATGGAATGGAATCGTCGTTTGCGAGGTTTAACCATGTTTTTTTAATTTCGGCGCAGAATCGCTCGAGTAAAGTGTTCAGCTGGGTCGGCTCGTAATTTTCGATTTGCTTGGCAATTCCCTTCCCTAAACACCTACAAGAGCAAAGAGCAGTGCTTTTTACAGTGTTTTCGTTGTTAGAGCCGTTTTTCAGCTGCTGTGTTGTTGTTGCGGTGGCGTAAGAAAACCTACTTAAAACACCAGCCATTATTTCGCTGACAAATTTTCAGCGTATCCAAATGTTGCGACATCCAAGGCTCGCACTTGATTGGCTATCTGTGAGTTTCAGTGATTATTAACCAATCAGAATGTCTGGTTTGTTACTTCTTTGTACTGAATTAACCCTCTTCTACATTGAATAACCTGAAAACTGCATTTATCTTAACCAATCAGAACTGAGTATATTAGACTGTGCTCTGTTCTGTTGTTCTGGCGAAACACGAGACGTAGTCGAGTGTTTCTTCCTACTTCTTGACTGAATAATTCCCCAAGAATTACATTCAATTTTCAAAACAAAATCTATTTCGAAAGCGAACAACAGTGTCGTCAGCATGCGCTATACTCTCATAAAGCACGCTACAATAAGCCAACCAGAATCCCTGTTAGAATGGTTCAAACAATCTGATTGGCTGTACAAGATTAAAGCTGTCAAAAATTTCAAACCATCAAAGTTCATATTCTGCAAAAGTTTACAAACTAGAATAGTTCGGCATGTCGAATTTAACACTTTAGCCTGAAGTTTTTTAGTTCCTAATACAGAATCTGAAAGTGGTTCAGTGAAATTCGGCCCAATCGTGGCTCACAAAAATACGCAAGTTATTTCACATAACAAGTAGAAAACAAACTGTTCAAGGCGGGTGTTTTATGAATGAACGACAGCCGAATTCACCAGGACATGAAGATTGCACGGAATGACAGCACTGTAAAACTCGGCTGCAGAGACTGATGTGACCTTTCCCTCAACGCATCGGAAGGGTTATCGGAGGAAGCTCTTTTTTTCCACTCGAAGGGTGGTCGATTTAATTCCTGAGGCTTGCTACACTGCGATGACCGAAGATCACCATGATGAGCTAGCCGCGACAGACCTCAGCATTATCGTAGTCGCTCTGACACCGTCATGATTAGTATGAATTTTAACAGTTATGCTTGGTTATATTTTTAATAATTCCTGTGTTTTTCTGTTTTGTTTTTGAACACGAAACTTTGTGTAATATACAAGTGCGAGCTGTGTTTGATATTTATTACTGTACGTTAACTTGTAATCTAACTGAGCGTGAAAACATTTAAAACTCGGACTGTCCATTTTGTTTCATCTTTGAGGATTGCTGTAAGTATAGGAAATCGTATGAACGCGAGTGCATTTCGTGATTTATGGGCACGAGTGATGTTTTGAAAGTTCTTAAAATTGCACGAGCCGTAGGCGAGTGCAATTTGAAAACTTTCAAAACATCACGAGTGACCATAAATCACGAAATGCACGAGCAGGTTCGTACGATTTTTTATTTATTATATTCTCGACAAAATTACTCCATCGCGCTACTCTGCACGCCTTACGTACTACAAAAAACACTTCAATGGGTTCCAAAATGCTCACATGTTTTATTTGAACCAATCAAAAATGTAATGTTGTGACAGGTAAATCAAGCGTGAAGTACTTGAAAGTTTCTCAGAAAATATTACAAGCCGAACTCAAAAGCTAAATTTCAGTTATTAAAAGCGGCAAGAGTACTTAAGCCCGCTAAACTGTTTTCAAATGTTTGATCTCAATCGGCCTCAGGGAATAACATTCTGACTTGTAGACTTTGGTGAACTGCATTGCCCCTGAATCACGTTAAATGTGACTTGACAGTTGTGAAAGTTGTTCACAGTGAAAGCATGGCCGCTTGTTTTCACCTGTTCACACGTTGAAGTCGTTGCAGGAGAAGACCACATTGGTAGACCAGGAAAACTGCTGGAGGCTGCTGACTGTGGAGCATTGCTGATAATGTTTGAAAGCTGTCGCTGTTCCTTCTCGCTACCTTCATCGTAGTCGTTAAGAGACTTTTCACTTGCGTGGCCGGTCACTTGGATTATCGACTGCCTCTCGACGCTTGCTGCTCTGAGTTTCTTCACAACTGTCTTCCTTGCGGTGTGGTTAGTCAATTTCTTCTTGCCTGTTTCCAGAGCTGTGTTCTTGACGACGCTCTTCATCATATTGTCGATGCTGTTTACGCCGAGCCGCTGCTTCTTATACCAAACATTTGTTTTGGGATTTTCGATTATGGCAAGGTATTGCTTCAGTAACTCAACAGGACATCTATGACCGCCAGTAGCGAGCATTTTTGGCAGAACACTACGATGTTTTGTGTTCAGTCCTCCCTGCCTCGTCTTTGTAGGATTTTCTTTAAATGTGACGTACTCTGTGCCGCTGTCGTCCACACAAAAACTGAAGTCCTCGACTTCCATTGAATGGTGTTCCTGTCTTCCCCTCAGGCCAAAATGTTGAGTCAAGATCCACCACATCGTCTGGGAAAGAACTCTTGGACTGCAGTCGCCGAGACTTTGTTCACTCCATAGCATTTTTTTCTTCTTCGGCTGTCAGTGCGTTCGCGGCGTTGGGTCTCTTGCCTTTTCCTTGTTGACGGAGACACTTCACTTTTCCTTCGAGTACCAACTTCGACTGGTGAAACTCTCGGTCTCGTATAATAGAGTACTTGTAGACATGCTCTTTTAAATAGCGGTCGAGGGCTGCCAGCATGGATTTTAAACTCTCAGGTTCGTACTCACACCCGTCTTTTGTGCGTATTTCTATGTAGAAGATTTGCAATATTTTATCGAGTTGTTCGTGCTCGTATTCTTCCATTTTTGGGTTTACTTTTCGTTGAGTCGCCCATGTTTGCAAGACATTTAACCAGGTCTGTGTAGCTTTGTGTTTTTGTTTTTCGCATTTTCTTTAAGTTGCTCAACGATGTTTTGGTTTGACAAAGCAAACCGGCTGTCAGCCATTTTTTTATAATTTGGTGTTCAAATTTGGCGCTTCCCCGGTGTTTCCATGGCAACCTCTCCGTATTGCACTCTATAACCTCTATTGCACTCTATAACCTATTTATGCATTCATCATTGACCAATCAGAAACGCGATATTTTATTGAGTATATAATAATGTAAATTACTGCGCCTGGCATTTTTGCGAACCTTTGCTCGCTTGTTCCGAAATGTCAGGAAGTCTCGGAAAAGGTCGGACATAGTACGATTCGGCAGATGGCGTGACAGCTTTAACTCAGGTCTATGCTCTATACTTTCATAGAGCACGCTCTTTTAACCAATGACAGCAGGCGTTATATCTGAACTTTATTATAAATATTATTAATGAAGTAATGATGCTTAAAAATGAAAAGAAAAATGCTTCGTCGCTCTAAATTTATCTCGTTGTCCCTGAAAATATGTTGGCGGTTGGTGATCGCCTTTTCTTTCATTGACGCTAAATTTTTACGCCACACCACGAGAATAGAAACATCAGTATATACTGAGAAAATGTCACATAACTGAGGCGACATTGACAACATCTAAAAAAATATTGAAATACAGTAGGAACCATCATAATTTCTTGGTTTTGTTTTCCTTCGAAAACAAAAGGAACATTGGAAGGGGATTGACTTGCTCATGTACAGCCCACCTGTTTCTCCTTTTGTCGCTCTTAAGTCACCTACAAATAACCAAGAATGTGTTGCTCTATAATAAAGTTAGAGACTGATTCTGCCACACAATTTATGTTACATACATACAAAATCACAAATTCAATATTGATTAAAACTATTTAAAACTAATATTACAATATCACCGTCACAGTCAAAATACTAGTTAAAACTGATATTACAAATTTACTAATCCCCGAAATTTAACAATCTAATTCTGCTTACTTCTTCAATGGTGTCTACTTTTATTCTAATGTCATTTGATGGTTCGTTCCATTTCTTAGCTGCAAAATATCTCCATGACTTGAGTCCATATTTGATAGTCTTAACTTTAGGTAAAGATAAAACATATTCTTGGCGCTTGAGATTGTACTTAAATGAGCGTAAATTAATAAGATTCCTAATTGCCTGTGGTGCTTTGTTCGAGATACTTTTATGTTTTGTCAATAACATGTCTTGAATTCTTCGAGATTCCATGGAGGGTAGTCTTATCCTTTCCAAGAGATGCTGATAGGATGCATGTTTATTATTATAGACATATCTCAATGCCCTTTCGTTGACTTTTTCGATTTAAGTAGAGTTCCTTTTTCGGCAGTGGTGCCAAACGTGATTGCAGTGATAAAAATTTGGTAGTATGAAAGAACGATATAGCGATTCCTTGGTTTTAAGTGGTAAAATGTTTTTAGTCATTTAGGGATGTTTATTTGAGTAATCACTTTGCGAAAAAGTTAACCTCGCATCTTTGTGCGTTCGTATTCGAACCACTAAGGAGAAGTTGCTAGCAACTCGGCTTAAGAATAACAATGAGTGAACTTTTGAACTCATACGCGGATCATGCTGGTTCGCCAAAGTTTCTTCATGGCTTAGCCGAGCCTTTGAATTCAAAGATTTACAAAACAGGAGCAGCACGGGAGTTGATTCAAATTATACTTGAATTTACCTAAAGAAGTTTGCTTCTTGATGTTCATCAAACAAAGGAGGTGGAAGAAGGTGCAAATTTTGTTCCTTCTTTTGCTTAAGTTTAGCCTCCGTATCATAATAATTTTCTCCCGTTTACAGTTTGTTTTCGTCCGAACCACGAAGGGGACCAGTTCGAAGCTCGGGTAAAGTGAAAACTTGCGCTGATCATGCTCGCTCGCCAATTTCCTTCTGCATGGTCGAAACGAGCGATTCAAGTTAATATATGTCTAAACGGGAGTGCCATCAGAATTTGACAAACACATATAACAAACTTTTAAGTGAGTCGTTCATCGGTATTTTTGAGAGAATGTATTTGGAATAAGAAAACCTTTTCCCAATTTTGTTTTCATTATGCCAAAGAAATGTTATATCAAGTTCCATTAAACAACTAACAAAAACCTACACACTTAAAGTGTAGGAGGGACTTAAAAGCGTATGATAAAACCAAAAGAAAACAAACAAGCAAAAAGAGAAGTGGGAGGAGAGTCCACGCAAGTATCACTTTTCTGGCTTGTTCTTTGGGTTAATTGTAAAAATTGAAAGGTCACCACAAAGACTGGTATGAATTTGATCCCGTTCAGCTGCATGCTGAGAAATTTTTCCGGCGATGAAGATATAGCCTTACCTGCGTCATTGCTTTGTCATTGTGGGTGGCATATCGCTTAAAGTACAGAAGATCCAAGATCTTTCCACTATAAAAACCCCCTGTACTACCCTTCCACATCAAACGAACGCACCGAGCAAACTGAATCCGAAAATACCTCAACAAAGAAATCGAAACAAAACTGGCTTTGGGTGTTCTTTTCTTCTTATCACTTCTTCTGATCGAAGGAACCGATGGTGTAGTGGCCTGCACATACACGGACTCTAGGCCGGTAAATAAAGGAGACACTTCGATTTAATTTTTTAATTATTCTGAGTTTTAAGAGCTCTTCATATTTCAAGTAGGTATGGCTGCAATTAAAATTCTCTTTTTAATTTATAGGCTTGTAATTCGAACAAGGGGCGGGAACGAAGAGTCTGCTCCATTGCTCGACGACTCGATTGCAAACAGATCCTGCTAGATGAAGACGCACACCTGAGAGGCCAGCAAGTTGAGACTCTTTAGGAATTCCACTAATATACAACGACGCGAAGAAATTTTGAGCTCCATGGAAAGTATTTTGCTTTTGTTTGGTAATTAATAAAGTAAATAAATGCTGAACGGGTCTTTTATTTCGGTTGCTTCCGGTTCATACCTTTTAAGAAGGCTAACCAAACCGGCCCCTAATCCAAAATAAATGAATAAAAAGTAAAAACCAAGGAAACTAAGAACTTGTCCATGCTTAGCGTGCGCATATCGAGTTATGGATGCACTTGGGAAGTTTGGAGAGCACGAAAAATGCTTAAGAGTAGCTCGAGGCGCAGCTGAGAGCATCTCTATCTTTTTGAGTGCTCTCCAAACGTATCTAGTTTCTCCCAACCTTCCGCGTGTTTACATCAGGCTATGTAAACACGGAAACCATTTTACATTTCTTTTATAAAATAACTAATGAAAGAGGAACGAAAACCGGGTTTACATACGCTCATGTAAAATGGTTTTATGGCCAATCAGAGCGCGCGTACTATTTGAATTATTTTATAATTCTTATCCTAACATAGCGCGCGTGAAATTACGAATAAAATACGGATTTTTTTTCTTCGACGGACAATTATTGTGCATTTGCCGATTTGCAATATAACGGTATACAACTCGGTTCGCCAAAGTGCATCATTATTTATAAAATGGAGAGGAAATCAATAGCAAATTTTTTAAAAATACAAAACCATGAACTATTCAAAACATATTCTTGTAAGTGAAAGTTCCCTGCTCTCGTTGCGTTACATTGGTTTGCGAGAAAATTTTGCTCTTGGTTAGTCTTACTTCGAATAGCTCACTAAAAGTGTTACATTGCTGATAAAAATGCTACTCGCAGATCCTGTTTTTTGAGGCAGAGTTACCACTTACTCTGTTTGAAGATACCGTCCTCCATCAGCTGCTTGGCTAAGTTGATTTACAAACAATGAGGTGATTATCAACAACAAGTAGATCAAGTTAGGTTACCATCTGTCATCCATCTTTTTAAGGTTATCGTTTTGAGTGTAATCCGTTGATCTGAGCAAAAAAACCACTAAAAAACCGTTTAAAATTCAAATTAGCTTCGGTAGTTTGCCTTGCGTTATCAAGCTATATTTGATAACGTTATCGATTTACTACCAAGTTGTTGTTTTCATTTACTCACCGACGCGCATGAGGGTTTTTAAGAAACCGAAAACCTTTTTACTCTTGAACGCCAAAGCCAGAAAATGGATCCTCGATTTTTTAAAGGAAGTTTAAAAAGACATTTTCTGAAGATGAACGATCGAAGAGCGACCTTTAGTTTTCTACATTTGGTAAATGCTAAATCTTATCCTGTATATGTTTCTTGTTGGATATTCCTTCGAAATCTTTCCTTCGTTGCGAGGAAAAGTTAATTTTGTCGTAGAGGACAATGTTGAGTGGCAATTGCTGACTTGAATATATTAGTTCTAATGAAATAAATTTTCAGTTCAGCCAATAATTATGTTGAACTTATCTCCACTCAAAAAATGCGCGCGGCACTTCTTAGGATAAAAAATGTCAACTTCATGAGAAGGGAGAAGGGTGTGTTACAGTAGGTTGGCAGTTTGGTCTCTTGTCTGTCAAATCCAGTCATTCCTCCTTCTAAATTGTAGCTTTCCTTGTTGCTCCAGTAATTTGAGTCGTAGTGAAAAGTCCGCTGTGATAACAAAACAAAAGAAAGTAAGTTCGTCACGCAAAAACAGTTTTGTAGTCGACAAATACCGTTTCAGACTCGCTCGGACACTTCTTAGGATAAAAAATGTCAACTTCACGTATTGCCATTATCGGATTTTAATATCCTTTTTCCTTTTGTTTGTTTTGATCACAGTTTTGCCGATTGATGGTTGCGATCATGGAGTTTGAACTATTGTGCTCAGTAAAATATGATAAATTTTAATTTCCTGAGTGAAGCAGCCTCCCTACGATAAATGAATCTAGGCGGCAGCAAACATAGTTCCTTCCCTTTTACTGCGCTGTACAAAGGACCTACCTTTTGGCCGTCAATCTTCATTACCAACGTCCATCCACCTCCTCTCCATGCGCTCATGCCAGAGCTGGTCATGTGACAGTAAATATGGACATACCCACAATCCGTCTGAAGCAGGTAAGCACTGTCCTCCAGAAACCTTATATGGAAACAGAGTTGGAGTCGATCTTGACAGTTGGTAAATCAAAGCGTAGTATTTGAATAGATACCTGAACGAAAGGTCATGTTTTAAATCAAACGGAACAGGCAAATAATAATAAAAATGCTGAGGCTTGCTTTAAGGGAAAAATGCTAGCTTTAGCTGAAGAGGAGAACCTTAATAATCTCTGGTCTTTTAAAATACGATAGTCGATTTCATTTGGGCCTTAATCGCTCCCCTTTGGCATGAAATGTCTTTTCGGCTAAGATATAATTCGATTTTTCCTCTATTGAGATATATTACGGAACATCTCTTTATGCCACATATTGGACTTAGGTCGCACATGTACATTAACATAATTTACCATCAACAAACTTACGGTAACTATCCGAATCTTATTATTTAGTTATTTCCCTTATTCCTGCAGACTCCTTAGGAGAAAGTGATCTTCTTTTGCTGTCTCCTGTCTTTAATTCTCAAGGTCTGCCGAGGGTCTTCAGCTTTGCACTTAAAACTATCACCGCGCATCCTGGAGACTTTCTCAAGACTAAAACCCAGTGTCTTTTAATTCTGCAACATTTCAACCAATTCTCACCTGTTTTTTTAATAAATCTCTTTGCAAGACGATACTACCTTTTCTGCAAGGACAACAGAGAGGATGATAACTCATAAGTTGAACGTTCATGAATTTCCCAAATTTTATTAGACACAACCTTCTTTAAAACTCAAGACTCAAGAATGAAATTGCGCATTGAAAAACAATCTCATACCTTTGTTCGGGATCCATGCCATCCCAGCCTTGTTTTGTCTTTGATGAGTTTCTTAACAACGTCATTCTTCATACTCGCCGAAGATCCTGCGATGTCCTGAAACAAGCCAGCACTTTCGTTAACCCATCGTTCACTTGAATAAATAAACATCACAATGAAATGAAATGAAAGTTACGAGACGTGTGTCAGCAGTTTTACTAACGCGTGAGCTAAGAAAGAAAATAAATTGAATTAATGAAGTAATGATACTAAAAAACGCAAAGACAGTGAAAAGCAAATTCCTTCCTGGCTCTGAATTTATCTCGTTGTCCCTAAAGTTATGTTAATGGCTGGTGATCACCTTTTATTTCTTTGACGCTTCATGTCTACGCCACATCACGAGAATAGAAACATCGGTATATACTGTAAAAATGTCATTGAACTGAGGCGACATTGACAACATCTAAAAAAATATTTAAATACAGTAGGAACCACCATGATTTCTTGTTTTTATTTTCCTACGTAAAAAAAAGGGAACATTGGAAGGAGACTTTCTCATGTACATTCCACCTGTTTCCCCTATTGTCGCTCATAAATTACCTAAAAATAACCATGGATGTGTTGCTCTATAATAAAGTTAGAGACTGATTCTGCCACACCATTTATGTTGCATCGCATGTTTTAATCGTGTTTGAAGAACCGAATCAAATTTAGCTCCCTGAGTTGGGTACTTCGAATGAAATGACATGGCCAACCTGAGCGGTGTGTGGGGCCTGGAGGTGAGCCAGTGCACGAGAAAGATATAAAATGTATTTCTTTCTTTCTGTTGTGCGTTTGTGTTTGAACCACTAAGGAAAAGTTGTTACTAACTCGGCTTAAGAATAACAATGGTTTAATTTTTGAACTCATACGCGGATCATGTTGGTTCGCCAAAGTTTCTTCTGAATGGCTTAGCCGAGCCTTTCAATTCAAAGGTATACAAAACAGGAGCGGCATGGGAGTTTGATTCAAATTAGACTTGAATTTACCCAAAGAAGTTTGCTTCTTGATGTTCATCAAACAAAGCAGGTGGAAGAAGGAGCAAATTTTGTTCCTTCTTTTGTTTAAGTTGAATGTTTTCTCCCGTTCACAGTTTGTTTTCGTCCGAACCACGAAGGGGATCTGTTCAAAGCTCGGGTAAAGAGAAAACTTGCGCTGATCATGCTCGTTCGACAATTTCCCTCTGCATGGTCGAAACGAGCGATTTAAGAAATAATTGTCTAAACGGAAGTGCCAGGAGACTTTGACACGCACATATAAAAGACGTTTAATTTTATTAAGTAAGTCGTTAATTGGTATTTTTTAAGACAAGGCAGTTGGAATAACATGCAAATTCTGATCCAGCTGAAAGAAAAACTTTTTTCAATTTTTTTCCATAATGCCAAATTAGTGTTATATCAAGTTCCACTAAACAACTAACAAAAACCGACACACTAAAAGTGAAGGAGGGACTTAAAATCGTGTCATAATGAAAAAAAAACAAAACAAAAACAAAAACAAAAAAAAAAGGAGCTAAAAGAAAGCAAAGAAACGAAAGGAGAAGCGAGAGGAGAGTCCACGCAAGTATCACTTTTCTGGTTTGCTCTTTGGGTTAATTATCAAAATTTTAATGTTATCACCAAGGCTGCTACGAATTTGATCCCGTTCAGCTGCATGCTAAGAACTTTTTACAACGACGAAGATGTAGTCTTACCAGCGTCATTGCTTTCTCATTGTGGGCGTGTAATATCGCATATCGCGCAGATGATCCAAGATCTTTCCACTATAAAAACCCCCTGTACTACCCTTCCACATCAAACGAACGCACCGAGCAAACTGAATCCGAAAATACCTCAACAAAGAAATGGAAACAAAACTGGCTTTGGGTGTTCTTTTTCTCTTGTCACTTCTTCTGATCGAAGGAACCGAAGCAGTGGCCTGCGCACCCAAGGACTCTAGAAAGGTAAATGCATAAGAAACTTCGATTTATCTTTTTAATCTGGACTAAAAAAAGCAGCAAGTAAAATTGGTAAAGAGAGAACTGAATTATAACAAAAAAATTACCTGGTGCCCTTTAATCACAAGCGAAAGAAACTAGCTTAATTTTAAAAGCAAAAATTATTCTGATCTTTAGGAGTTTTTCATGTTTCAAGAAGGTATGGTTGCAATTATACTTTTTTTAAATTCTTTAGAGTTGTAACCGTAAGTCGAACGAAAAGCGGGAACGAAAAGTCCGCTCCATTGCTGGACGGCTCGATGCCAAACAGATTCTGCTACAGTGAAGACGTATACCTGAGGGGCCAGCAAGTTGAGCATCTTTAGGGATCCCGCTAATATACAACGACGCTGAAAATGAATGTAACTTAAATTTGATTTTAATGCCCGACTTTATGAAGTAATTTTGAGCTCCATAGAAAGTGTTTTGCTTTTGTTTTTAATTAATTAAGTAAATAAACGCTGAACGAGTCTCTTACTTGTGTGGTCTCCGGTTCATACATCTAAATAAGGCTAGCCAAACCGGTCCCTCATCCAAAATAAATGAATAAAATATAAAAACCAAAGGAAAAAACCTGCTCTCAACTTTCCTGATGAACGAAAATTATAAAAGGCCTTTTGTTTCAAGTTCAGACACTATGTTGTTAAGTGATGATGGTTTTCGGTTTTTTCATTTTAATAAGGCAAGCCAAACCTGTGCGAAGTAAAAAAAGTGTTATAAACCTTTGTGATGAAGGCAAATTATCAAAAGCCTTTTGTGGAAAGCACAGGAACCATGTTGATCCACCCGGTCAAAATGAAGGCATTGTGCTTAGTAGCATATATGTTCAACGTGGGCGGTAATGACAGGATCTTGTTTCAGAAAAGGGAGTGATATCGTTTTTTATTATGACTCATGTAACAAATGAAATTATTCGAAGCAGCAAATTACAATTTTGACAATTTTTTTCTCTTTCCTTATTGATATAAAGCCTCGCTCCCTTCTTCTCCTCGCATTCTACCTGAAGTTATCCAACATACATAGGAGCATGCTCAGTAACAATTTCAGTCAGTTTTTAGAAAATAAGTCGTCTTCCTGTAGATACCGATCTACTCAGTAAGAAAAACTGATGCTTAGAGAACCTTAAAAAAATAATAAAAAATAAGCGGAAGACTTAGGGTAACAATTTCTTACAAGACAAAAAGGAAATTATTTACTTCGTGCTTTATTCTCCGAATTTTGTTTATGAATTTTTTTTCTTCAACAGACAATTATCGTCCATTTGCCGACTTGCAATATAACGGTATACTACTCGGTTTGCCAAAGCACGTCATTATTTATAAAATAGAAAGGAAATCAATGACAAATTTTGTAAAAATATAAAACCATGAACTATTCCAAACATATTCTTGTTAGTGAAAGTTTCTTGCTCTCTTTGCGTTACGTTGGTTTGCGAGAACATTTTGCTCTCGGCTAGTCTTAATTCAAATAGCTCCATTAAAAGTGTTATTTTGGAGATAAAAATGCATCTCTCAGATCCTGTTTTTTGAGGCAGAGTTACCACTTACTGTGTTTGAAGATACCGTCCTCCATCAGCTGCTTAATAAGTTGATTTACAAACAATGAGGTGATTATCAACAACAAGTAGATCAAGTTAGGTTAACATCTGTCATCCATCTTTTTAAGGTTGTCGTTTTGAGTGTCATCCCTCGGTCTGAGCAAAAAAGCGACTGAAAACCCGATTAAAACTAAGTTCGGTGGTTTGCCTTGCGTTATCAAGCTATATTTGATAGCGTTATCAATTTACTTCCAAGTTATTGTTTTTATTCACTCACCGAGGCGCATGAGGGTTTTTGAGAAACCGAAAACCTTTTTAATTTTTGACACCAAAGCCAGAAAATGGATCCTCCTTTTTTTTACAGGAAGTTTAAATTCTGTCTGATAACTGCTGACTTGAATATATTAGTTCTAATAAAAGAAATTTTCTGTTCAGCCAATAACTATGTTAAACTAATCTTCACTCTAAAAATGCGCGCGGCACTTCTTAGGATAAAAAATGTCAACTTCATGTAGTTCCATCATCGGATTTTAATTTCCTTTTTCCTGTTGTTTCTGAGAAACAACAGGAAAAAGTTTTGATTACAGTTTTGCGGACTGATGGGTGCGATCACGGATTTTGAACTTTTATGTTAAGTAAATTATGGTAAATTTTAATTTCCTTAGTTAAGCAACCTCCCTACGATAAATGAATTTAGGCGGCAGCAAAAAAAAGTTCTCTCCCTATTACTGAACTTTACAAAGGAACCACCTTTTAGTCGTCAATCTTCATGACCAGCGTCCATCCACCTCCTCCACATGTGCCCATGCCAGAGTTGGTCATTTGACATTAAACAGGAACATACCCACAATCCGTCTGAAGTATGTAAGCATTGTCTTCCGGAAACCTGATATCGAAAGGAACACAAGAGTCGGAGTCGATCTTGACAGTTGGTAAATCAAAGCGTAGTATTTGAATAAATACCTGAACGAAAGTTCATGTTTTAAATCAAACGGAACAGGCAAATAATAACAATTAAAAAAAAAAAAACGCTGAAGCTGGCTCAACGGGGAAAATGCTAGCTATAGTTGAGGAGGAGAATCTCATCAATCTGTGATCTTTTAAAATAAGATAACCGATTTCATTTGGGCCTTAATCGTTCCCCCTTGGCATGAAATTTCTTTTCGGTTAAGAATTTTTCCTCTTCTAAGATATAGTAAGGAGCATCTCTTTATGCCACGTATTGGATTTAGGTCGCACACATACATTAAAATAGTTTTCCATGAACAAAAGGTAACTGTCCGAATCTTTTTATTTAGTTATTTCCCTTATTCCTGCAGACACTTTAAGACAAAGTGGTATTCTTTTGCTGTCTCCTATCCCTAATTCCGAAAACCGCGAAAACTATCACCGCGCATCTTGGAGACTCTCTCAAGACTAAAGCCCAGTGGCTTTTAATTCTGTAACATTTCAACCGATTCTCACCTGTTTTTTGAATAAATCTCTTTGCACGACGATGCTACCTTTCCTGAAAGGAGAACAGCAAGGATGATAACCCATAAGTTGAACACTCATGAATTTCCCAAATTTTATTTGACGTAACCATCTTTAAAACTTAAGACCCAAAAATGAAATTCGGCACTGGAGAACAATCTCATACTTTGAAGAACTAAACACGGAGAACTAAGAGGAGAACCTTAATAATCTCTGGTCTTTTAAAATACGATAGCCGATTTCATTTGGGCCTTAATTGCTCCCCTTTGGCATGAAATGTCTTTTCGGCTAAGATATAATTTAATTTTTTCTCTATTGAGATATATTACGGAACATCTCTTTTTGCCACAAATTGGACTTAGGTCGCACATATACATTAATATAATTTTCCATGAACAAACGTACGGTAACTGTCCGAATCTTATTATTTAGTTATTCCCCTTTTTCCTGCAGACACCTTAGGAGAAAGTGGTCTTCTTTTGCTGTCTCCTGACTTTAATTCTCAAGGTCTGCCGAGGGTCTTCAGCTTTGCGCTTAAAACTATCACCGCGCATCCTGGAGACTTTCTCAAGACTAAAACCCAGTGCCTTTTAATTCTGCAACATTTCAACCAATTCTCACCTGTTTTCTTAATAAATCTCTTTGCACGACGACACTACCTTTTCTGAAAGGACAACAGAAAGGATGATAACTCATAAGTTGGACGTTTATGAATTTCCCAAATTTTATTGGAAACAACCTTCTTTAAAACTTTAAAAGAATGAAATTGCACGTTGAAAAACAATCTCATACCTTTGTTCGGGATCCATGCCATCCCAGCCTTGTTTTGTCTTTGATGAGTTTCTTAACATCGTCATTCTTCATACTCGACGAAGATCCAGCGATGTCCTGAAACAAGCCAAGCATTTTCGTTAACCCATCTTTCACTTGCTCTAAACTTTCGTCTTGCTTCTTATAATCGTCACCGCGACGGACCGTTGACGCACTAGCTTTCCTCTGCAGAATGAACAGGGCGATGAGTCGCGTTAAACGGTAAGTAATGTGCGGACCGCGAGACGAGGCTCCCTGAGGGTCTGAAACATTCATCTTTTTGTAATTGACTTTGCTGGCAGTAATTTCGCCAATTGACGGGATGAAATTATACTGAACAGCAAGAAAACTGTATCATGGCCGAAAAATGCACAGGCTGCTGAAGCTTTGTCTGACTTAGGTGTAGTTCCAGATCTCTTACATGGACATAGCTAGTCTTCGTTCAGCACTTATATGCTCCAAACTATAAAGACTCAGGGAAGACCATTTTTGGAAAATATGAAGCTTAAGCTGGAGGGAGTTGACTTGAATTTCTAAGAGACAGAAAAAAAAGACAGGTTTTAAGCTTTGATTTATTATTTTTTTCAGTAAGCCTTGAAATTAAAATTTTTGAGGCTGATCACTTTCCCGACTACTAATGTCCTATGAGGTTCTTTTACGGACAAAAATTGTTATGTGTTATATATAATACAAGTATTAAAATAAAATAAATCGATTTCATCCGGAATACATCAATTTTGGATGTCATACATTGATGTTGTGCAACATAAATCGCTTTCCTGACTCATTCACGCCTTATATAACTAAAAGATGTTTAATAAAACTAAAAGATGAGGAAGCGGAAATAAAATGACCGGAAGTCAGTTTAAACAAGAAGCCCCGGAAACTAACACTTTCAAAATGGCGGAAATAGAAGCAGACTATCAGTGAAGTTTGAGAAGCACTACGCAAAGTGTACGGATTTGGCTGCCCAACATCGAAGGATTTTTATGTCTTTAGATAGGCTACTGGAAAGTGCAGATGGGAAAAGGAACACTGCTTCCTACGACTCGGCTGAAATTTTTAGTCGCCGTTTACGAGAAAACTAAAGAACTCTTGTCACTTTGACTCTAAGAATAGAAGAAGCCTTCCCAGATGAAGTTGAGGTGTTTCTGATCTAAATGAACTCGTTTTCTTACGAACGAACTTTCAAGGACTTTGACAGAATTTTCGAGGACTCGGAACGCTCTACGTTTACTGCACCATCGTCCCTAAACGATCGTCTTTCAACTGTGGCTAGGAACGGTTTAGTTGGCAAACCAAGGCTACAGATCTTACAGCAACAGCTGCAAACTCTGCACAATGACGCCGGTTTTCGTTGGGCTGATATCGGAAGAATTCTTGGAATCTCCGAAAGAACTTTGCGCCGTCGAAGACATGAATTTGGGTTGCCAGTTGGTGTGGGAGAGAATTTCAGTGATGTCTCCAACGATGACCTTGACAAATATGTGAGGGAAATTCTTGAAGTGACACCAAGCGCTGGTCAACGCCAGGTTGAAAGGGGCTTGAAGCAAAGGGGCTTACGATTCCAGCGCCATTGTATTCAGGAATCTATTCGAAGAGTGGATCCGGTTCTTCGCACTTTAAGAGCAGCCATGCCCCAATGCGTTATGGTAAAGTAAAAGAATTCGTTGAAGCGCTATTTAGTTAACACTACCTTCTTTTTGACGAGTCTCTGTTTAAAGGGGTCTCCTTTTTTAACAGGCCCCCCCTACACCATTAGAGCCCACTACCCCTCTTTTCAAAATAGTCAGGCAGTTTGTTATTTCACTAGGGACAACACCCCCCTGGGGGGACTCCTGTATAAAAAGGACAGGGATGCTTGTCATACTTTTTAGGGTTTAAAAATGCAGGGTTGGTACCTCTTATGGTGGTCAGTTCCGAAAGGTCCACAGCGGGAGCTTTTGCGCCTCCTCTTAGGTAAGGTCTTGAACAGAAAAAAATGACAGCTAGGGTTATCTGTGTTGTTTCAGAATTGTTTCCTCTTAGGGGTGAAAAGCATATTAAGCTATGCCCATAAAACAGGATCTTGGTACCTTTCAAGGGTTCTTGTCAAAATTTGCGACAAGCACTCCTTTCCTTTTTATATGGGAGTTCCCTCCACACAGGGGCAACACTGGTTTTAAATCTGTGATACAAGGGAGGTCAGGCTGTAATTTTGATGCATGAGCATTAGTGCCAATTCAACTCATGATTTGTGATACCTCCCTCAGTTCTATCAAGCCCCCTCACTGATCACCCTAACCCAGGTTCCCAGCCCCCACCGACCCCTGATATTATGCTCAAAATTCCTGACTATCATGTCTGTTACTCATGGGTGGTCAAAAATGTCTCTTGTTGTTGTTATGATTATTATAGTTGTTGTTGTCATTATTATTATTACCACCATTACTCAGATAGGCAGATTTAACTTTTTTTTCATACTATATTTTAACCTAACTTATATGTGATAGTGTTGTGGAACAAATGTCTTCATGGTGTCCAACAGGCATATTGATGGCAACCACAAACTAATTCAGCCATACAAAATTATAATTCATGGTGGTTTAGATGGTTTTTCAAGAATGATAGTATTCCTTTAGGCATCAACCAATAACAGGGCCTTAACTGTACTGCAGTATTTCCAGTCAGCTGTTGAGCTCTACAATTTACCATCAAGAGTTCGCAGTGATCTTGGAATGGAAAACATAGAAGTTCCTCGCTTTATGCTGCAAGAAAGAGGTTTAAATAGAGGCAGCCACATCACTGGAAAATCTGTTCATAACTAGAGAATAGAGCATCTCTGGTGTGATGTCAACTGGGTTATTGTGAGCCGCTTTTTGAACATTTTCCTCTTTCTTGAGCACAGTGGAATTTTAGATCCAACAGATGAGGTGCATCTGTTTTGTATTCTTCTAGTCTACATTCTACTGATTAATAATGCAATTAACCAATTTATCAGTCAGTGGAATAATCATCCTGTAAGCACATACTGCAACTTCTCTCCCAATCAGCTCTGGATACAAGGAATGCTACATTTCAGAAATTCTGGGTATAAGGCTGTGACAGATGTGACTGTCAGAAAGACTGTTAATTTATTCAATCATTATGGGATTGATGAAGAAGGGCCTGTACCTGACATGCAGAGTGACTATGCAGTTTCGGTACCTGACTCAATCACTACTCTGTCACATAACCAAGAATTGTCACTGCAAGAAGCTAGAGACACAGCCTTCCAAACTGGTGGTCATGATGGAATCATAGCCTACCAAGTGGTATTGCAGATTGCTTCTTTTTATTTAAACTGCTATTTATGATTTTTTGTATTAACTTCATGCACTTGGAATGAACTCTTAATACAGTTAGTATAAATTGGTTACTACTATACATGTCAGTATGCCAAGAATAAAATTACTAATGACAATGTAAATGGGAAACAGTAACAATAATCAGTTATAATCTCAAATCTAACAGCCTTACTAATACAAAGGGATGTAAAACTTTGAATAGCTGGGAAAAAAATACACGATGTTATACTGGCATAATGTACTAGATACTTCATAGTATTAACACTTTAAACCTGAGATCTAGCCTTGATTTGTAATCACTCAAAACAATAACAAATGAGGTAAAGCTGTGGCTACATTGCATGCATAATGGCTATTGCAGAGAAGTTTATACCCTTGTAAATTAGCTCTTGTAAGCTCTTTTTGTTGGTGTTGAGTTTATCATGCTGTTAACGAAACAATTAATATGCTGAGGAACTTGAAACTGGAACTTTGAACATGGAACATTTCCTGAGTAACCTAAACGGATTTGAAAATTTTATTGTTTTATATGAAGGGTCCACTGGCATATTTTCCTTGGCCACTACTTAGGAAATTAACAGAGATTTTGTATTAATTTGAGCAGTAGAAATTTCGGATCATGTGTACTATAGGTGGACTCGGTCGACATATCGGGCGACCGTCGACCGTCGACCGATATATCGGTCGACTATCGGTCGACTATCGGTCGACTATCGGTCGACTATCGGTCGACTATCGACCGATAGTCGGTCTATAGTCGACCGCTAGTCAACCGATTGTCGACCGATAGTCGACCGATAGTCGACCGATGGTTAACCGATATATCGACCGACTGTGGGCCGATGCATCGGCCGATATGTAGCGATCAACTGCCGGTGAAGTATCGGTGAAGTATCGGTCAAGTATCGGTCAAGTATCGGTCAAGTATCGCTCAAGTATCGCTCAAGTATCGGTCAAGCATCGGTCAAATATCGGTCAAGTAGCGGTCAAGTATCGGTCAAGTATCGGTCAAGTATCGCTCAAGTATCGGTCAAGCATCGGTCAAATATCGGTCAAGTAGCGGTCAAGTAGCGGTCAAGTATCGGTCAAGTATCGGTCAAGTATCGGTTGAGTAGCGGTCAAGTAGCGGTCAAGTAGCGGTCAAGTAGCGGTCAAGTATCGGTCAAGTAGCGGTCAAGTAGCGGTCAAGTAGCGGTCAAGTATCGGTCAAGTATCGGTCAGGTATCGGTCGAGGATCGGTCAAGTATCGGTCAAGTATCGGTCAAGTTTCGGTCAAGTGTCGGTCAAGTGTCGGTCAAGTGTCGGTCAAGTGTCGGCCAAGTGTCGGTCAAGTATCGGTCAAGTATCGGCCAAGTATAGGTTTACTTACCGATTATATTGCTCAGAAGAAAATAGACTAAGAAAGAGTGCGAGGTTTTTTCGATATATGTTCCCATTTGGTAATGGAAAAATACATTGTAAAGTTGGTCGCTCTTGTGTAATTAATGTTGTACCTTAACGTATTTCCATTTTTCCTAAAACTACCCGGCTTATGCTTTATCCCTGATGTCATGTTGCCCTTAATCCAACATACCTAAAATGATTATTATTCCTTAGCTCTTATAGCTCTAACAGGTCCTTAACGTTATATTGCTTGTACAACGTTAACGATATTAACTGTCCAGTTTATATCAGTAATGGGATCCACCTAAATTGCATCAGCTAAAATATCAGTGTGTAACTGCCCAGCTAAACGAAAAGTAAAAGATCTGGTCTGCTAGGAGACTTACTCTTCTAGGTAAAATCACGATAATAAAAGTTTTGGCAGTATCCCAAATTGTACATGTTTTAACCTCTCTTCCAACGCATCAGGGTGCACTTAAGGAAATCAATACCCTGCTATATGACTTTCTCTGGGAGAGCAAATGGGACAAAATTAAAAGGACACAAATGATCAATGATTACGATAAAGGAGGCCTCAAGATGATAGATATTCAAAGCTTTAATAAATTGCTAAACAAAGAGTGAGTAAATGGAAACTTCTCGTAGACTTCCACCTCTAGAAGTGTAGGGGGAAAGTAATGTTTTTAAAGTGCTACCACGATCAAACTGTCGATATCCATTTTTTATAATTTCGTGTAAAATATGACTGTCTAAAATACCTTGCTAAATATCAATCCATTACGACCATCAGAAATCTTTTTTTAATTTGTATTTTTACTTCCGAGAAGTTGCAGTCGCCATTTCTTTATCTCGTTCCAATAATAGCCTGGTTGAGAATTAGGGAAAATGAAGTCAAATGCTAAAAATACCTCGCGTAAAATAACTCGAGTGTGCTAGACTATTGCAGTGTTTGAATTTAGTACAGGTACAGTAAAAAATCCTTTTTTAAGAACCTAGATTTTAAGAAAAAATAGATTGACTGAAAATGTTAGACAAAAATTGTACATTAAAACTACTTTTACACGAGAACCTGTTTTAGCCTACAACTTTGAAACAGGTTCTTGTTTTTGAGAAATTCAATCAAAGCAACAACACAGTTCCATGTATTAATGTTGCGTTTTGTTCTGTTTATCTTGGATAGCTTTGTAAACTTGATAAATATATGCTTGGATTTTTAACATATTATGCATACAATACCAAAAATAGGCCACGCCCTCCAATGACAAACAACTCATTTATTTTGAAAACTAGACTGCGAGCAGAGGGCGCGATCGACGAGTGGTGAGTGGCCAAGCTGCGATCTCTTTTCGCTGTGACTGGCGCCCCTGCTTCTCGCAGATCACGGCCTCGCCCCTCATCGCTCGTCGATCACGTCCGCTTTTTCCCCGTTCGTTCCAGTGGGATTTCACAGCAAAAGAGACTGCTCGCAGTCTATTTGAAAACAAGAACCTGTTAAAGAACCTGAGTAGCCAAATTTTCCAGTTAAGCACCATCTTTTATAATAACCTTCTTAGCCTTGCTTGGAAAAAAATTAGGTTCCTATTAGCGGGTTTTTACCGTATATGCTTCTGAGTCTAAAATTGAAAAAAATACCAAATTGCACCAATGTTGCACTAAGGTCACAGGAACTGTCCCGTTTCGGGGGAGGGGGGTACTCCCGTAAATTTTGAATAAGTGTGTGCCTCGAAGAGTCTTGAACCCTGTCCCACTTTAAGGATGAAACAAACGAGAATTGTCCAAACACGAAATATGACACCCTATTCAAGGAAAAACAATAACCAAAAACGGCTAACCCCGCGCGGCAAAACACAAATCTCGATAAAATCGCTTTGTTGACAATTTTAGCGGAATTTGCTTTTTGTTTAGCTGGCCATTTACACACTGCAATTTTAGCCGATACAATTTACATATCCTATCTAGAGATCACAACGGAAACACAATGCTAACAGAGGCAAAACGATAACCGCCAAAACCATACCCTATCCCGCGGCACATACATGTATATGGGAGTACCCCCACCTCTGGGTATTTAAAGTGGATATTGTTCTGCAATGTCCTCCATCAACCGTCCTAAACAGCCATTCGGGTGAAGCTCACCATGCCATCTTCTCCACATGAATTCCTTAAGGTATTCTTGTAGGAAGTTAGGATTTGTGTTCCCTTTCATCTTCTTAAATTTGTCCTTTGCTGCAGACCGATTGCTCTCTGCGTGTTGTGTGTGGACACCGGTGATTGGGTCTACAAAGTTAACCGAGTGATTAACCGTTTAATGATTGAAACCCAAGACCCTTTGCATTTGCCTGTATGCCGGCCATTCATCAGTATAAACCAAAGAGCCTGGTTGTACATGTCTTTGGATAATGGTCAAAAGAGTACGCGCATCTCGCCTTCTCACAAGCTGTAAATACGGTCGAGTGGGGTCATACTGTATGTCAAAAAGCCCAAGAATCCATCTCTCTCCTCGAGGTCGACGTCCCCTTTGGAACTGTGCTTAAGAAGAGACAAATTTCATTAAAACGTGTTGAATATATAGAAAAAAAATAAGAAAGACTGTTTCCTAGCTGGTGCAGGACATAAGTTGGTATTATAAACTGAAATACGGTTGATGTAATGTTTCGTATGTATTTTAGTTGTAAAAAAGACCTGAATGAAATACAATGTATACGAGGCATCGAGGTGAATCTCTTTATGGGCACATTTCTTGATGACACATTAATTGTTAACATTTTCAAGGTAAAATGCGCACAGTTTTTGGCATTTTGGCTCTAATCTGGCTACAGGTTTTGCCGAAGATTTTGGGAATAATTCGGATGGCGCTATTTTTCTGTTGAAGTCACTACAGTGAGATCGACTTGCTGGGATGGAAGAGAAGAGAATAAAACGTGCTATAGCCATTCGCGAGAAGAAGATAAGGTGCAGATAAGCTTACATTCGTTCAATTTATCTTCAAAGGATAGTGACTAAAACACCAGACGAGCACTACGAGTAACATACAAGTACATACGAGTAATTACGAGTCATACGGGCGCACACAGATACATATGAGTAACATAAAAGTAACATACGAATACATGGAGTAACAGGCAGATAACATACGGCCAAATTTGGGTAATACGCATGAAATCTGCAAAGTAAAATACAAGAAATTGGACCTTTAACGGAAATCGTCGATATGTTTTTAACTGCTCGGTATGGAGAGAAATTAGCATTTGGGGGTGTGTGTGTCTGTGTGTGTGATGGGGGTGGGGGGGCTGGGAAGAGACCTTCCTTAATGCTTCCTGTGAGCCTATTACTGCATAAAATAGCAATAACAAAACTAATAATAAATTAAAATACTATTCAATCCTGTAGGCTGAACAACAACGCTGATTTCCTACGGTTACCACCCTCCCGAGGTAATACCCGGGACAAGATCGGCCCTTGTGAACCTAGGATGGAAAATGTTTGAAGTTTTCAGTTTTTCCCGTGGGTAGGGGGTTGGGCAACTTCAGATAACTACCCACACAAAGACTCCAGGGGCGAAACGAGATATGTATTATTTTATTTTTTTTTATAATTATTTCATTATTTCTCATTTCTTTTATTTTCATTGTATTTCTTATTATTAATTTATGTTATTTCTATTTTATGCAGCAACAGGCTCACACGAAGCACACGCAAACACACCCTTAAATGCTAATTTCTCCCCACACTACCCCGTTTTGTACATATGATATCATTTGCACATTTTTCGCGATTGACTACCTAATTTACCCCGACCTGCTCTCGTGCTGGTCTCGTAGCTCAGTCGGTAGATCTAATTCGGAGGTCGTGGCTTCAATCCCCACTTAGTAAAATTTTCTTTGCCCCGTGAGGACTCCCAAATTTCCTTTAAAAGGGTAGTAACCCAGGGGGATTTATTGTATCGGCAGTATTGCCTTCTTCCAGCACCCAAACATTTATTTTAAAAAAATTATAATTTATATTACGGGTGCTTCGCGGTTCACATTCTATATCTATATCATTTGAACCAATGAATACACCGAGCAGTAAAAACAAATCGAAGGTTTCCAAGAAAGGTCCAATTTCTCGTATTTACTTTGTTTTTACAAATCAAAGGAAAGAAAGTCAATTAAGCTTTCGCTAAAATGCATGCGATCAAAAACTATTTCCCATTTGGGTTTTGGAATGAAATTTTTTTTTTGGACGACAAACTGCAGTTACCGGTACACATCTTGTATTACGGAGGACAGTAAGGAAATTAACCAATGTTTTTTAAAACACTTGCACACAGCCATTGTTTTGCTCCATTTTGTCGGACAAATATCTCGAAACAGTTGTATCCCTATAAAGTGGATTTACAAAGCTACGGAACCTAATATGATCTATATTTTCAACCGTCACCACCATTTAGTACACCAGCGTTGAAGACTACATCATCGGAAAATGAAATTTCCTTACTCGCGGTCCAATGGGAACAAACACTGTAAGAATTGTTTTGACGTTTACTAAAAACACGCGCTTGAGATAGAATGAAATAGAAATTGAAACTTTATGAGTGCGGCTGGAAGTATTGCGAGTTCACTCTACCGACGTCCCGTTTGCCGTCATGTCTCAAACTGGGGGTTTTTAACCCTTTAAATAGTCGAATTGAGTGCTCTTTATCGACAGACGGTGACACTTTTTTTTTAAAGAATAATGACAGCGGCGGCGGAAAAAAAAGTTAAAATGCCATTCATTGTCCAATGAAATAAGCTTCCAAAGCACAGACAATAAAACCAAATATAACCTAACCTTTGAAAAGGGTGTAGTAAGTCTCCAACGCAATAAACATCGTGCGTTGTAGATCTCATAATTTTGATCTACTGTAAGTGAACACAGATCCTTAATTCTCACACCACATCTATCTCCGGAAAAGTAACAGGCAAAGTCAATAGGTTGAATATACTTGAAAAACTAGAGAGGGTAAAGGACCGTGCACTTAGGTATGACATGTATTTATAGCAAAGACCCTTCATTAAGAAAGAATGCTCAATTTGATTGGTTTACAAAACACATTAAAGGGTCGTCTCACCCAAGATATGTTAATTACGATAGACAGATGTTTTCAAAAGAAGACACCCACCACTACAGCTAATTCATTTCAAGTAAAGAACACGCATCGTAATTAAAGGGGCACAAATATGCTTTGATACCTAAAGTAAGATGTACAAAACATGGTCTAAGGTCTCTTCGTTACTTCGCCGCTGAAAGGACTTGGAATTCGCTGCCGGAGACGATACGCGCTATGGCCGGCACAAGAGAAATTTAAAACTGGATTCCAGTTAGAGTTTTATATCCTTTATCGTGGAATAAACCCTCCCCCCGGGGGGCAATGAATTATCGGCCAAGTATCAGTGAAGTATCGGTGAAGTGTCGGTCAAGTATCGGTGAAGTGTCGGTCAAGTATCGGTGAAGTACCGGTGAAATATCGGTGATGTATCGTTCAAGTATCGGTCATGTATCGGTCAAGTATCGGTCGTGAATCGGTCAAGTATCGGTTAAGTGTCGGTCAAGTATCGGTCAAGTGTCGGTCAAGATTCGGTCAAGTATCGGTCAAGTGTCGGTCATGTATCGGTCATGTATCGGTCAAGTATCGGTCGTGAATCGGTCAAGTATCGGTCAAGTATCGGTCATGTATCGGTCAAGTATCGGTCATGTATCGGTCAAGTATCGGTCAAGTATCGATCATGTATCGGTCAAGTATCGGTCACGTATCGGTCAAGTATCGGTCATGTATCGGTCGAGTATCGATGGTTTAAGAGTATATCGGTCGACACATTTATCGGTCGACTGTCGGCTGATATATCGGTCGACTATCGACTGATAGTCGGTCGATAGTCGATCGATAGTCGACCGATATATCGGTCGACTGTCGCCCGATATGTCGACCGAGTCCACCTATAGTACACATGATCCGAAATTTCTAGCAATAAAGGAGCAAAACATTCCCATAAACATATGTAAAGTCATGGATAATTGTACCAATTACAAATATTTTTTTCCTTAAAACCTCAAGTAACGCCCTCCCCTATTCAGTCTCTTCGTGATCATGATTCTATGTGTTTTTTTATGTCCTATGAAAAATTATAAATAAAAATGGTTTGTGGGTCCAAGAATAACACAACTGTTAACTGAAACTAAGATAAGGAAGGATCATCCTTTCATATCTATATCTTTCCAAAACCAATATTACCATAAGCAATACTCTCATCCAAGAATTCTTCCGATATCAGCCCAACGAAAACCGGCGTCATTGTGCAGAGTTTGCAGCTGTTGCTGTAAGATCTGTAGCCTTGATTCGCCAACTAAACCGTTCCTAGCCACAGTTGAAAGACGATCGTTTAGGGACGATGGTGCAGTAAATGAAGAACGTTCCGAGTCTGTCAAATTCTGTCAAAGTCCCTTGAAAGTTCGTTCATAAGAAAAACAAATTCGTTCAGATCAGAGATCACCTCAACTTCATTTGTGAAGGCTTCTTCTATTCTTAGAGTCAAAGTGACAAGAGTTCTTTCCTTTTCTCCTAAACGGCGACTAAAAATTTCAGCCGAGTCGTAGGACGCAGTGTTCCTTTGCCCATCTGCACTTTCCAGTAGCCTACCCAAAGACATAAAAAATCCCTTGAAGTTGGGCAGCCAAATCCGTACACCTTGCATATTGCTTCTCAAACTTCACTGATCGTCTGCCTTCATTTCCGCCATTTTGAAGTGTTAATTTCTGGGGCTTCTTGTTTAATCTGACTTCCTGTCATTTCTATTTCCGCTTCCTCATCTTTTAGTTTTATTGAACATCTTTTAATTATATAAGGTCACGCGTGAATGAGTCAGGAAAGCGATGTATGCTGCACAACATCGATGTATGACATCCAAAATCGATGTATTCTGACTGTAGACTGTGTTTTATTAAAATTACATTGCAGATAAAACTGAATTGCGTAACTTCACATTAATTAATTGTACAAACTGTTTCTGCAACACATATTTATGAAACTTGTTGCCGCTCTGTCGGTCTTACAACGATTAAGATTGAAATTCCTCTGTTTCCTAAAATTGTAATTAGCCTGATAACTTTTTGGGATTAAAGAATGAATTTTGTTGTTTTTGTTTACTAAAACTGATCGGAAAAGTGTCGATGTCAACTGTTCTTGGTGGGTTCTCAAGCTTGGGATGTTTGCTTGATCGAGGGCTTCTTTGTATGATGCTCCTGGGAAGATGCATGCGAGGGCTCTTTTCTGCACTCTCTCCAGATCGACTTGTAGATATTTCGGAAGTGCATGGTGGAACACTGGGCAGGCGTAGTCTAGGCAGGACCTGATGGTTGCGCATTAGATTGCTACAAGATCGATTGTAGGTACTTTAGCCCGCTTAAGTTGAATCAAAAAATAGTGTTTTGAGTTGGATTTCTTTATTATTTCTGTAATATGGTTGTTCCAAGTTAGAGTTGAATTAATATTGAGTCCAAGAAGTTTAACACACTGCACAGATTCAATTAGTTCCCCGTCCACGTTGGTTTTTGGAAATTGGGGGTATTGAGGGCTAAAGCTGATCAACAGTTCTTTGGTTTTTGCGCAATTCAATTGAAATAGATTTTCAGGATGAAAATGATTTATTTTATTTTGAGACCTGTATTATAACGTATAACAATAACGTAATTGAACAAAACATTAATGTATCCATGTTCGATATTTTGTCCGTAAAAGAACCTCATATGTCCCTGTTTGCATTTAATTTTCTCAAATCTACTGAATAAATAAAAATCACGATGAAAAGAAATGAAAGTTACGAGACGTGTGTCAGCAGTTTTACTAAGGCGTGAGCTAAGAAAAAAATAAATTGAATTAATGAAGTAATGATACTAAAAAACGCAAAGACAATGAAAAGCAAATTCCTTCCTGGCTCTGAATTTATCTCGTTGTCCCTAAAGTTATGTTAATGACTGGTGATCACCTTTTCTTTCTTTGACGCTTTATGTCTACGCCACATCACGAGAATAGAAACATCGGTATATACTGTAAAAATGTCATTGAACTGAGGCGACATTGACAACGTCTAAAAAATATTTAAATACAGTTGGAACCACCATGATTTCTTGTTTTTATTTTCCTACGTAAAAAAAAGGGAACATTGGAAGGAGACTAACTTGCTCATGTACATTCCACCTGTTTCCCCTATTGTCGCTCATAAATTACCTAAAAATAATCATGGATGTGTTGTTCTATAATAAAGTTAGAGACTGATTCTGCAACACCATTTATGTATGCATCGCATGTTTTAATCATGTTTGAAGAACCGAATCAAATTTAGCTCCCTGAGTTGGGTACTTCGAATGAAATGACATGGCTAACTTGAGCGGTGTGTGGGGCCTGGAGGTGAGCCAATGCACGAGAAAGATAGAAAATGTATTTTTTTCTTTCTTTTGTGCTTTCGTGTTTGAACCACTAAGGAAAAGTTGTTACCAACACGGCTTAAGAATAACAATGGTTTAATTTTTGAACTCATACGCGGATCAAGTTGGTTCGCCAAAGTTTCTTCTGCATGGCTTAGCCGAGCCTTTCAATTCAAAGGTTTACAAAACAGGAGTGGCATGGGAGTTTGATTCAAATTACACTTGAATTTACCCAAAGAAGTTTGCTTCTTGATGTTCATCAAACAAAGCAGGTGGAAGAAGGAGCAAATTTTGTTCCTTCTTTTGTTTAAGTTGAATCTTATCTCCCGTACGCAGTTTGTTTTCGTCCGAACCACGAAGGGGATCAGTTCAAAGCTCGGGTAAAGAGAAAACTTGCGCTGATCATGCTCGTTCGACAATTTCCCTCTGCATGGTCGAAACGAGGGATTTAAGTTAATAATTGTCTAAACGGAAGTACCATGAGACTTTGACACGCACATATAAAAAACGTTTAATTTCATTAAGTAAGTCGTTAATTGGTATTTTTTAAGACAAGGCAGTTGGAATAACATGCAAATTCTGATCCAGCTGAAAGAAAAACTTTTTTCAATTTTGTTTCATAATGCCAAAGTAATGTTATATCAAGTTCCATTAAACAACTAACAAAAACCGACACACTAAAAGTGAAGGAGGGACTTAAAATCATGTAATAATGAAAAAACTGTCACTTGTCACTTCTAATGATCGAAGGAACCGAAGGTGTACTTTCCTGCACAAACAAGGACGGTAGGCCGGTAAATGCATAAGAAACTACGATTTATCTTTTTAATCTGGACTAAAAAAAGTAGCAAGTAAAATTGGTAAAGAGAGGACTGAATTATAGCAAAAAATTACCTGGTGCCCTTTAATCACGAGCGAAAAAAACTAGCTTAATTTTAAAAGCAAAAATTATTCTGATCTTTAGGAGCTCTTCATGTTTCAAGAAGGTATGGTTGCGGTTATACTGTATTTTAAATTTTTTAGAGTTGTAACCGTAAGTCGAACGAAAAGCGGGAACGAAGTGTCCGCTCCATTGCTGGACGGCTCGATGACAAACAGATTCTGCTAGATGAAGACGCACACCTGAGGGGCCAGCAAGTTGAGCATCTTTAGGGATCCCACTAATATACAACGACGCTGAAAATGAATGTAACTTAAATTTGATGTTAATGCCCGACTTTATGAAGTAATTTTGAGCTCCATAGAAAGTGTTTTGCTTTTGTTTTTTAATTAATTAAGTAAATAAACGCTGAACGAGTCTCTTACTTGTGTGGTCTCCGCTTCATACATTTAAATAAGGCTAGCCAAACCGGTCCCTATCCAAAATAAATGAATAAAATATGAAAACCAAAGGAAAAAACCTGCTCTCAACTTTCCAGACGAATGAAAATTATAAAAGGCCTTTTTTTTCAAGTTTAGAAAATAACTCGTCTTCCTGTAGATACAGATCTACTCAGTAAAAATACTGATGCTTAGTGAACCTTAAAAAAAAATAATAAAAAATAAGCGGAAGACTTAGGGTAACAATTTCTCACAAGACAAAAAGGAAATAATTTACTTCTTGCTTTATTCTCCGAATTTTATTTACGAATTTTTTTTCTTCAACAGACAATTATTGTCCATTTGCCGACTTGCAATATAATGGTATACGACTCGGTTTGCCAAAGTGCGTCATTATTTATAAAATGGAAAGGAAATCAATAACAAATTTAGTAAAATATAAAACCATGAACTATTCAGAACATATTCTTGTAAGTGAAAGTTCCTTACTCTCGTTGCGTTACATTGGTTCACGAGAACATTTTGTTCATGGCTAGTCCTAATTCGAATAGCTCCATTAAAATTGTTATATTGGAGATAAAAATGCTACTCGCTTATGTTGTTATTTGAGGCAGAGTTACCACTTACTCTGTTTGAATTTATCTCTTTGTCCCTAAAGTTATGTTAATAGATGGTGATCACTTTTCTTTCTTTGACGCTTTGTCTACGCTACATCACGAGAATAGAAACATCGGTATATACTGTAAAAATGTCATTGAACTGAGGCGACATTGACAACATCTAAAAAAATATTTAAATACAGTAGGAACCACGATAATTTCTTTTTTTTATTTTCCTACGTAAACAAAGAAAATATTGGAAGGAGACTAACTTGCTCATGTACATTCCACCTGTTTCCCCTACTGTCGCTCATAAGTTACCCAAAAATAACAATGAATGTGTTGCTCTATAATAAAGTTAGAGACTGATTCTGCCACACCATTTATGTTGCATCGCATGTTTTAATCGTGTTTGAAGAACCGAATCAAATGCAGCTCCCTCCCTCAAATTCTGATCCAGATGAAAGAAAAACTTTTTTTAAATTTTTTTTTCATTATGTCGAAGAAGTGTTATATCAGGTTCCATTAAACAACTAATAAAAAACGACACACTAAAAGTGAAGGAGGGACGTTAAAGCGTGTAATTATGAAAAGAAAAAAAAAGGAACTAAAAGAAAACAAACAAACAAAAGGAGAAGCGAGAGGAGAGTCCACGCAAGTATCACTTTTCTGGTTTGCTCTTTGGGTTAATCATAAAAATTTTAATGTCACCATCAAGGCTGCCACGAATTTGATCCCGTTCAGCTGCATGCTAAAAACTTTTTACAGCATGAAGATATAGTGTTTTCATTGTGGGCGTGGCATGTCACTTAGAGTGCAGATGATCCAAGATCTTACCACTATAAAAACCCTCTGTACTACCCTTCCACATCAAACTACCGTACCGAGCAAACTGAATCCGAAAATACCTCAGAGAAGAAATGGAAACAAAACTGGCTTTGGGTGTTCTTTTCCTCTTGTCACTTCTTCTGATCGAAGGAACCGAAGCAATGGCCTGCGCACCTAAGGACTCTAGGAAGGTAAATGCATAAGAAACTTAAATCTATCTTTTTAATCTGGACTAAAGAAAAGCAGCAAGTAAAACTGGTAAAGAGAGAACTAAATTATAGCAAAAAGTTACTTGGTGCCCTTTAATCACAAGCAAAAAAACTAGCTTAATTTTAAAAGCAAAAATTATTCTAATTTTTAGGAGCTCTTCACATTTCAAGTAGGTATGGCCGCAATTAAAATTCTTTTTTAATTCATAGGCTTGTAATTCGAACAAGCGGGAACGAAGAGTCTGCTCCTTGGCTCGACAACTCGATTGCAAACAGATCCTGCTAGATGAAGACGCAAACTTGAGGAAAGAATCCTACTAATATACAACGACGCTGAAAATTAATGTAACTTTCATTTGATGTTAATGCTTGACTTTATAAGGAATTTTAGCTCCATGGAAAGTGTTTTCCTTTGTTATTTAATTAATGAAGTAAATAATCGCTGAACGAACACATTTTAATAAGGCTAGCCAAACTGGTCCCTCATCCAAAATAAATGAATAAAAAATAAAAGCCAAAGGAAAAAACCTGCTCTCAACTTTCCTGATGAAGCAACATTTTAAAAGGCCTTTTGTTTCAAGTTCAGACACTATGTTGTTAAGTTTCCATTTTAATAAGGCAAGCCAAACTTGTGCCAAGTAAAAAAATGTTATAAACCTTTGTGATGAAGGAAAATTATGAAAAGCCTTTTGTAAAGAGCACAAAACCCGTGTTGATCCACCCAATTTTGACCATTTTTTTGTCTCTTTCCTTATTGATATGAAGCCTCGCTCACTTCTTCTCCTTGCCTTCCGAAGTTACCTAAGACACATAGGAGCGTTCTCAGTTACGATTTCAGTCGCTTTTCAGAAAATAAGTCTTCTTCCTGTAGAGAGAGATCTACTCAGTAAAAAAAAAAACTGATCCTTAGCGAACCATAAAAAAAAGAAAAAAGGAAAGAAAGAAAATACGCGGAGAAACTTAGGGTGAAAATTTCTTACAAGATAAAAAAGAAATAATTTATTTCTTGCTTTATTCTCCGAATTTTGTTTACGAAAATTTTTTTTCCTCGACAGACTTACACACAATCATTGTCCATTTGCCGACTTGCAATATAACGGTATACGACTCGGTTCGCTAAAGTGCGTCATTATTTATAAAATGGAAAGGAAATCAAGAACAAATTTTGTAAAAATATAAAACTATAAACTATTCAGAACATATTCTTTTTAGTGAAAGTTCCTTGCTTTCGTTGCTTTATTTAAGTTTGTGAGAACATTTGCTCTTAGCTAGTCTTAATTCGAATCGCTCCATTAAAAGTGTTATATTGGAGAAAAAATGCTATTCGCAGATCCTCTTATTTGAGGCAGAGTTACCACTTACTCTGTTTGAAGGTACCATCCTCCATCAGCTGCTTAAGTTGATTTACAAACAATGAGTTGATTATTAACAAAAAGTAGATCAAGATAGTTTAACATCTGTCATTCATTTTTTTAAGGTTGTCATTTTGAGTGTCATCCCTTGGTCTAAGCGAAAAAACGACTAAAAACAACCTATTAAAATTACAAGTAACTTCGGTGGTTTGCCTTGTGTTATCAAGCTATATTTGATAGCGTTATCAATTTACTACCAAGTTAGTGTTTTTGTTTACTCACCGACACGCATGATGGTTTTTGAGAAACCGAAAACCTTTTTAATTTTGACACGAAAGCCTGACAATGGATCCTTTCTTTTCAGAGGAAGTTTAAACAGATGTTTTCTGAAGATGAACGATCGAAGAGCGACCTTTAGTTTTCTACGTTTGGTAAATGCTAAATCTTATTCTGTATTTGTTTCCGATAACTGCTAAATTGAATATATTAGTTCTAATAAAATAAATTTTCGATTCAGCCAATAACTACGCTAAACTCACCTTCACTCTAAAAATGCGTGCGGCACTTTCCTTCCGAAACCAACTGAATCAAGCAGCTACCATCATCATCTGGGTGAGACGCATCAGAGTGATGGAAACAAATGTGGTATTCTATATTCTGTTTCTCACCTTACTTCTTCTGGCGGAATAATTTACAGTGGTTTCCCAAGACTCATAATTTTAAAACAAATTGCGTGGACGTTTAAGGCAGTGATCACCTGCACTTAAACTTGGCGAAGGAAAACGACACGAAACCGGAAAAGCTCAGGTTAATCATACATAGTACAGCGGCTCACGATTTCTGCACTTAATAGGTAAGAACGGAGTCTAATATCCGACGTCTCAGCTCGGCAAAGTGAGTCAGTTAAATATAGGCGAAAGCGAAACGAACGTGCATGCAAAACATATGTATTAAATTAGTACTTGATAACAAAATATCTCCATGAGCAATGTTTCTTTCTTCGCTAAGTCCTGTTTTTGCGGGAGAATATTTTTCTCTCTTTTTTCGCTTGTTTTATTTAGTTTATACCACAAATGTTGTAAAAAGAAGATGGCAAAAATCCTCCCCAGTCCTCGTTTTTTTTTTTTTTTTTTTTTTTTTTTTCAAGTTTTCGTCTTCCATTGCCCCAGTTTCCCCCAGTCCGGTGTGTATTCCTCATCAGAGATCGGTTCTATTTTTAGGCTTGAGAGCATTGTAGACCATTGTTATCAAGTGGCGCTCCCGCTAAGAGCGATTCTCTCGACTCCCGTCAGAAAAAAAAGTTTCCCTTTAATTTTTTGCCCGTGAAAAGGGTTTAGGACACATGTTTCAAAAATAGTTTAGTTGTTCTCCAAGTCTCTTTTTTTGCGTCGCCACAAGCCAAAAATGATTTTTGGCCAGACCACCCCAGTGGACAGCGATCGAAAGTGTAAATTTCAAAGATTTTGTCCAGCGCGCAGCGACTGCATTAATTTAGCTCGCGGAATTCTATCTTGCTACAAGTTGGGGGCTGTTTACATGGAGGCGGGCGACCCCAGGTAGGTGAGGTAACTCGCCTAGCCGTGGCCGAAAAATAAAACGTATTTACATCAATCTTACAACCCCGGGGTGCTGGAGTGAGGTTTCTTGAGATTGTTGTTGTGCTTGCAATTAAGGACTTTGAGCAGAGGCGTCCCAAGCTCAAATCTCGAAAAAGGCGAAAGATTAATTCTCGGACACACATGTATTTATTCATGAAAGCGTTACGCGTTGTGTTACGCGGTGTTTGATTTCGTGAGGAACCGTTGACTTAATACTTTATACGGAATAGTTTGGGAAACCAAATATGGTCGATTTACAACGCTAAATATTCCGAAATGTGAACATTTTACACTCCTTGTGTGTCCGTTGCGGTTTCTGGTGATTTCTGCCATGAGACGGCTGGGAAATGTACAAAATTTTAAACATACATGTTTCGCTTTTGAGCTTCTGTCATCTTGATACGTTTACATGGCAAATTGTTGCCCCGGCCGAGTTATCAAAGCGGGCGACAAAGGCGGCGCACAAAGGAAGCTTTGCGGCATCTTTCTGACACCCATTATGCAAAAGTTGAGAAACATCTCACTTTTATCAACCAAACATTGTCAAAAGTACGAGTAACGATCTTCTAGCTAAGCAAGAATTGTCGGTCACTGCAAAAAATCTTCCCATCACCACTCTTAAAACTTCGTGTGTTTACTTTTTACTTACAATCCACAAACCTAACAACCAAGGTTGACCTAAAGTTTTCTGCCTGCAGTTGCCCACCGAACTTATTTCCAGCTATTCAGACAAAATTATGGCACCTATCGTCAACACTTTACCATTTTACATTAAGGACAGGCAATTGCACTTGAAATTATTCGTGATTCTAATTTCCTTGTCCAAAACAAGTTTATTTTCACAATGAATATTACATCTCTTTATATTGTCATTCTCAATGACGATGGTCCCAGGGCTCTCGATCAACGCACGGTTAAGGAACCTAGCTCTAAAACACTACGCCGTCCAGCCGAACAAGTACTTACACTCAATTGCTTTTCATTCGCAACTACTACAAAATAACTGATGGTGTAGCCTTGGCTACTAAAGTGGGACCCAGCTACGCCAATCTTCCTGTAGGTTTCATCGAAAACCATTTTTTTAGTCAAGACCTCGGCCCCAAACCTGAATTCTACGGCAGTTACATTAACGACTTTATCGGGGCTACCACCTCTACTAGGAAGAAGCTCACTCAATTTATAACCGCCGTCAGTTCCTTTCACCTTGCACTTAAACATACTTGGGAAATTTCCGACACTTCTTTGGCTTTTCTGGATATCAAAATTTTAATTGAAGGCAACGGTCTATGTACTAGTGTTTACTACAAACCTAGAGATACACATAGCCCGGTTACTTGTTGTATTCATCTTCGCATCCATCACACGTCAAGTACTTTATACATTTTCACAGTTTCTTAGACTTCGTCGTTTGCATAGTGACGACTCTGATTTTTCCAAAAAATCAGAGGCAATGTGCAGGTTTTTCGATAAACATGGCTATCCTGTTTTTGTCGTTTCAAGTGGGCTACCACCATGCCCAAACATTGATCGACAGTCAGCTCTACAAACGGCTGAGAAGGAAAACACTGATCGCATTCCATTCACTCTAACATTACCCTCACAACCACGCAATTAAATCTATCATTCTTTCATTCAAACGCGACACAAACACAGGAAACTTTATGTTCAGAAGTTCATTTCAAACCAATGACCAACCAGGAACTTTCAAATGCACTCGCTCACGATGCAAAACCTGTCCTTTCATTCATAACGTAGAGAAAATGTCGGGACCCAGGAGATCCATTAAGATCACTGATCACTTTACGTGCACCTCCGCCAATGTCATTTCCTGCATAAATTGCACTTATCGCAAAAAGTTATACATTGGTTAAACAGGAAGACGATTAGGTGACCGATTCCGAAAATACCTTCGAGACGTAGAAAGAAATGACAAAGACGCATCCAAACCAGTCGCTAGACACTTCATTCTCCCCAATCATTCTAAGCAGCATATGGCAGCTTGCGGCCTTTCCCTACGACGTTCGGAAAGCCGCAAAATTCAAGAAAAAAATTTATCTTCGAAGTCGGCACTCTTAATCCCTACGGTGTCAACGAGCGCTTTTCATTCAACTAATTTATTCTTGTGTTCACGTCACTAATAACGTAGCTCCATTTTCTGCATATAAACCCACAGACAACTCACAATTCCTCCAGTCGCTCTGACGAAGGGCTATTGCTCGAAACGTCAGCCTTTTAACTCTTTACGGTGGCCAATTTTCGTTTTGAACTCAATTGATAACACTAACTTACCCTGATATACACTCCCACCGACGCCGCAGCACAGTTTCTTTAGATGATAGATGTTAATTTACCTGTTGTTTAAGTGCCTGGCTATTCTATTTAAGGTAATTTACCGTACAGAGATCAGATTCGTACCAACTCCTGGAATTTCTCTATTGTGCAAAGATAAGTTGTTTTGTATAATGCAAAGTTTAAGGCCTTTCCCAGAATGTTTGAGTACCGATCCACGGTATTCCCTCATTCTTCATTTATATGAATAGCGTCCGAATTGATGAAGTAGCGTCCCACGCGTCGGGATTAATGGTGTACGACACTGTTTATAAAAAAGGTATTTAATGGCTCAGTTAAGCGTTTGATTGGTTAAAGAGGAGAGCATCACGTTTAGCAAAAGGCGACGCCTTATATGATACAATCATGATCTTCGATCTAACATTGAAAAATAAGTAATGTTTACTTTTGGATTTTATAATTACGAGAAGCGTAAGATGTTACCCATTTTTCGTGAATATGTACATATATCTTTTATCATCAAAACAGCTGAATGATACTTTATTGATTTCATAACTTCCAAGCTGATGATTTTGACTTCTGATGATTTTGACTTCTGATGATTTTCACTTTATGATGCATATGTTTGTTATTGAATAATACATTTTTATAGTCTTCATGTTTGATGTGTCTTTATGACGATTTTCTTTATTCCTTTAGATGTAACTTCGGGAAATAACCTCAGAAATAACTTTTGCCAAGAAAAAATTATATCACGTTCGAAAACAGCTCTTGTACTTGCTAGAATTCAATTTTGAAAGAATTCTACATAATACTGAGTATGTTTTGAGATTTTTTTTGTTTGAAAATGGTATGGAATTTTTGATTTTCGGATTCTAGAAATTTCGGTTCTCTTCGCTTGCTCTCCAGGAATTCGGAATTACTGTTGTAAGCCTAAAATATCATCAAGGCAGCTTAGCAATACCTCCTAAATAAAACTATAAACTAAGGAAAACCATAATTTGCTATGCGCCTTCACACGAGTTCGATTATGTGATCATGAAATTTGACCTCATTTCTGTGATTTTTTGGCTTCACGGGTGGTCGACGGTTTTTCGTAATTTTCTCAAAAGTGTAAAAACTCTAGAACCTAAAACTTATATCACGATTCTTAGTATACCATAGGTTATATCTGAACGAAATATCGAGGGGTCCATTTTTCAGATCTTGTGCCACATCTTCTCAATCTCACCCGGTCCCTATAAAGAGTCATTCTTTAGAAGGCTAACCAAACCGGTCCCTAATCCAAAATAAATGAATAAAAAGTAAAAACTAAAGAAAATTAAGAATTTGTTCATGCTTAACTTGCGTATATTGAGTTATGGATGTTCTTGGGAAGTTTGAAGAGGACGAAAAATGTGTAAGAGGCGCAGCCGAGAGCAACTCTAGCTTTTTGAGTGCTCTCCAAACTTCCCAAGTGCACCCATAACTCGATATAAGCACAGCTACAAGCATGAGCAAATTCTTTTATAACAGAGCGAATTGATGGTTTTGGTTTTGGTAAATTCCCAATTAACAACTGCGTACTTTATTCCCCAGGTTGAACAAATTTAAAAACAAGAATAAAACCGGAAATTTTACCTTTATACAATGTCAAATAAATAAAGATTTTGGTCATAGCGGCTCAATGGGACTTATATAGGGCAAGCAAGTGCGCTATGTTATAAAAATTGTGTCTTGAGTAACCTTTATCATATTCATCCATAACTCGATATTCGCACGCTAAGTATGAACAAATTCTTATTTTAACATAGCGCGCGTGAAATTACGAATAAAATTCGAATTTTTTTTTTCTTCGACGGAAAATTATTGTGCATTTGCCGACTTGCAATATAACGGTATACGACTCGGTTCGCCAAAGTGCGTCATTATTTATAAAATGGAAAGGAAATCAATAACAAATTTTTTAAAAATACAAAACCATGAACTATTCAAAACATATTCTTGTAAGTGAAAGTTCCCTGCTCTCGTTGCGTTACATTGATTTGCGAGAACACTTTGTTCTTGGCTAGTCTTACTTCGAATAGGTCACTAAAAGTGTTACATTGGTGATAAAAATGCTTCTCGCAGATCCTGTTATTTGAGGCAGAGTTACCACTTACTCTGTTTGAAGATACTGTCCTCCATCAGCTGCTTAGTTAAGTTGATTTACAAACAATGAGGTGATTATCAACAACAAGTAGATCAAGTTAGGTTAACATCTGTCATCCATCTTTTTAAGGTTATCGTTTTGAGTGTCATCCGTTGGTCTGAGCAGAAAAACGACTAAAACACCGATTAAAATTCAAATTGCCTTGCGTTATCAAGCTATATTTGATAGCGTATGAGGGTTTTTAAGAAACCGAAAACCTTTTTAATTTTGGACGCCAAAGCCAGAAAATGGATCCTCGATTTTTTAAAGGAAGTTTAAAAAGACGTTTTCTGGAGATGAACGATCGAAGAGCGACCTTTAGTTTTCTACATTTGTTAAATGCTGTATTTGTTTCTTGTTGGATATTCCTTCGAAATCTTTCTTTCGTTGAGAGGAAAAGTTAATTCTGTCGTAGAGGACAATGTTGAGTGACAACTGCTGACTTGAATATATTAGTTCTAATGAAATAAATTCTCAGATCAGCCAATAATTATGTTAAACTTATCTCCACTCAAAAAATGCGCGCGGCACTTCTTAGGATAAAAAATGTCAACTTCATGAGAAGGGAGAAGGGTGTGTTCCAGTAAATAAGCAGAGTGGTCTCTTGTCTGTCAATCTAGTCATTCCTCACTCTAAATTGTAACTTTCCTTGTTGCTCCTGTAATTTGAGTCGTAGTGAAAAGTCCGCTGTCATAACAAAACAAAAGAAATTAAGTTCGTCACGCAAAACAGTTTTTTAGTCGACAAATACTGTTCCAGACTCGCCCGAACACTTCTTGAGATAAAAGAAAATGTCAACTTCATGTATTGCCATTATCGGATGTTAATTTCCTTTTTCCTGTTGTTTGTTTTGATCAAAGATTTGTGGATTGATGGGTGCAATCATGGGGTTTGAACTTTTGTGTTCAGTAAAATATGATCAATTTTAATTTCCTGAGTGAAGCAACCTCCTTAGGATAAATGAATCTAGGCGGCAGCATAGTTCCCCCCTATTACTGCGCTTTACAAAGGACCTACCTTTTGGCCGTCAATCTTCATGACCAGCGTCCATCCACCTCCTCTACCTCCTCTACCAGCTCATGCCAGAGCTGGTCATGTGACAGTAAATAAGGACATACCCACAATCTGTCTGAAGCAGGTAAGAACTGTCCTCCAGAATCCTGATATCGAAAGGGACAAAATGATTAATGACAACACCAGAGTTGGAGTCGACCTTGACAGTTGGTAAATCAAAGCGTAGTATTTGAATAGATACCTGAACGAAAGTTCATGTTTTAAATCAGACGGAACAGGCAAATAATAATAATAAAAAAATGCTGAAGCTGGCTTTAAGGGAAAAATTCTAGCTTTAGCTGAAGAGGAGAACGTTATTAATCTCTGGTCTTTAAAAACACGATAGCCGATTTCATTTGGGCCTTAATTGCTCCCATTTGGCATGAAATGTCTTTTTGGCTAAGATATGATTCAATTTTTCCTCTACTGAGATATATTACGGAACATGTCTTTATGCCACCTATTGGACTTAGGTCGCACACCTACATTAAATAATTTTCCATGAACAGACAGTAACTGTCCGAATCTCTTTATTTAGCTATTTCCCTTATTCCTGCAGACATCTCGGGACAAAGGGGTCTTCTTTTGCTGTCCCCTGTCTCTAATTCTCAAGGTCTGCTGAGGTTATTCGGAGACTTTCTGAATACAAAATTACCAAAGGCTTTTAATTTTGTAACATTTCAACCAATTCTCATCTGTTTTTTTAATAAATCTCTTTGCACGACGGTGCTATCTTTTCTGAAAGGAGACAAAGAGGATGATAACCCATAAGTTGAACATTCATGAATATCCCAAATTTTATTTAACACAGCCTTCTTTAAAACTTAAGACCCAAGAATGACATTGCGCATTGAAAAAAAATCTCATACCTTTGTTAGGAATCCATGGCATTCCAGTCTTGTTTTGTAGAGAGTCTTTGATGAGTTTCTCAACATCGTCATTCTTCATGCTCTACGAAGATCCAGCGATGTTCTGCAACAAGTTAAGCACTTTCGTTAATCCATCTTTCACTTGCTCTAAACTTTCGTCTTGCTTCTCAAAGTCGTCACCGAGACGGAACGATGACGTGCCAGCTTTCCTCTGTAGAATGAACAAGGCGATGAGTCGCGTTAAATGTTCGTCTTATCGCTGAATCGTTTCATCCAACTTCTCAGTTCCTTCATTGGTGAACGTGGCTTGGTCGATGTACTGGTAAGTAATGTGCGGACCGCGAGACGAGGCTCTGAGAGTATGAGACATTCATCTGTTTGTAATTGACTTTGCTGGCAATAATTTCGCTAATTAACAAGGATGAAATTATACTGAAGAGAAAGAAAACCTGTATCATGGCCGAAAAATGCACAGGCTGCTGAAGCTTTGTCTGACTTAGGTGTTGTTCCAGATCTCTTAAATGGATATAGCTAGTCTTTATTCAGCACTTATATGCTCCAAACTATAAAGACTCAGGGAAGACCACTTTTGGACGATATTCAGCTTTGGCTGGAGGGAGCTGATTTGAATTTCTAAGAGACAGTAAAAAAAAACTCAGGTTTTTAGCCCTGATTTATTTTTTTTCAGAACGCTTTGAATTTGAAATTTTTAAGGCTGAACACTTTCCTGACAACTAATGTCCCTGTTTGCATTGCCGCCGTTAGGAAATAAAACTTTCTCAAATCTATTGAATAAATAGAAATAACTATGAAATGAAAAATACGAGGCATGTGTCAGCAGTTTTACTGACGCGTGAGTTAAGAAGAAAAATATAATTGAATTAGTATAGGTAATCACATGATTAGGAGTGTAACTTGGAATAAAAAAGCATAAGTCAATTTTTTCAAAGACTAAAAGTCTAATTCTGTTTACTATTTCATTGGTACCTACTTTTATTCTAATGTCATTTGATAGCTCATTCTATTTCTTAGCTGCAAAATATCTCCTTTATCTCCTTACTTTAGGTAAAGATAAAACATGTTCTTGGCGCCTGAGATTGTACTTAAATGAGCGTAAATTAATAAGATTCCTAATTGACCGTGGTGTTTTGTTCCAGATATTATTATGTATTGTCAATAACATGTCTTGAATTCTTCGAGATTCCCCGAAGGTAGTCTTATCCTTTCCAAACGGTGCTGATAGGATGTATGTTTATCATTATAGACATATCTTAATGACCTTTCGTTGACTTTTTCGATTTTAGCAGTGTTTCTTTTTCGACAATGGTGCCAAACATGACTGCAGTGATAAAAATTTGGTAGTATGAACAAATGATATAGCGATTCCTTTGTTTTAAGAGGCAAAATGTTTTTCAGTCTATTAGAGGGATTAATTTGAACACGACAAAGTTTACTTCGCATGTTTGTGCGTTCGTATTCGTTGTCTAAACGGGTTTGCCATCAGAATTTGACGCACACATATAACAAACTTTTAAGTGAGTCGTTCATTGGTATTTTTGAGACAAAGCAGTTGGAATAAGAAAACCTTTTTTCCAGTTTTGTTTTCATGATGTCAAAGAAGTGTTATATCAAGTTCCATTAAATAACTAACAAAAACCTACACACTTAAAGTGTAGGAGGGACTTAAAAGCGTATGATAATGAAAAAAAGAGAAAAAAAGAGAAAAAAAAAACCAAAAGAAAACAAACAAGCAAAAAGAGAAGTGGGAGGAGAGTCCACGCAAGTATCACTTTTCTGGCTTGTTCTTTGGGTTAATTATAAAAATTGAAAGGTCACCACAAAGACTGTCATGAAGTTGATCCCGTTCAGCTGCATGCTAAGAACTTTTCCCAACGACGAAGATATAGTCTCACCTGCGTTATTGCTTTGTAGTTGTGGGCGTGGCATATCACTTTTAGTACAATTGATCCAAATTCGCTCGCTCATTCACTACGAACAAATTGTTTGAGAAAATTCAGATATTAAATGGATCAAAGTACCATCGATCAGTTTAACTGTAACAAAATACCTCACGTTTAACTTTCTAGGTACTTTTTGTGAACGATTAAAATTAATTGCAGACGATTTTTAGGTCGCTTGTCAACCAACGTAATGATACTATTATTTAAACAAATTCATTTTGACACCAATATTTTTCTGTCAACCAAAGTGATTTGAGAGGGAGAAAAGAGAGGATTCATAAGTTATTTATCGGTTTGAGGTAGTGACCGACGTGTTTGCTTACAAATACTGCCCAGCCGGAAAAACGAGATATATTTATGAAAAATGGCAACGAAGTTTGGGATGTACTCGGTAATTCACGAAAGCGTTACTGCGGCCCGTGGGCAGAGATAGGAATATACTGACCGGGTAAAGAACCAATCAGATTGCGGGATTCGTTACCGTGCCCTCTAAAAAAAATAAAACGGTATACGAATCGGTTCGCCAAAGTGCTTCATTATTTATAAAATGGAAAGGAAATCAATAACAAATTTAGTAAAAATATAAAACCATGAACTATTCAGAACATATTCTTGTAAGTGAAAGTTCCTTACTCTCGTTGCGTTACTTTGGTTTGCGAAAACATTTTGTTCTTGGCTAGTCCTAATTCTAATTGCTCTATTGAAAGTGTTATATTGGAGATAAAAATGCTACTCGCATATGTTGTCATTTGAGGCAAAGTTACCACTTACTCTGTTTGAATTTATCTCGTAACCTAAAGTTATGTTAATGGCTGGTGATCAACTTTTCTTTCTCTGACACTTTATGTCAACGCTACTTCACGAGAATGGAAACATCGGTATACACTGCAAAAATGTCATTGAACTGAGGCGACATTGACAACATCTAAAAAAATATTTAAATACAGTAGGAACCACGATAACTTCTTTTTTTTTTATTTTCCCGCGTAAACAAAGGGAATATTGGAAGGAGATTAACTTGCCCATGTACATTCCACCTGTTTCCCCAGTTGTAGCTCATAAGTTACCCAAAAATAACCATGGATGTATTGCTATAATATATAGATTTAGCAATTTTTAAAAGTAGCACCTTGTACGGTCGTGCGGTCGTACATCCAAATTTTTTCGGCTTGATGGGTTACTGCTATTTCGTATAATTATGGGGCTACGCTCAGCGAGCTCCGCTATAATAAAGTTAGAGACTTATTCTGCCACACCATTTATGTTGCATCGCATGTTTTAATCGTGTCTGAAGAACCGAATCAAATGCAGCTCCCTGAGTTGGGTACTTCGAATGAAATGACATGACTAACTTGTGCGTTGTGCTGCGCCTGGAGGTGAGCCAATGCACAAGAAAGATAGAAAATGTATTTTTTCTTTCTTTTGTGCGTTCGTGTTTGAACCACTAAGGAGAAGTTGTTAGCAACTCGGCTTAAGAATAACAATGACTGAATTTTTGAACTCACACACGGATCATGCTGGTTCGCCAAAGTTTCTTCTGCATAGCTTGGCCGAACCTTTCAATTCAAAGGTTTACAAAACAGGAGCGGCATGGGAGTTTGTTTCAAATTGTACTTGAATTGACCTAAAGAAGTTTGCTTCTTGATGTTGATCAGACAAAGCAGGTGGAAGAAGGAGCAAATTTAGTCCCTTCTTTTGTTTAAGTTGAGTCTTTTCTCCCGTTCACGGTTTGTTTTCGTCCGAACCACGAAGGGGACAAGTTCAAAGCTCAGGTAAAGTGAAAACCTGCACTGATCACGCTCGTTCGCCAATTTCCTTCTACATGGTCGAAACGAGCGATTTAAGTTAATAATTTTCTAAACGGATGTGCAATGAGACTTTGGCACGCACATAAACAAAACGTTTAATTTCATAAAGTAAGTCGTCAATTGTTATTTTTTAAGACAAGGCAACTGGAAGAACATGCAAATTCTGATCCAGATGAGAGAAAAACTTTTTAAAAATTTTTTTTTCATTATGTCGAAGAAGTGTTATATCAGGTTCCATTAAACAACTAGTAAAAAACGACACACTAAAAGTGAAGGAGGGACTTAAAAGCGTGTAATAATGAAAAAAAAAAAAAAGGAACTAAAAGAAAACAAACAAACAAAAGGAGAAGCGAGAGGAGAGTCCACGCAAGTATCACTTTTCTAGTTTGCTCTTTGGGTTGATCATAAAAATTTTAATGTCACCATCAAGGCTGCTACGAATTTGATCCCGTTCAGCTGCATGCTAAAAACTTTTTATAGCATGAAGATATAGTGTTTTTCATTGTGGGCGTGGCATGTCACTTAGAGTGCAGATGATCCAAGATCTTTCCACTATAAAAACCCTCTGTACTACCCTTCCACATCAAACTACCGTACCGAGCAAACTGAATCCGAAAATACCTCAGAGAAGAAATGGAAACAAAACTGGCTTTGGGTGTTCTTTTCCTCTTGTCACTTCTTCTGATCGAAGGAACCGATGGTGCAATGGCCTGCGTACCCGACGACTCTAGGAAGGTAAATGCATAAGAAACTTAAATTTATCTTTTTAATCTGGACTAAAGAAAAGCAGCAAGTAAAACTGGTAAAGAGAGAACTAAATTATAGCAAAAAGTTACTTGGTGCCCTTTAATCACAAGCAAAAAAACTAGCTTAATTTTAAAAGCAAAAATTATTCTAATTTTTAGGAGCTCTTCACATTTCAAGTAGGTATGGCTGCAATTAAAATTCTTTTTTAATTTATAGGCTTGTAATTCGAACAAGAGGCGGGAACGAAGAGTCTGCTCCTTGGCTCGACAACTCGATTGCAAACAGATCCTGCTAGATGAGGACGCACACCTGAGGGGCCAGCAAGTTGAGACTCGTTAAGAATCCCACTAATATACAACGACGCTGAAAATTAATGTAACTTTAACCTGGTTTAATGCCTGACTTTATGAAGGAATTTTGAGCTCCATAGAGAGTGTTTTGCTTGTGTTTTTTAATTAATGAAGTAAATAAACGTTGAACGAGTCTCTTATTTGTTTGGTCTCGGGTTCGTACATTTTAATAAGGCTAGCCAAACCGGTCCCTCATACAAAATAAATGAATAAAAAAACAAAAACCAAAAGAACCAAAAAAAACCAAAGGAAAAAATCTGCTTTCAAATTTCCCGATGAAGCAAAATTATAAAAGGCCCTTTGTTTTAAGCTCAGACACTATGTTGTTCAGTGACAATGGTTTTCGGTTTTTCCATTTTAATAAGGCAAGTCAAACCTGTGCCAAGTAAGAAAAATGTTATAAACTTTTGTGAAGAAGGCAAATTATGGAAAGCCTTTGGAAAAAGCGCAAAACCCATGTTGATCCACCCGGTCACGATGAAGGCATCGTGCTTAGTAGCATATGTAGTGACAGTCAAACATTGGAAACTTCATTTAAGTAACTTTACCGGTACTCGTAATTTACATTGTTAATGTTATTGTTAATCCGGGATACCGATACCTTTTAGTGCCCGTCAACACATATGTCAGCGGACTCGTTCTGTGAAGACGCCATTTTGTGAAGTATATGTAGCACGAGGTTTTTGTAGATTAAAGCCTTTAGAAACGAGGCCAAACGTTCGTTTAACTATCATAACAGCATACATGTTCAACGTGGGCGGTAACGACAGGATCTTGTTGTAGAAAAGGGAGTGATAACGTTTTTCATTATGACTCATGTAACAAATAAAATTTTTCGAAGCAGCAAATTACAACTTTGACCATTTTTTTCTTTATCCTTATTGAGATAAAGCCTCGCTCACTTCTTCTCCTTGCATTCTACCTGAAGTTACCCAAGACACAGCAGCGTGCTCAGTTACAATTTCAGTCGCTTTTCAGAAAATAAGTCGTCTTCCTGTAGAACGAGATCTACTCAGTTAAAAAAAAACTGATGCTTAGCGAACCTTAAGAAAAAAAAAAACGACAATACGCGGAGAAACTTAGGGTAACAATTTCTTACAAGACAGAAAGAAATAATTTACTTCTTGCTTTATTCTCCGAATTTAGTTTACGAAATTTTTTTTCCTCGACAGACTTACACACAATTATCGTCCATTTGCCGACTTGCAATATAACGGTATACGACTCGGTTCGCTAAAGTGCGTCATTATTTATAAAATGGAAAGGAAATCAATAACAAATTTTTTAAAAATATAAAACCATGAACAATTCAGAACATTTTCTTTTTAGTGAAAGTTCCTTGCTTTCGTTGCTTTATTTAAGTTTGTGAGAACATTTGCTCTTGGCTAGTCTTAATTCGAATCGCTCCATTAAAAGTGTTATATTGGAGAAAAAATGCTACTCGCATAAATTGTTATTTAAGGCAGAGTTACCGTCTTCCATCAGCTACTTAGCTAAGTTCATTTACAAACAATGAGGTGATTATCAAAAAAAAGTAGATCAAGATAGTTTAACATCTGTCATTCATTTTTTTAAGGTTGTCATTTTGAGTGTCATCCCTCAGTCTGAGCAAAAAAACCACTAAATACAAACAGCGTTCTCAAGCTATTTTGATAGCGTTATCAATTTACTACCAAGTTATTGTTTTTATTTACTCACCGACGCGCATGAGGGTTTTTGAGAAACCGAAAACCTTTTTAATTTTGACACCAAAGCCTGAAAATGGATCCTTTCTTGTCAGAGGAAGTTTAAACAGATGTTTTCTGAAGATGAACGATCGAAGAGCGACCTTTAGTTTTCTACATTTGGTAAGTGTTAAATCTTATTCTGTGTTTGTTTCTGATAACTGCTAAATTGAATATATTAATTCTAATAAAAGAAATTTTCGATTCAGCCAATAACTACGTTCAACCGATAACTACTCACCGACAGGCATGATGGTTTTTGAGAAACCGAAAACCTTTTTAATTTTGACACCAAAGCCTGAAAATGGATCCTTTCTTTTCAGAGGAAGTTTAAACAGATGTTTTCTGAAGATGAACGATCGAAGAGCGACCTTTAGTTTTCTACATTTGGTAAGTGTTAAATCTTATTCTGTATTTGTTTCTGATAACTGCTAAATTGAATATATTAATTCTAATAAAAGAAATTTTCGATTCAGCCAATAACTACGTTCAACCGATAACTACTCACCGACAGGCATGATGGTTTTTGAGAAACCGAAAACCTTTTTAATTTTGACACCAAAGCCTGAAAATGGATCCTTTCTTTTCAGAGGAAGTTTACACAGATGTTTTCTGAAGATGAACGATCGAAGAGCGACCTTTAGTTTTCTACATTTGGTAAATGCTAAATCTTATTCTGTATTTGTTTCCGAAAACTGCTAAATTGAATATATTAATTCTAATAAAAGAAATTTTCGATTCAGCCAATAACTACGTTAAACTCATCTTCACTCTAAAAATGCGCGCGGCACTTTCCTTCCGAAGTCAACTGAATCAAGCAGCTACCATCATCATCTGGGTGAGACGCATCAGAGTGATGGAAACAAATGTGGTATTCTATATTCTGTTTCTCACCTGAATTCTTCTGGCGGACTTAAAGTAGTTTCCCAAGACTCATTTTGCGGTAACTTACAGTGAAATGATTTAAAAAAATTAAAGTTAATGTTTCTCCACTCCTCAAAACAAAATGAAATGGAAGAGTATATGAAGAGAGAGTATAGAGTATATGAATATAAGATGATCAAAAACTCATTGTCTTACGATTAGTTATGGATTATTTGCAAATGATTTTTCTTTCTTTGTCATGCAGTCGCGAAAAGCTGAAGGAAACGAGCGAAATTAAAAATGCACGATTGTTCGATGGTTGGATTGGGAATACATCCTGCGACGAGACGAAGTCATAGGCCAAAGCGTTCAGCAACTTAAGAGGCTGTCTCTCTTATTTCCACCCGGTCAATTTTGCGTCAAAAATAATTTTTCCTGAAACTCTGTTAACAGAAAGACTTTACCTAGGAAAGGCCTAAACTAGATTTAGTTTGATTCAAAATAATTTTCTGACTGCATTACGGGCCATAATTATTTCCCAGTCCGTAGGGACCGTCGCAACGTCTCGAAAATTGAAAAATAGGCATATTTTGTAACGTTGTAAAATATTTGATTCGCATAGTTAAGCCACAGAATTTATATCAGATTGCTTAAAAAACCTTTCTAGTTTGCCAAGAAAGTTAGAATTTGCCCTCTCAACAAATTTGAAAAGGCGAATTTTAGCATATTCTGACCACTAGAAATCGCCATCGGCCGATGGCCGTAAATAACCTTGATTTAGACGCTAAGTTTTGGGATTTGGGACCTGGTTGACCATTCTATCCTACGCAGCCGTTAAGTTTAGACCTTTATAGGCAAAAATATGCAAAAACCCCTGTACGTTTTCGATTTTTCAAAAGTTATGACCGTTTGAATCAGCACATGTACGAGCATTCGCGATGTTTTCGCCTACACCAAAATCGAACCACTGGAGCAGATTTCGTCATAAATACAGCTTACCCGCTTTGCAGCCCGGCTTCATGGCTCACTTCAGAATTTTTCTAATAACCAAATTGGTGAAATCCATGATAACTTCAACAAATAGCTAGGTATTGCCTTCGAAAAGTAGGCGGCATCCAGCGTGATTCGTGGTATTAAAACAAATGCCGGAATTGGCCACATTTCGCGGTGAATCACCCATTTAACATCGCTGCAGAGCTGGATTTTTTCCAAAATCAGAATATAAACTCTCCATGTCTGGAAGCTGAGGGAGAAATGAAGGTTTTAGGCTTCTGAAGTGAAGAAATAATCGCTTAAATTTAGATCCAGTTCGATGTTATACTGTTCTCACAAAGGTCCGCACAAAAGAGAAGACCGCTGATAGCTTGTGCCGTACGTTGTGCCATATGGTTTTGTTTTGTATCCCAAAGTAATATTTGGGCAGAAAAATTTTGGATGAAAAGAATAAATGCTTTTACCTGGAGTTTGATATCATATAATTAATAAATCAATTTCAAATATCCTGTGCTTGCTTCTCTCGGTTCCGCGTCGATTGTGTCCACAGAACAGCAACCTGTCAATAGCCGGAGAAATCGGCTACCAACGTGTTAAAAACTTGACACATGCTTCGTATGAACAGATGTTATAAGTGTTGCTTTTGGTAAATTTTCAATCGATTTCATCAAAACATTTAACTGACTTCTAGATATTATAATATATTACACTATAACAACGCCGTCAGAACTTGATATCGGAAGTAAAGGTAGTTTGTATCTGTAGAGCATATTCTACACTTTCAACCACCGTATAAGACATTGTTTACATAAGTCTACTGAGAAACACACTGACAATCACTAATCACGTCCGACAGTTTGTCTATGAGGATCTGTTTTTTGTCTCTCAATTTTACAGGGATCTCAAAATGACTACAGATGGCTCTCAACAAAACCACATTGAATTTCTGAAGTGTGTTATTGTGGTAACGTTCACAGAGGTCCTACGTATCGTAGCAGATTGGATGTGAGACTTTGATCTCTTTGTTAACTTTGTCTACCAGATCTTATCTCTCGTAATTTTCCTGGACGCATTGGATATCTTCCTCCTCATCCAGTGATATCCCGATCACACCCTGATCTTTTCGCCGCATTGCTGCTAGCCGGGAGAAAAAGCTCTGAACTTGGTTCTTTGTCAGCTACTGTTCTCTAGTGAACAAACGTGCATTTGATTCATTTTTCGCATTTCGCATGTCCACTGCAACTTGGGCGGGGTCGGCCTTTCGCCCAGTTCTTTCTCCAAGTGTAAACCGTGCCATTAGGTATTCTTTTACCTTCTCTGAAAATCTAACGCTGCCCCTTGGTTTGCTTACGGCCCATCCTGTTCGTAAAGACGAGTGGGGCGAAGTATCCACGGGAGAAGTGAGTGGTGTACTAGAATCTAACGAACAGCTCGAACACTCGATACCAGCGGTATCTATCGACGAGAACTTAAGGGCCCAGTCCCTTTTGATTGCATCATACTGGCTTTAACCTGCTGACTGTATGCTTTCCAACGTCCAGGTGCAGCTCCAGCTGTGAAAAGGTTTCGAACACTTCAACACATCCAAACACAGAGCTTTCAAACAATGGCGTTGTACTCTCTGTTTCCTTGCTGCCCTTTGAACGACGCTTGACCACACGCTTTTCAGGAGGATCATAAAACCCTTGAGATTCTATGGTTTGAAGGGACGTTTGACCTTGGTGCTTGATATAAATTAGGTCATACGGAATGTACTTCCCTTTACCGATGCCATAACATTTCCAAACTCTCAGACCGATATCTCCATATTCAAATCGAAGTTGTGGAAGCTACTAAAATGCTCAATCTTATTTATACAGAGTGTTCTTTGATTCGTCTACTATTCTTACTGCAGCTGTTGTTCCCTTCACTGGGTGTTTCGTCAATGCGTATCCTCTGTCCAATGAAAGCTTTAACAACCTCGCTGAAGACTCGCTACAGACTGAAGCCTCTCTGGTTTCGAAAAAGCACTTGCATGCCATACTACACTTGCAGGCCTTCCAAAAAAAATAAAGGGTTAGCGGGTTCACCCGCAATGATTAATGCGGACCTCTGTTATGCGCGATAGTACAATCGTTCAGCTTTAAATTCCAAAACGCCAAACTTCGACACATAGTCTTACAAGTGGAGTTCTATGACTGATTCTTGAAGAGAATGCAGCTGCAATCCAAAGTTTCAACGGGACATTAAGCGCGAAACATGGCTTTAGTTTTCGAGTTTAGTTCGCAACAAAGAGTCAAAGAAGAGTATCGACAGATGCCGACCGCTTAATTTTGGAGGTATTTGCCTAGGGGTTAGTCCAGTTCACCAGTTTGGGAAGCGAGGAATATCTGAAATTTCACATAAACCCATGATTTCTCCGGCTATTGACAGGTTGCTGTTCTGTGGACACAATCGACGCGGAACCGAGAGAAGCAAGCACAGGATATTTGAAATTGATTTATTAATTATATGATATCAAACTCCAGGTAAAAGCATTTATTCTTTTCATCCAAAATTTTTCTGCCCAAATATTACTTTGGGATACAAAACAAAACCATATGGCACAACGTACGGCACAAGCTATCAGCGGTCTTCTCTTTTGTGCGGACCTTTGTGAGAACAGTATAACATCGAACTGGATCTAAATTTAAGCGATTATTTCTTCACTTCAGAAGCCTAAAACCTTCATTTCTCCCTCAGCTTCCAGACATGGAGAGTTTATATTCTGATTTTGGAAAAAATTCAGCTCTGCAGCGATGTTTAATGGGTGATTCACCGCGAAATGTGGCCAATTCCGGCATTTGTTTTGATACCACGAATCACGATGGATGCCGCCTACTTTTCGAAGGCAATACCTAGCTATTTGTTGAAGTTATCATGGATTTCACCAATTTGGTTATTAGAAAAATTCTGAAGTGAGCCATGAAGCCGGGCTGCAAAGCGGGTAAGCTGTATTTATGACGAAATCTGCTCCAGTGGTTCGATTTTGGTGTAGGCGAAAACATCGCGAATGCTCGTACATGTGCTGATTCAAACGGTCATAACTTTTGAAAAATCGAAAACGTACAGGGGTTTTTGCATATTTTTGCCTATAAAGGTCTAAACTTAACGGCTGCGTAGGATAGAATGGTCAACCAGGTCCCAAATCCCAAAACTTAGCGTCTAAATCAAGGTTATTTACGGCCATCGGCCGATGGCGATTTCTAGTGGTCAGAATATGCTAAAATTCGCCTTTTCAAATTTGTTGAGAGGGCAAATTCTAACTTTCTTGGCAAACTAGAAAGGTTTTTTAAGCAATCTGATATAAATTCTGTGGCTTAACTATGCGAATCAAATATTTTACAACGTTACAAAATATGCCTATTTTTCAATTTTCGAGACGTTGCGACGGTCCCTACGGACTGGGAAATAACTATGGCCCGTAATGCAGTCAGAAAATTATTTCGAATCAAACCAAATCTAATTTAGGTCTTTCCTAGGTAAAGTCTTTCTGTTAACAGAGTTTCAGGCAAAATTATTTTTGACGCAAAATTGACCGGGTGGAAATAAGAGAGACAGCCTCTTAAGAGCTACAAAGAGGATTTTGAGCAATTTATTGAAGATTTCGAAAAAATTCTCATGTAACAACTCTAAAGCAAAAGTAAATGAATGCTCGAGTAAATAAACACCGAGCGGGTTGTTTTCATTTGATTTCTATCTAGCTCGGGAGCAAAACGCTAACTTCCCTTAATACAATCGTTAAATAACTATTTCTCCGTTTTCAAAATTTCTGGCTCCTAGTTCATAAGATTTCTTCTTCGTGCGGCATAGCGTGGAAACGCAAAGGCAACGCTCGGTCTATCATATACATATTAAACAAAATTCTAAATTGAAAGACGCTTTTAAAACAAATTGCGTGGACGTTTAAGGCAGTGATCACCTGCACTTAAACTTGGCGAAGGAAAACGACACGAAACCGGAAAAGCTCAGGTTAATCATACATTGTACAGCGGCTCACGATTTCTGCGCTTAATAGGTAAAAACGAAGTCTAATATCTGACGTCTCAGCTCGGCAAAGTGAGTCAGTTAAATATAGGCGAAAGCGAAACGAACATGCATGCGAAATATATGTATTAAATTAGTACTTGATATCAAAATATCTCCAGGAGCAATGTTTCTCTCTTCGCTACGTCCTGTTTTTGCGGGAGAATATTTTCTCTCTTTTTTCGCTTGTTTTAGTTATTTTATACCATAAATGTTGCAAAAATCATCTTCAGTCATGGTTTTTTTTTTTTTTTCAAGTTTTCGTCTTTCGTTACCCTAGTTTCCCCCAGTCCGGCGTGTCTTCCTCATCAGAGATCGGTTTTATTTTTAAAAAAATAGTTTAGTTGTTCTCCAATTCCCTTTTTTTTGCGTCGCCACAGGCCAAAAATGATTTTTGGCCAGACCACCCCAGTGGACAGCGATCGAAAGTGTAAATTTCAAAGATTTTGTCCAGTGCATAGCGACTGCAACAATGTAGCTCAAGGAATTCTATCTTGCTACAAGTTAGGGGCTGTTTACATGGAGGTGGGCGACCCCAGGTAAGTGAGGTAACCCGCCTAGCCGTGGTCGAAAAATAAAACGCGTTTACATGCAATCTTACAACCCCGGGGTGCTGAGGTGAGGTTTTTTGACTGCAACAATGTAGCTCACGGAATTCTATCTTGCTACAATGAAGGACTTTGAGCAGAGGCGTCCCAAGCTCAAATCTCGAAAAAGGCGAAAGATTAACTCTAGGACACACAAGTATTTATTCATGAAAGCGTCACGCGTTGTGTTACGCGGTGTTTGATTTCGCGAGGAACCGTTGACTTAATAGCAGAGCTCCAGCGTAGTCCCATAACTATACGAAATAGTAGTAACCCATCCAGCCGAAAAAAATTGGTTAATTGTACGACCGTACACGGTTAAAAGAGCACCAAAAAGCGGTTTTCCTTTGCAAAAGGAAAATTCAGCTTTATCGGAGCATACATGCCTAACTAACCATGCAACTGGGTGGGATAATTAAAAAATTATCACCACTAATCGGCGTTACCACCGGCGCCTTAGTTTGGAGGCTTGGCATATCAACTCCCCCCACGTTCCTTTAAATCGTGACGATGGCGGTTTGCTTCCTGACGCCTATTTACACCTCGTCAGAAAAAAGGCCGCTAATTAGTGATCATATAAAAGGACCTCTTGTTGCAGCGTTTAGATCGCCCCTGATGAAGGCACTTGACAGGAGTGTCGAAACGTTGGGTCTATGAATTGTAACTTCTTCGGTTACATTCATTAAATCTGCAAACCAGTGTAGCATCAATCACAACACAACATTTCTTCAATAAAGGTAAAAAAATCAAAGTGCTCTGTGAGCAAACTCGTGAATTGACACATGATTTTTTGAATTATGTTTAATGTTATCTGGTTTAGGAAATTTTTGTTGTTGATTGTCATATCTAGAGTACGATCAGTAGTTCAGTGTTCGCTATTGTAGCAAAGAAACAAAGTAACGCTGGGATAAGAAGGCATTACAATTGAAATGATCATGCTATTACATTTGACAAGGGTAGATGATGTCATGTGTTTTAAACGTACATCATTTGTGTTTCTGGTTCAAAAGAAAAGGTTGGAAGTAAATGTGGGTGAAAAGTGAAATTTACTGTCTATCATTGTAAATATTAGAAAATCGAGGCAATACTGTCTTAATGAAAACATTAACGATTCCCTCTTTATCAAATGAGACAAACGGGAACGAGTTTTGAGTGATATAAATAAGCCAAGACTGCCACCGTCATTTTGGATCTCCGCCTGGGTAGATTTTAGTCACGTGCTAGGCAACGTGTAATCAAGAACAAGATAGAATTTCATTTCAGGCCTATATATCAATTTTGTGGTGTATAACTTTCGCATTTTAGCACGTAATATTTATTTTGAATCTCCAAATTGTCTTGAAACTTAAAAGAAAATTGTTCTTTAAAAATTCACTGAATATCGGTAGCTAAAATTGTTTGTTTAGATGTTATTTGATTTTCGTATTAACTTGTAATTTCGTCAGTCGCCGGTATCTTTAGTTGCTTCACACAGGAAAAACACACGATACGGAACGTAACGATCGATTTTGTCCTCAATCTCATGCCATAACAGAAAAAGCTTTTGAACATCTGTAAACTCCCAGCACTTCGCAGTAAGTGATATTTTCAATCAATGATCTTCAGATTGTTTTCAAGTTTAAGAATTATAAATTACAATTTTATGAAAAACCAAGGTTGTTCTGTTATTTCAGTGTGAATCCTTGCATGCCTGCCAGTCGCTGGCGCCGCTTGTTGAAACTAAAATGAAAAAAAAAAACTATTTTAAGATTATCATTGTCTTCTTTCTCACCCCACCACTATTCTTAACAACAAAGGTCGCCATTTCATTTGTTTATTGCTCGCTAAAAACTATCAAATGCACTCAAAAGCCTAAAACCGAAAAAAAGTTTACAGGAATCAAACAATCGAGCGAGCGAGCGAGCGAGCGAGTGCCATTCTCCACATGCGCATGCGCGCAATTCACGAGTTAAAAAGACCAGCCATTTCGTTGCAATTCTACCGCATTCGTTATAGCGAGTCGTCAGTATATGCAAGAACTAGATGTGAACAAACTACTGCCTTCGAACTATTGAAATTGTTACAATAAATCTTTGCTTCTTCTGATGCGAATCAACATTGCTACGAAACTTCATAACAGTAGTGGAGAGTATTGCGTCCAGTTACAAAAATAACTCAGTCTGATATTCTAAAATAATAACATTAAACAGTTTTTGAACAAGAACGAAGAAACTACTCGTATTGCAAGTCGTTCGTAAAACCTATGATAAGTAAAAATGCTTCTATTCTGAACTATCTGAACTCTCAGCTTATTTTAAGATGCAAATCAACGTTAATGTCAACGTCTTGACAAAAGTGGAGACTATTACATCGAACTCAATCTTATTTTCTAATTTTAACGATTATTAACTGTTGAGGGATCCGAAATAACACCTTAACAATTACGAAGACGTCTAGAGTCGGGCAATCTGCAGACAATGCAGAGCCACTCGCCCTCCGGGGCAGTCCTAAATCCCTCGCAGCTCATGTGTAACCTTTCCTCGCACAACTCGCACAGTACCATGTCGTCCCAACACTCGGGCATAGAACAATGACAAAATAAATTAGTGTCACATGTTTGTCTCTTTTTGAATCTAGCGGTGTTCGACTAGTGCGGAAAAGGTTCAAAAACGACCTCTCTCCAGACATTAAACTAAATTCTTGCCCATTTTCCCTTGGTCCAAAGAAACATCCGACGGGATGCCAGTTCGTATGGATTAACGATACGCATGTTTTGAATTAAAAACATACTTTAGTAAGCACTGGAACGTAAATTATCATCCACTTTTACTAGAACGTTAAGGATGATGTTTTCACTCAGTTTTGTTAGCTTGATCTGCTCATGAGACCAGCTAGCATAGTTTGCCAATGGACTCAAACTCCAGTTTCAGGGTTCATCGGACGTCGTTTCAAAGTTTTATAATCCACGAGTTTCGCGACTAAAGAAAGTTAATACCTTCCAGGTAAATTTTAGTGAGTTCAATAACAAGCTGGTGGTAGCTTTTACGACAAATGGCGTTGAAAACTCAGTCTCCTTTCACTGCCTCACATTCTTCTTTTTGCTCTTGATGCTAAAAAATACTTTTACTACATTTCCAGTGTCCTCTCAGGTGTTCTGGTGTTTAGAACATACCACTAACTTAACGGTCAAAAGGAGATCTTGGTCAATTTTCAGAATCATGCAAATGTCTTTGACACGAGCGCAATTGAGCAAACATATGGATTTGTGTTGTTTTGAAGAAGTTGGTGGATGGAAGCTAGGGATATACCCGCGGGTTTGAGGCAATCCGTGACCTCATTGGTGTATAAACTATGCGCTGATATGCTTTTACGGCCCGATTAACGCTTGCATTTTGAGAATTCTTTCGTACGAAGTAGTGAATTATTGATATGCAAATTAAGGTGGAAGAGAAGGGTCTCCTCTGATCACGCTGGTATGAAAAATATTTCAGCTGAAGTTTTCATATTTTGTCTGTGAACTAACTAAAATACATCTTGTAACTTGAGCTACATTGTTGAATTGCAGTCGCTGCTTGCTGGACAAAATCTTTGAATTTTACACTTTCGATCGCTGTCCATTGGGGTGGTCTGGCCAAAAATCATTTTTGACTTGTGGCGACGCAAAAAAAGCGAATTGAAGAACAACTAAACTATTTTTGAAACATGTGTCCCAAACCCTTTTCATGGGCAAAAAATAAAAGAAAAATTTTTTTTCTGACGGGCAGTCGAGAGGACCGCTCTCAGCGAGAGCGGCACTTAAATAACAAATAATGTCTTCATCACGGCACTAAACGCCGAAACTCGTCATCTTAATGCATTGAAGTTTCATGGAAATCGTAATTCGGTTTTAAACTGTTTTGAAGTCGAAGCGAGATTATTCATAGCTTCTCAAAGGATAAACAGATGGTTCTTAGAGATAAAAACTAAGAAGAGACATATTTTTCATATCTGCTAAATGAAGGAGTCTGTAATTTTATCATAAATTTGCTACATGATTTTTTGAAGTTAGCCTACAGTGTCTGATTCTAAAATTCTGTGTCTGTCGAGGGGAATATGAACTCATTCGGAGGAAAAAATTAAAACAGTTGCATTAAAACCTAAAAGTTAATTAAGCACTGTAATATTGGCTAAAAGCCGGACGAAGCGTTGGTCACCATAATTATGAATCAGCAATTTACTTGGAGTAAAAAGAGGATGACTTTTAAGATGTATTTGGAGCCATGGACCTAAGAGATCCATTAAGATCACTGATCACTTTACGTGCACCTCCGCCAATGCATAAATTGCACTTATCGCAAAAATTTATACATTGGTGAAACAGGAAGACGATTAGGTGACCGATTCCGAAAATACCTTCGCGACGCAGAGAGAAATGACAAGGACGCATCCAAACCAGTCTAGACACTTCAATCTCCCCAATCATTCTAAGCAGCATATGGCAGCTTGCGGCCTTTCCCTACGACGTTCGGAAAGCCGCAAAATTCAAGAACAAAAATTTATCTTCGAAGTCGGCACTCTTAATCCTTACGGTGTCAACGAGCGCTTTTCATTCAACTAATTTATTCTTGTGTTCACGTCACCGTATCCCCACTAATAACGTAGCTCCATTTTCTGCATATAAACCCACAGACAACCCACAATTCCTCCAATCGCTCTGACGAAGGGCTATTGCTCGAAATGTCAGCCTTTTAACTCTTTACGGTGGCTAGTTTTCGTTTTGAACTCAGTTGATAACACTAACTTACCCTGATATACACTCCCACCGACGCCGCAGCACGGTTTCTTTAGAAACTTACCCTCTTTATTCATTGATCATAAATGGCGTTAAATGTTAGATGATAGATGTTAATTTACCTGTTGTTTAAGTGCCTGGCTATTCTATTTAAGGTAATTTACGGTACATAAATCAGATTCGTACCAACTCCTGGTATTTCTTCATTGTGCAAAGATAAGTTGTTTTGTATAATGCAAAGTTTAAGGCCTTTCCCAGAATGTTTGAGTACCGATCCACGGTATTCCCTCATTCTTCATTTATATGAATAGCGTCGGAATTGATGCAGAAGCGTCCCACGCGTCGGGATTAATGGTGTACGACACTGTTTATAAAAAAGGTATTTAATGGCTCAGTTGAGCGTTTGATTGGTTAAAGAGGAGAACATCACGTTTAGCAAAAGGCGACGCCTTATATGATACAATCATGACCTTCGATCTAACATTGAAAAAGAAGTAATGTTTACTTTTGGATTTTGTAATTACGAGAAGCGTAAGATGTTACCCATTTTTCGTGAATATGTACATATATCTTTTATCATCAAAACAGCTGAATGACACTTTATTGATTTCATAACTTCCAAGCTGATGATTTTGACTTCTGATGATTTTCATTTTATGATGCATTTATTTGTTATTGAATAATACATTTTTATAGACTTCATGTTTGATGTCTGTCTTTATGGCGATTTTCTTTATTCCTTTAGATGTAACTTCGGGCAATAGATTTCATAGCGACAATACATGAGTGCTATTCATATAATTCTAGCATCAGCCTGTTCCTTAATGAGGTTGGAATGATAACACGCATCCCCACGAGACGCATCCTCGGTCTGCCGAGCAGTAAGCGCAGTTCTACGGATAAAATACGGTTTGAGTTCCTCATCAGCTACATAATCTGGCCAACCTGAGAGGGTTTACTCCAAAACTCTTGATAACACCTTGTAGTGCCCCTGCTGATATCTGATGCATCAACAGGCAATTTACCCAAGTCTGAGAAGAAGAACTGTTCGGTCTCTCCAGGAGGGTTCCTTGTCATAGGGAAGACGTCATAATCCTTCTGCATCGGCGTGACCGGTAGACGGACGGTACTGCTGAGTGGATCAACCAAACTTGAACCCAAATGTACAATGTCTAAAGCTCCAAATGCTACTTTCAGTTTGTATGCTCTTATTTTGCATTAGGAAGAAATCAGTGGCAATGCTGTTCTGAGGGCTTAAATCTGTTTTGTGATGCACATAAAGTAAAATTTGTTTAATGGTGATTGAAAATAAAGTAAAATTTGTTTAATGGTGATTGAAAATAAAGTAAAATTTGTTTAATGGTGATTGAAAATAAAGTAACATATATTATATACATCTAATGACTCAGAAAACGAGCCAGAGAGGTGGTTTCCCTTATTCCTTAGAATGAACTTGATCAATTTATCACACACAGGAACCTTTTAACCGAAAAAGAGAGAGAGCAGATTATTGCACCTCTTCAATCCCACGAAGAAGCAACGCTCTTTGGGCCAGCATTGGTGTTCCTTTGCTTCTTGATGCATCGTCTGATGAAAGCGACTCGACCAGTGCCACGACCATCTGTTTCCTCTGGTTGACAAATAGAATAACGAGTATTCACAAAAAGTTATCTCTGAATAATTGTTTTGATATCATTATCGATTAGCGATTGAATTCTACTTCAATATTACTTATAAAATGCTAATGTTCTTTTTTGATTTGGGCATTGGTATATTTTTGAATTGTAATTTCATCATTTTGAATATTCGATTTAAAATAAACTTAATATTGATCTTCAGTTTGCGATCACCATTAATCTGAGGTAACACACTCTCGATCTTTGAAAAAACCTGTAATATCTTATTTTCATTATTCGTTGATATTTGTATATTGTATTTGTTTTCCTTATGTCAAATATTGCATTCTGAATGTGATGCTTTCGATGATAAATTGATTTTCTCATAATTTACGATTTGTTTTCAAGGTAATCGATGTACTCATTTGCTATCCCATATCCATACGCGTGAATTTTAAAAGAACACGAGAGAAGTGCGGAGAAGTACGAGCCGAAGGCGAGTGCTTCTGGCACTTCTCGAGTGTTCCTAAAAATTCCCGAGTGCTTATAGAACTCTACAATGCTCGAGGAACAAGTGTTTTTATTTCTTTCATAAAGTGTACCGTGAATTGCGCGCGCTTGGACCGGTGACGTAGGCTTACGTGCATTATATCTCAACACTGAACTCGTGTGACGTAAGGCGCGTGCTTTATGGAAATATGATGAGCTCGTTTTGACCAATCACGGCGCGTGCATTTCGCTGAACATTTTATAAACCATTATATGAGATTCTTTTAGATCCACAATTCCTAAACATTGTCATACACACCATCAATTCTCACGCGTGAGAAACCACAATATCAATTCTGACACGTGGGAAACCTCTTAATCAGTTCCGATGCGTGGGAGATCACTATACCAATTCCGAGGCGTGGGGAACTACTATATCAATTCCGACGCGTGGGAAACCACTTTTTTTGTGTCTGAGCATTTAGTCAAAAACTGATAATTTCTTCCTGTTTTTCCGAGAATGTCACACAATACCAGGAAAGCATTGAAACATAAAGTCATGCAATGAGAAAATGATGTGAGATCATATCGCTAATCTCCTATAGTATAGAAAAATATATATTATTAAAAAAACTACTCTAACATCCCGATGATTTCATGAAATGATCTCGTCCAATAATTTCCAAAATATGTAAAGTAGTGTAGAGAGTTGGCGTTTTTGTACGCGATCACTTTGTGATATCGTACCGCCAACTCCTATAATACTTAATTACTCACGTTTCGACGTCTCAATCAGAATGCAGCAAAACGCAGGTGGATAGGTAAATTGAAAAACACAGCTGGGTCAGAGATGATTTCATCCAACCTGAACTGAATCATTATCAGTTTAATTGTTTTTAGAGTACATTAGGTATATCATACATTTGCGGCCGTCAACCTTTACCGACGAGTAACCAGGAAGATGCCTAATTACCTAAAACTCATTATCCAAGCAAGAGTGACGTTCAGTATTCTCTTCCTGCTCTCCGTGCTCCTTATCCAAGGATCTGACAGCAAAGGATTATCATGTCCAATAGGAAGTGTGGTATGTATCGTGGAAATGTACGGCTGCAATGCAGGTTGGTAAATTCAGCTCATGTAGATCCAGTAAACCCTTCGCCGTGTTATCCTGAGAGGAGTAGAGTGAGTAAAACTAAAATCGAGCTGCACATTAACCAAATGCAGAGCACAGGTGGATTGGTAAAAGGAAAAAGACAACCGCATCAGAGATGATTTGATCCACCCTGAACTGAATCATTATCAATGTGATTGTGTTTAGAGTACATTAGGTATATCACACATTTGCGGCCGTCACCTAGATGCCTAATTACTTAGAACTTATTATCCTATTTTTATGCCGAGAGCGGAAGTGATCAAAATTGGTTCGTTGCTTAACAAACAACGATACACGTGTTCAATGCTGTTTACTCCATAAAAGCCCAGTTACGTTTCTGCAGCATCAAAGTGATCCAACCAGGCACCATAACCTGAATGAAACTTCACAAGGCGATGGAAGCAAGAGTTACGTTCAGTATTCTGTTTCTGCTCTCTATGCTCCTTATCCAAGGATCTGGCGGCATAGGATTATCATGTCCGGGAGGGAGTGTGGTATGTACGTGAAAATGCACAGCCCCAATGTAGGCTGGTAAATTCAGCTCATATAGATCCAGTAAACCCTTCGCCGCGTTATCCTGAGAGTGAGTCAAACTAAAACTGAGCTGCTCATCAACCATGAACCCTTAAAAGTAATTTAAACTTTGAAAACGGAATGTATTTCTGAATCTGTATGTCATGAAATGTATCTCTCTTCCTTCGTAGTGTAATGGAAAGCTGAGACTTAAGCGCGAAAGGAAGGTCTGCCAGATTGCGCGACGGTTGAAGTGTACACAGATGATGCAAGATGAAGAGACAAAAGAGCCAAGCGGCCATCGACTCGGGAGTTACAAATAAATGAGGACGTAGATTAAAACCACGGTGATTTACAGTATGGCTATAAAATAAACTTTGGCTCCATTGTTTTCGTAAATTGAACCTTATCGTAGTTTTACTCAAATTAAACAAGCACTTATCGAGTTTCTTATTGTGGTTTGTTTTATCTTAGACCTTGTCATCTTACTAGAACTGGACTCACTCCTTGGACAAAGAAAATACAACTTGTTCACCGTTAACAAAAAGGCCACTTGAAAGAACTAATATGATATTAAAAATAGCTATCTAACTTAAAGACAGCTTTTAAACTGGGCTGCAGCAAAACATGCAAGTCGGGACGCACTTCATGAACACAATTCGGAAACGATAAACAAAATGAAAATGTAAATCGGTTCGAAATTTAAATAAGGGAACAAGGTTTTGCTATTGTTTTTAAGTGGAGTTCCATGTGCGTTACACTAAATAACAATGCTAAGGCGTTGAGACAGAAAATTTTGTCCTTATTCTCGTGCGAATTGGAAACATTTTGTCGTGTTTTCCGTCCGAAGACGTCGCTTCCATGGAGGGAGCTTCAGGCATGGTTTCAATGCTTTCCCGTGGCAATCTTAATCAGAATGTTCTCTGTATATCATGTTTTCCCAAAAGACGTAGGATTTTCATTCAACTCTGCTCACGAGACGAAAAACAACTTTCGTCATATTCTTACCGGGATCATCATCCATCTCCCTCAGTATATTCATTCACACTAACCTTACGAAATTTCTCATCTTGATAGTACGCAAGGCGCGTGTCACATTTCAACCTGGTAATTGCTAGGCTCACCAGAGAGTTTTTGGTTTGTCAGAGGCAGAGCATCTGAGTACGAAACCCGTAGGCCTTTTATTCGACTCCTCTCATGGCCTCAGATTGCTTTCTTTGTCCCACGCTCGAAAAAACACAATAAACATTTTTGGTTTTAGCTACTCTTTACATGTTATCTTACCGACTTTTTATGGTGTAATATTACAAACCAGCTGTTTACAGAAAAAAAAAAATTAGTAGTCATTCGTTACGCCAAATATATATATATAGCGCGATTCGCACTGCGGAAAGCCAATTAGATTGCACGGAACACCTGTGATTTTTGGATGTAACAAAGATGTTTATTACGATGGTTATTACGATAATGTTCATGATAACAACAACGGCAACGATAACCATAATTTGTAGTCACATGCAATAACATCGACACCAAATAGTCGGGAGATGACGTGCAAAAGACAACTAGAGTGTTTTGCTCGAATAACGCTCGAATAACGTAATAAACTTCTTATTCCATTGCCAAGATTCGAATCAAAGACCTCCGTTTTACGCGCTCCAATGCTCTGCCACTGAGATAAAGAGAATTAATTACGTGGTAAAAAATTGATTCACTTGCCCTGCATTCTTCTAGGATGTGAAATGTCGTTTGCCCTAGTGTGAGTAAATAGAAAAAGAGAGATGGTAATATTAGAGCCTGGTGATACAATGAATGATTTTTTTTTTTGGTCTCGTGGGCAGAGTTGGCTGAAAATACCAACTCCATTGAAATAATGTTTTAACATTTAAGGAGAACAATTTGGTTAGTTGTGTCGGAAAAGCACACAAGCCAGGACTCAAGAGTTTGTGTAAGAGAGGACCAGGCAGGTGTAATACATTCCATCTCATCAATTTATCTCAAACTTTTACAGATTGTTAGGTTTATAAGGATCCTTCAAGAATCAAGAATAGCTTGGGCTCCCGCTAATTAAAAGGAATTAGATACAACGTAAGAAAATCTAAACTAATTTAGACAGGAAAAAATCATAAGCTTAGTCTATCAATAAATGGTAAATTCTTAGATGAGGAAAACTATAATCAATATCTTGAAGTGCGGCCTAACGCTCATCTTTGGTGTAAATTTCATGTTGCACGTATCACTAAAAAAAATAATGTAATAATGGATTAATCTCTAAAATAATATAACCTGTTAATGGTAATACCCTCTGTAAATGTTTCTTTTCAAGCTAGAGTTGCACATTCGATTCCCGGGTTGATACGCGCACATGCGATGAATACCAAAGCAATATGGGATCTTTTCTTTCTTTATTCCTTCCCTATTACTTGGGGCCTTTATTATATCGAAGCGATCAACTGAAATTATTACGTAAAGAAATCACCTAAGTATTGTGATCATAGCTTAAGAATAAACTCGATTTTGGAAACGAGTCCGTGGCAATTAAAGGAACTAAAAGAAAGGTAAAAACGAGCGATAAATTTCGCTTTGAGTAACAACTACGAGCTAGATAACATAATCACAAAACAAGTTATTGCTTGCCAACGTTCGCGGATCTTGATTACTTTATCGGGGATGACCAGTCTAACTTGTCTTCTATTCAAAAACGATCTTGATCACACGGGGTCTTCTTTTGAACTAAAACGCTAACTATAATTTTCTGTCTAAAAAGAACTGATCATGGGGGCGTCAACCTAACCAGTAAACATTTCGCAGCTTTTCTCGGAAGCGGTAACACCTAGCTTCAACGGGAGCAGTTACACCTCGTCGAATTATATTACGCTCTTATTTACCCGTTCCTCATTTTTTTCTTTAATAGTGTGGGGTGTTACCCGTGGTAACCGTGAGGTCTCAATCCTGTATTTCTTGTTCAAAAGTGTGCTTTTCGTTTCATTCTTGGAATATTCTTGGAATATACTTGCCCTACCTTTAAATTCCTAAAAATCGTGAATTTTTCTTCTCTTGTCCATTTTATTTTATCTTTTTTTATGTAAAATTTCCATACACAGCTTCTACCCTCCGTTTTCTTCATCTTACAGGAATATGCATACCTATAACACGCGACTGTGAAAAAGAAAAATTTGCTCGATAATTAGAATTATTCCTCTAACCAAGTTAATTTTCTTCCGCCTCACGGCAAGGTCGAACTTCCCGCGTCCGCCATCTTGCTGGGTGCTCAAAGCACTCTGAGTTACTAAAGAGTCATGGTTGCAGGGCCTCTGCTATCAAATGCCAATCCAGTCATTATCCTGTAAGCAAAGCTATCCTTACTTCCATTAGGCATGATTTATAGTAGCAATTGCCTCCGCAATGATCCTAACACAGACGGGAATCTTTGGAGGAGATGTCTTTCCAACAGCATGGATCCATGCGCGTCGTAAACTGTTGTCTTTTTGGAAGCAAAACAAGCGAAGCTTGGGATCTTGCTTCGTTTTTGCCTGATTACTACACTCGAAAGCTACGCAATGAGCCATTTTTTCTGGGGAAAACCCAGGAAAACCCCAAATACGAAATAACGGAGCAACTATTACAGATCATCAACCTAAAATGCTTTGCGCACCTAACCAGATGATAGAAGCGGGAAAACGGAGGAAGGGGCAGAAGCATGAGAGTTGAATGCACATTCGTAAACTCAGTCACTATGGCTTGTTTTTTTTTTTTCTTCTTTTTTTCTTCCTGCTGTTTTCCCTTTTCCACAAATGTAAACACACCAATTCCGATTCAGAATAAAATAAATTGACGACGACAAGGGCCCGTTTGAGTGTCTCCAGTTATATCCGTTTTATGATTTTTTCATGAGCTATAAGGTAACTGGCGACTAAGGGACAACAGAGGTAAGATCAGTATGAAACATTAAATTTGCGAAAGCGATAAATCTCCATTGACGTGGCCTGGGTAGCTTAGTTGCCAACATAATTCTACACTGACTGTATGAATAAATGAAAATCATATATATGAACTGCTTATTAAGAAATGAATACGAAAGCGATCTTCACAATAATGAGCAGTACTTAAGCAGTAGTAATAATAATGACTAAAAAAAATTCAAGTTCGTGCGGCACCGGTGCAGTGCTCTACCAAATGAGCTAACAAGCCAACTGAGAGCTAGTCATTATTTTGGTTCGTAATAAATCTGTGAAGTGATGAATAAATGACTGTGAATAAATAAATAGCATATATTTGAACCGCGGATCATGAAACGAATACGAAGATCGCCTTAATATTAAATATTTACATTGCTAAAAAATTGTGTTTTTTCGACGTGTACATGTCACTGAACCAAGATATATCCCATGGCCTTGATGAGTTTTTTACCGTTATCTGTTAGGTACACTGCGGAATTTCCGCATGTGTTAGAGTCATCCGGAGTCCCTCCCGTCCCAAAGCCGATTCTAGAATCACAACTGGAGCAAAGATCTTCATTGTTACTCAAGATACCAATTCTAGCTTTGGACCTTTCACTCCAGCTACAAACAGCGTTGAACCCTTCCTTGTCACAATAGTACTGTAAGGAGGCTTGTGAACCAATCAGCAATTTCCACTTCTCACGACCCAGTGATGTGTTGCGATATTGCCCGTCAGCGATCAGTGAGTACAGAGAGTCAGCCAGCCTCTCGATGACGATAAAGTTGAGCTGTTGCCCAATCTTCATACCAAGACAGATCTTTGAAAAGGGTGTGTTCTAGTAGGTCGGTAGCTTGGTCTCTAGTGAATCAAATCTAGTTGCTCCTCCCAAGACGCTGTATTCATTTTTATCCGTCCAGTAGCTTGAGCTGTAGTGAAAGGTGCTCTAAAATGATATTAAAATCATTTTGAGTAAATTTGGTAACTAATGTGAATACTTTTGGAGATGACGAGGACATCTCCAATCAATCGTTAGTTTAGCACACCCGCTCAAACCTCGTCCGGAATGCATTGATTAAATTAATTCTCACAAATAAACCAATCTTAAAATCACAGCACTACAAGAGAGGCAAAACATAAAGAGCTGCTTTCCATTTTAGGACTTAAAGGTTCTACATGTTTCATGAAGGGCGTGCATTGTCAAGCTGGAGCTACTTTTGAAATATCCTTTATTTTTAAGCCAGTTTTGCCACGATTTTTTTGTTTAAGGTCCGAGCTGTCTCGAATGTTTGAGTTAAAATTGTCAAAAATGAAAATTGATAAGGACCCTAATCCAGGTTAATCTTGTCTTTCAAAAACTTAACAACTAGGAAAACTTTGCAGAGGCCATAACTAACGTTAATAGGGTAATTTCATCTGTTGTCGTGACTCGTTTGGCTGTGTTCCATTTAAATGGCTGCAGTTGCTACATTTATGGATATTTTATTCTTTCGGTGGGCAGCGTGCTTGTTTGACACAAAAAAAAGGGAATGCAAATCTTGATTAGCTCTATCTTATCTGGTTTTTTTGGCTCACGTTTTGACTGATCGAACGTTAGTTTCGTTACGCACAAGATGAATTAAAACCATACCTTGCTGCCGTCAATCTTCATGACTGGCGTCCATGCTCCATCTCCACACCCGAAATCTCCAGTGTGACAGTAAATGGAGATTGCTTTGGAGTCAAAGTGAAGCGTGACCAGTCGATTCAAGTTTAAACTACGCAAAAGACAAGGTACATGTAAACATCCTGGGTCAAAAGGAGCTTTCTTCCTTTGCATTTCACATTCTTTTCTTATACTCATACATTCTAGAACTTGCTTGGAGAGTGAGCTGCATCCCTGAATTTTTACCGATTTTCTTATGCTTATTAGCTACGAGCTTCTTTGCATTTCGTTCTTGTTGTCTTTGGGAACGCAAGTGCAGGCATAGCCACTAAGGACATCAATAACGATAAGGTGAAACTCCCTTTTTGAGAGTAAATGCAAAAATTCCTCTCTGGTAAACATGTATACAAGGTTGGAAATCTATATTAAACAACAAATAGGAATTTAAAAAAATTATAATAATAATAATGATAATAAAAAAAGACTGGCGAGAAGTTAAATTTACTTTTCCCTGGGCGTTGTACTTCTGTGTTACAACAAATTTAGGATAGGCAGGGGGGGGGGGGGGCTAGCTAGAATAAAACTCACTTGTAAGCTACACTGAGCTCTTTGCATGACTTCGCAACTGAAAGTGAAGAAAAAATTTATTGCCTTAGTGGTTTTCTCAATCATCCTTTTATATATTTGAAATTAAGACATTAACTGCATTTTGAGATTGCAAAGAATTGCCAAAATGTTCGAAATTTGTGAAGCCACCAATTTAAATATTGCATAATAACTGGACTTACCCTTTTTTAGATATCCCAGCGGTTTTTTTTCTGTTTACTTGTCATTGCCTTTTGTTTTTCGGATTACCAGAGCAGCAGCTGTTCATGAATTTAAGTCCGTACCCGAATCGTAGCACATTTAAGCCAGATATCATAAAAAGCTTGAATGAAGTAGTAATTTCTTATTTATATATGAAAATGATAGGATATCAAAATCATCTAGGGTAGGTAACTTTGATATAACTCTCTCTAAATTATATTTAGACTTGTATTACTTTTAAGAGAGCCCCGTAAGTATCATATTTCTGCTTAAAAACCTCATTGATATATCTATAGGGATGATCTGATGAAGCACTTTGGTACAAAGCTTTATAACTAACTTGTATTGCAGTATTTTCCCACATAACCTTCCTCGCAAAGGCATTCAAATGGATCATTTCCAATGTCATTTAATAGACAGGTGCCTCTGTTGAGACACCTCGAGGATGGGCAAGTTGACTGGAATGAAAACAAAGTTAATCAGCTTGACTGCATGAAAGTAATTTCCGAAAATTTAGCCCTGATGCGATATTTTGTCGTTGAGCCGAGTTACTGCAATATATCACCAAAAGCAAACAATAATTTACGAGGAGCTTTACGATAAATCGGAAGTATTTAGGAGGAAATCAAATCGCGATGAATCTCGCTTCAAATTTCTTCGAAAACTCGCAGTTTCTTCGATTCTTACCAATTATGTTTTATATTACTACTTGCTTAAAGTACCGTTCCCAAAAAATACAGTTCAAAAAGTCTCATAATGTTCCGATAGCATCTTGAAGAGATAGGTCAAATCTTCTTTGACTACTGACGTGACATGAAATTGTGTGACCTAGTTATTTCCTGTTTATTTTGGTCCATATTGACGTAAAAGAATCGAGACGTTATCAAAACGCTGTGTTACACGATGAACTTCACCTTAAAATTACAACGGTGCCGTTTACGCGGTATGCAAAGACACAATTATTGTACAATTCGCCATTAGACACCTTTTTCATCAAACCACCCTCACAGAAGGGCGACTTTGAAAAGTCTAAGCCATGAACGACTCTTTGTAAAATAATACTAAAAATTCGTTCGTTATGAAATATCACGTAAGCAATCATACCATAATGGAAAAGTGATGCGAACTCTTGTTTTCTTTAAACTCTTTGACATTCTTGTCCTTTACAGACGACAGCAACTCACACCAAAGGTTTCCATTTGCTTCCTCAGAGGTGGCCATGTTTACTGAAAGACATCTTTGGCTCCTGAGGCATTGAAAAACGCACGCAAGCTCGTCATGTACCTTCGTTGTTCCAAAATGTGGAACATCCAAATAATGATACTCGGTTTTTGAAAATAGGCGTTCAAAAAAATTATCTGAAGAGAAGATAAGTAAGACAAATATCAAGTTTATGCTATAACTAATCCAAAATTAGTAGTACGATGAGGTTGCTAGTTAGAAAATTTAAGCTTATTGAGGTTATTTGCGTCTGCTTAGGAGAAGAGTATGAGCAAAGAGCTATTAATAACACGCGCCTGGCAATTCCGACTCGTTTTCACCGTGTATGTTATATTTTTGTTTGACCATGATCTGCAGTGTTGCTTCGCTTATGCCTTACATGTATCTGTATAGGATACGATCAAAAGATTAATCATTGTCTTCGGCTTTACTGGTCTAAGGCTATCGTGATAGTGATCGGCTATCGTTTTCTTCCCTTCCGTTTTAATAAACAATCGTTATTATCACTGACCTGACGAGCAGCTGAAGTTCGCTTGAAAAAATAGAAATACGAAGAAAATATCGAATTTCGCCACCGTGTACATCTTTGAAATCACGATCTTCATAGCCGGTTTTAACGGCAACAGCATCAAGCAAAATAATGACACGATACGATAAAATCCACTTGCGACGAACTCTCAATATGCTAAAAGTAATATTGTGTCATTGTGTTTCTGTAATATTGCTCGAAGCGCTTCAGGAAAGAAAATAATGAAATTTAATTTAACTTAGCTGTAGACTAGGTGGCACGTCAGTAAGCCTAAAGTAAAGCTGAATAAATAGAAATTGTAGATGTGTTTTTATTATCTTGATTTATGCATCATTTTTCTAAGCTATTTACGACAAAGCAAAAAGATTTATTGTCTTTTGTAATTGACAATACAGCACTGATATTAGATATAAGATGACAGCTCAAATAAAAATGATTATCAATTCCCTTACTTTGAATGTTACTCCAGAGTACATGAAAAACATTGGTTTCAAGTCTCCGAATGTTAAGTTTAATTTTAACTATCTATAACGGAACTATAATGGTTATTTGTGCGTTAGTAAAGTGTAAACCGTTTCATTATCATCGAGAAATATCAAAGGCCTTCTTTAAAATTCAACTCCCCTTCAAAAACTGATCCGTAAATTCAAAGCCCGCCAAATACCGTCTTTCCAAATCTTTTGTACCGAGTAGAGGCTCAAACTTCGAAAAGGTAGACATTATATCCGCAAAATGAAGAAATAGTAATGGAAGTCGTCGTGGCAGGCAATTTGCATTTGCCAAATTATTCAAAAAAAGAAAAAAAAAGGATCTCGTCCTTATCTGAAGTATTATTTTATGTGGAAAAAACACCAAAATCGCTACAATAAACGACACCATTGTAAAATGTCATACGTCCTCGCCGATTGTGGCAAACAAACGGATTTCAAAGATATATTTTAGAGTCCTTAACAAAGACGTGAGAGCAGATTATAAAAATTGTGCAAACGGAATAAACAACGAAAACGGAATCGCTCGATCAGGATTTAATGAAGCAGAAAAGGAAAGGCGAGTAAGACTAAAAAAGAGATTTATGCAAAGCAGACATGCAGCGGTGTTTGTGGTAACTTTTGTGTGGGAACTCAAAAGTTCAATTGTCAGTTTGTAGTTTTGCCGTTAGAGTCAATCTGATCAGTCAGTTGGAGCTTTGATAAAGCATCTTTCGCTTTTGCCAACGCTCTTCCTTAACGAGATAAAATTTCACCCTTTTTTTTTTTCAAAAAAGTTCATTGTTATTGAAGCTGATTTTAAGAATGTGATAGTTCAATATGGTTACCTCCATGTGATTTTCTATCTCTTTATCCATTAGGTTTGGTTCGTTAGTCATTGACATTCTACGGTCAACGTTATCATATTTCCGTTTTTTGTGTCTCTATCCTTAGTCGTTGCGTTAAACACAATTATATTGATTTTGTAGAGCCATGCCCTCAACAGAATAAGAAAGAGATACGAATTAATCTTTGAAGGACGCTAATAGCTTCTATTGTAATCGTGAAAAATACATTTTCGCCAAAAATGTTTATTATTTCCTCAATGAAAAGATTCTTATCAAAGCACCAGTTTTGAAATAAATAATTCATGTTTATCATTTAGGACCCAAAAGCTCTTAATCTGAGAAATGATGTGGCCACCAGTTTAGACACGCAGCGAGGTGACTACAAAAACCAGTTAATGCATAGGGATTTGCAGCAATTAACCGGTAAAGCCAACAAAAAGCGAAAAAAATAACGAACGTTATAATTTCAACAAGGTTTCCTCGAAAAATCGACCAAAGTTCCACTATGAAACGATACAGATACTCGGTGTTTATCCTGTTCGGGGCATTTTCTTTCTTGGAAGTTTTCGTTTACGGCAATTTGGCTACTATTCAAGGTAGGTAGTGATAAACGATTTTCGCACGTAATTTTGGAAAGGATAAAAATTTTAAAACCATGTTGGATTTTTCACAGTAGTTCCATTTCGCCTTGAATAAAATTAGGCGAACGCTCGCATCCCAAAATAATTAAATAGATGAGTAATTTGTTTTAGGCAGGGTTCTACAGATATGATGATATGGATACAAGTGAAATTTGCCGTTTTGAAGAAATGGTCCTCTTTGACGTTATCGAACAAAATCCAAAATATATCCTTCAGAAAAAAAAATCTTCACTCTACAAGATTGTATCTTCCAGGTTATGCCGCATGTAAAGCAGCTTTCAGTAATTTTTTTTCTTGTATCAGCTTATAATCAAGTCTCCATTTTCATTGAAGCATATATGACATGGGCAACATTAGTATAATTAGCATAATTAGTACACAATTCTGGAATAAATTTCTATATAGCTATTAGTTTGAATTCTCAGGCAAGATAATAATAATAATAAAAAAAAACTTAAAGAAAAACTTCGAAATAAAGAAGTATGGTTACAAATGGACTAGAATTATTGCATTTTGTTGTTGAAAGAGCTCATAGAGCCATGACTTGAGGTTTTAATTCAGTTGTGGGTATCTATTTTGACAGAAATGGGCGTAAAATGTTGAAAGCGGGTTTTTTTCGCAATGAAAAAAATCGTTTAGTACGTTGAGTTCCTTATATCGGTGAAGTCTGTCTCATAAACGTTACCTGGAAGTACAGGCAGGGGTCCTTCTGTGCGTCACTGTTGGCCAAGGAGGAAGTTATCAGGTCAATAAAAAACAAGTCAAAACCATCCTGTGTCATTCGATTCCTTCAACTTGAGTTCTCACAGTAGAGAAAAATTCAGTATATAATAATGATGCTAATAACGTCTTTCTTTTTTTTTTTTTTTTCACAACAGGAGACTGCATTTCGAAGACCGGAGCTCCTCGAACATTTCAACAGGGTCTATTTAAAAAAGAGAAACTCCATTATCTAAATGTGTCTAAACTTAGAACTTTTGCCGTATACGACTTTTTTGACTGCACATTTGAATGCCTTAGTAACCCTTTGTGCCTTTCCATAAACGTAGCTGTACTTCGAGGAGCTGATGGAAAGCTATGGTGCGAGTTACTTTCCTCTGATAAATACAAAGATGCCAGCCAGTACGGCGGAAACAAGAGTTCGCATCACTTCTCGGTAGGATGCGCCAGGATTCATCTCTTATTTTAGAGTTCTGCTTTCAAAATGAAATTGTTTTTGATTTTTAAGGGAGATGTTTATTTGAGATCTTTCACTGAAACCTCGGTAAACCGTTTTAATTCTTTGCATTTTTTGCAGCAATTATCTATATCAAATTTCCCTTTCAGTTTCAGTTTCAGTTTTCTTGTTCTTCTGCGCCTTGCCAAAACGGAGGAACATGTCAGGAAAACCATGGAGGGGATGGCTCTAAATGTCTCTGCAATATAGGATTTGTTGGAAAATATTGCGAAAAAGGTAACGAGGGTGCTTTTATAATCGAAAATTAAGAAACGTCTCTCTTGCATCTGGCTTAGAAGGATGCGATAGTTCTTGCAATTTTCTCTGTATAATTAGATATTTAAAAAGAGATAGAATGGTACGACCGACTTTTTTAACTTGTCGCTTCTTTCTCTCATTTTCAGCTTTACAGTCATGCCAAGAAGTGTATGATGCTCAAAGGTAGGAGGAAGGCACGGTGCTGGTCTCTTTTCATAATTTAGCCTCAGCTGTGTGATATTTTGAGCGTGCTCCTTTTACAATTATTTTCCTCGACCGTTCGATCAAAGAAGCCTAAATTGAGTTCTGGTGCAACTGCAAAAACTCAGTTGCGAGTATTTATCAATTTTTGAGGTCGTTCTAACTTTTTTTCTTTTTGATAAGGATTGATTGATTAATTGAAGAACTACATGATTAATATAATAATGAACTTGCAAATACATTTACGTTAGTCTAGTTATTCAGCAAAAAAGAAAAGAAAAGAAAAAAAACTTGTATGCTATATATAGAATATACAATGAAAAATAACAACTCACTCAAACCTTAAATCTCAGCTGTATTCAAGGAAGACCGTTCATTCGCAGGTCAAACGTGAGTCAGTTGGTATCTCTGTGCTTTGGTTCACGTCGACTTCCCATTCTCTGTCAAATGGGAGATTTTGGATGTGGAGATGGAGGGTGGACGCCTGTCATGAAGATCAATGGGAGTAATGTATGATTTAAAATAGTATAAAAAAAATTTGGCTAAAAAAGTTTTTTTTTCCAAGGCTGGCGACGGAAAAAGCGTGGATTTTATTTCAGGCAGCATTCACCCAGTATCCTCCAAGTATTAGTAACATCTGATCAAGCACTTGCTAGTTTATCATCACTGACACATTATTAAGTTACTTAAAAAAATCAATGACCTGGTTTGACTTCCTTCTCGACAAACAGTTGAAGAGGGGAGCTTAGCCTCTTAGCTTGATGCTTCATTATTTACTGATATCATGGTTTTCTCTTAAATGAACACCTTACCTGGGTGTTCACTGCATTTGTACTGTTACAGGTATATTCCAAGACTAAAACAAATTGTTACAACATATAGGCACGGTTTTTTCATTCATTAGTTCATTTCTTAATGCTCTCCTGTTTCAGATTTGTCCTTCTTCTTTTTCCTACAGACTACGAGAGACGTCTTAGCTTAGTAGTTAGTGCACTGAGCACATAATTTATAAGTTTATAAGTGAAGGTTTCAGGACTAGTTCAATCATTTCAATATTTGAAGGCGAGACGCCACATTGCCTCTTTCCAGTAAGGAGTACTATAACTCGGGTACCAGCAAATAAGTTGTGAAGCAGACGAATTGCTGGAAGGAGGGGGAACCTGGTATAGACTGACATCTATCCTGGAGGGGTAATGATAATTCGGTGACTTCATGCTGCAAAAGCACAGCAAGGCTACATTTGTAAGATATGATCCTACATTATCTTCCAGGAAACTTTTGATTATATGTCCAGTTACTGGGAGAATACAAAGGAATATAACATCCAAGGAGGAATGACTGGGTTTGACTCAAAACAGACCAAGTTACCAAGCTACTGGAGCACGCCCTTCAACAAGATCTGCCTCGGCATGAGGATCGGTAATCAGACTAAATTTATTGTAATCAACAAGAACGCAAGTTCCCTGTTGTCATTGATTGGTGACGGGCAATACCGAATTCTGTCATTGGGTCGTAATAAATGGAAGACCTTAATTGGTTCACAAGCGTCCCTACAGCATAATTGTAACAAGGAGGGATTTAATGTCAGGTGCAGTAGTGATGCAGGTTCTCGAGCACGAATCGGCATCGTTAGTAACAATGAGCAAAGTTGCTCATCTTGTGACTCCAGGCTCGGATTTGGTTCATGGGGGCAACCTAAAAAATCGAACGCGTGTGGAAATGTAGCCAAGCACGGTGGTGATAACGGCAATCAAAACATAAAAGCAATGGGATATATACTGGTGCAGTGACTAAGGAATTTTTAATACAGCTACCACCTCAGCTGCTCGAAGGAACCAACATATGACTTGCGAGGGGCTTTCGAAATATTCAATCGCACCACTTAAAACATGTCCATTTTCAAGTAGAAAAGAATAGTCCTAATCGATCGACCTAATGCTCACATGTAGAAAATACGTAGCTGTCAAATAGGGCTAAATAAAACCAAGAGAACGTAATGTAAAAAAACCAAAATAAAATAAACACATTTTCTTAAAACTCAAGATTAATTAGGTGCACTTAAAGGTTTTCTTTTTTCTGTTTCATCTAGCTACAGAAAAAATATTTTCCCAGCTTTGATTTTCAATTACGTAGGTAGTGTCTCTACAGTCTCTTTAATTTAAATCTTTCTGCTGTAACCTGCAGTTGATATGCATTGATTTGTTGTCTATCTATGCTGCATGTTGTAAATAGGATAGGGGAGATGGTAAGATTTGAGCGTAGTAAAGAAATTGAAAAATATGTTTTTCGTTTTGTAAGGAGCGAGGGACAAAAAAAAATCCTGAGTCCCCGTGAGGAATCAAACCTCAAACATTCGGTCTGAGTACCCATCTGTCTTATTTTATTTTGCAAACACGACGCTATTGATTGGCATTGCTGATCTTAGCAGTACAGTAGAACTACGTAGGACACGTGTCACGTATGAAATTCGTAATGGCCCTCGCTCACAATAGAGTCTCTGTGGCTAAGTGGTAGAGCATCAGAGTGCGGAATTCACCCGTGACAAGACGAAAAATATCTTTCTCCATCTCGTATGTTGTTTGATAGTTAACATGTTACAGTGTCTCTCTGCAGGAATAGGTCACAGATCACGTCGCAATGCGGTATGGATAGCCGTGTGTGTTGCCAAAGTTCATACCAAATTTTGACGTCTTGTATGATCTGTTATTGTACAGACTCACGACAACAAGGAATCTGTTTGTTTTCAATTATGTAACAGAGCAAAATGATGTTGATGGTAAAGTTAACTATGCGTTTGTAAATCATAAGGAAGAACCAATCAAAATGCGTGTGCCATTAAATTTATCATGTGATTAATAATAGATTACATGTCACTTAGCATATATTTAGTGATAATGAGATCATAGATGGCATTTTGGTGCACAGCCGAGTGTATCAATGACGTCTTTAACTTAGACCTCGCTGACCTTCTCACCCACGCCTGTACCAGTTCAAAGTAAAGTAAAACCAGTTTTTTTAGGCAAGACTTTTCGTCAGACTGAAGAATGGGCTAGTGTTAGCTCGTTTCAATAACCAATTGTTTCCAGGCTACATTTGCTCTCATTCTTCTTTTTATTCCAATCCTTGTTCACTTTCTCCACGAGCTTCGTGCTATCCCAAGGCACTTTTTAATGTCCCTGCGAAGTAGGGGAGGGGTTGGTCTTAGTCCCTGGTGCTAACACTGCCCCGCACTACGACCAGTTCTGAAGAAAAAACGTCAGGCTTGTTTTTAACATTTTCTTTGTTCGCGCTCTCTGATAGATGGCACGGGTTTACCTCATTTCCTCGAATAAGCACCCACGCTCTAATAGGCACCTTCCCCCAAATAAGCGCCAAACTCATGGACATAATATCGAACTAATGCCCCCTGCAGTCAATTAAGCGCCTCCCAATTTATTATTTGACAACACACCGTGATGCGATATTTTCTTCAGAATAATTAGATTCGGGCAATATTTAACATTGGTTCTGTGTGAAGTTAATCTCCGTTTAAATTTATTCGCTTATTCTGGATAACAGTATAATAAACAGATCAGATTAAGTATATAGATAGAAGGTATTAAAAACTTTTCTTAACCTTGAATTTTTAATGCACAGTGAATTTTAAGATGAAGAATTAAAATGTATGCTTTCTAAACTGAGATTTGCTCAGTAGAGAACTTTGAACAGACAGGGTAAACCATGCTTTGACACTGAATAAAACAGTTCATATACATTATACGTTCATGTTTATAATTATTGCAGAGTTTGTACATATTTTAAGAATTTGGGAAGAGAATACCGTATTGGTAATTAATGAAATACTCAAAGAACAAGACATTGCCTAACACAACTGTCGCAGACTAATATCGTCAATACATGGAATAAAGTCGTCCTTCTTAACCGATTCAGACCCTTGTGGGTAAAACTTTTAAAGAAAACGAGCGAAAAATTAACCCGCACGAGAAGCTATTGGCTTCTCAGGGGGTAATTTTCCTCTTTACTGTACTAGGATATATCCTATGGCTCTAATGTTTTTGTCACCATTATCCGGGCTAAATTTACCGTTGGCTACGTTTCCACATGTGTTAGTGCTAGAACTTCCCCCCATACCGAAGCCTATCTTAGAGTCTGGCGTTGCGCAGTCATCCTCCTGGTTAGCAAAAATACCAATTCGAATTTTTTGCGCATTATTCTCGCCAGCAGCAACATTAAAACCTTCTTTGTTGCAAAAATGCTGCATAGAAGATTGCGAACCAATTAACCATTTCCAGGTGTTACGTCCGAGTGAGGTGGCGTGGTATTGTCCTTGAGCGATGAGCGAGTGAAACGAACTGGCTTGCTTGTTGATCAAAGTAAATCTTTTCTGAGAGCCTATCTTCATACCGAGACAGATCTTGTTAAAAGGTGTATCCCAATAGGTTGGTAGCTTGGTTTCTTGTGAGTCGAATCCCGTTTGTCCTCCAGCAAGGTTGTAAGGATCTTTATTTGTCCAGTAGTTAGCGTCGTTGTTGAAAGTACTCTGATAGAAATTGGAAATATACCTATTATTAGTATTTACAACTATACCCAGTTGTTTCAGGGCAAATTCATAACTTATATTAAGCAGTGATTTTCCAGGGCCCCGATGATTGTCATACCTTAGTGCCATCAACCTTCATGACAGTAGTCCATCCGCCATTCCCACATCCTAAATTTCCCATATGACAGTAAACGGCAGTTTGCTGTCCATCAATGATCAGTGTTCTAAGCTGACTTGATGAGCTGCAAGATCAAAAATCGCAAAATAAATTAAACTTTCAAAGATAGTAATTTCAGCTACTGTTAGAAAAACTCCATCGATCGCTTCTTAAGGGATCTCTTTCTTTTTTACTTTTTTATTGTTTTTAAACAAGTACCTCCGCATAAACCATAAAGTTAACCATGTGCAAAAAGTAACCGTGACTACGGTAACTTACCTAATCGTGTTGTAGACTTGGTTGCATGACTTCAGAGCTGCGAAGCGTATAGTATTACAACATTAGTTTTATTTGTATGTCGACAAAATTAAGGAGCGATTGCCTAGTCAATCGTCAAATTTTCAAGCGAGAGTTTTATTCCCAAACGAGTTCACAAACAGGAGCGAAAGAATGGATGAACGGGCGAACGGGCGAACGGGCGAACGGGCGAACGGGCGAACGGGCGAACGGGCGAACGGGCGAACGGGCGAACGGGCGAACGGGCGAACGGGCGAACGGGCGAACGGGCGAACGGGATGAAGCCGCTCCATTTCTATAAAACTCTTACTTCCCCATCATTATCTCCTGCCACCCTTCCCCCCTTACTCTAAACAAAATCTCTGAAATTAAAACACGGGGCGTAAAATGATGCTGCTATTTTCTTTATTTTCCAAGAACAATAAAATGTAATAATATGCAATATTGGAATGTCATGCAATTTAGCTAATAAGTCTTCCAGTGTGGAAGCCTCAAGAATCAATAAGCCTCTCCCCTTTCCCGTGTGCTCAGTTTTTAATGGACCTATGGCTTGACAACCACGCATCTCGAATCTAAAACAATGTGTGCAACTAACATTTACCAACCTATTTCGCAGAAGTTTCCTGCGTAACCTGGAGCACAGCTACAGTGATATTGGTTGGTAACGTAATCCGGAACACAAGTTGCATCGTTTTGACACGGAAAGCTTGAGCACGATGTCTAAAAAAATGTTTATGAATGTATTTATTGTTAATACGTGGATGCTGGTCAGGCTCTCACTGTCTATCGATTATTGCCGACAGGTATTATTTCTGTAGCCTGAGGTGATCAGTAATAGAAACCGACCCCAGTTTTAGTGGACTCCATATCAACAGCACACAATATTCATCATACTTCTACACGAAGAAAGACGCTGCGGAAGTGAAGTTTCTAAGCCCAGACATGTCAGCTCGCCGGCCACTGGACTAGCTCATCTTTTTTCAAAACGGGCACAAATAAAGGTATCAAATGACAAATTATTTGCTCGATAAACTAATTTTAATTCAACGATTGGAATAAAAATCTTTCAGTTTTGTCTACTTTGCAAAGTGCTGGAATGCCCAAATTAAAAAATCTAAAAAGTAAAAAATAAAAATTAAAAAAATAATACGAAAAGGAAACACAATACAAAATAAAACAAACAGACAAAACAAAATCCACACACAAGAGGAGCCTTGATGTATTGAGTATATACCGAAATTTGCTCTGGTAAGCGTGACCAATGACACTGTCATGGAATACATTAATAAGTGGGTATTCTTTAGAGTGAATTTCTTTTCTTTTCCTTTTTTGAAACTGTGATAAAATTCCTTCGTTGAGTTTGAACCCTATCTGTTTACCAGTGTATGTTCATGTTTTAATTAAGTAAACTTGTCTGATAAATGGCGCAGAAGGCGGCATAAAGTAAGTTACTTTGAATAACTTTTGTTGGAGAGTCGTTTTTATTTTTTTTTTCTTTGGGACGAGAGGATGAAAAAAAATATCAGAGCTTAAAGAAAAAAAAATCAATTCGGCATGAAAAGATGACTATTAAAGCATTACACCATTGAGAGATCTGCAAACTGTTTCCCGGTCCTATGGACGTCATGCAGGCAAAACAATTTTGCCTCCGCGAAAAAAAAAAATTGACTTTTGATTTTTAGGCAAATGAACTAAACAAAAATTATATTGGAATTGCATTTATTTAAACGAAAATTTACTCAAAAGGTGTAATGACAGAAAATGTGTTTTTTGATGCTGTTAAACTCTTTTCAAATTAGTAGGTCAGGATTAAAGAAAGTTATGCAATGAGATCACCCCTAACACTGCAAATGAAGTAAAAACAATTATATTGTTATATTTCGAAATACCTTTATACTGTAGTAGTGATATCCTTGTGAGTTCACTAGCTCTTCAGGACTTGCAGTATACTTGTCTTTATTTAGCGACTCGCAGAGAAATTTACTATCCAACCGCGGAGAAGAAGCAACGTTAAATGATGAACAATTCGGATCATTCACACAGATCAAAGCACACTCTTTGTAGTTACTAACAGCAGTCAGTGAATTTGATGCTACCTGAAGACGATGGAATTTGTCGACTACAAAGTTGCCATAGGATACCTTACTTTGACAGCCGTTCACTGCAATTCCCCGCTTCAAACCACTACTGCCGTTAATTTGAAGGTGGCCCTGGAGCGGCTTTATAAAGAACGCAAAGAAACATGCAAGACTGGATGCAAGGGCTTGCATTCTATGTCTTTAAAGGTTAAGCGATTATCTGCTCAGGAAAACGTTCAGCCGCTTCATCTCCAGTAGTTTTATAATGCTCTATGGCTTAATACTTCTGTTCGTTTTTAAAAAGCACCTGCTTTGTTAACGCTACAAGTAAATTATTTCAAATGAATGGCTGTTATGTGTTTTAACATCGGAGTGTTTAAGTTATCACCAACAACAGAAAGATAAGACTTATTTTTAGTTTTCTGATTGGTCACTCGATCTAAATATATCAATTCTCACCCACATATGATTGAAGGGATAGCTTTGTTGATTTATGTTATGTCATTTGGGGTTATCCAAAACCAGGAATATGCAAATAGCAAATTTATTTTTTACAAATGAAATTAAACATGCCTCATTTTCCATCTCTGGATAAGCTCTGGCAATCAAATGACGAAGCTAACTTCGTTTGTCATGAATTCGAATGGTTAGCATAGGCGCCATAACTATTTTAGGAATACCTCTATGTTTAATTATAAAAAAACCAAACATCGAGACCACCTCCAGGATTTGCTCTGTCTGATTTATACGATAAAGTTAAACAGAAAATTAAGTTTCGGTTGTAAAACAAAGAAAATCAATTTGACTTTACGCATTACTTCAAATCTAATACCTTGTTTAGAGGTTGACTATAGTTGCTCCTCTGGGAAAAAGCAAACTAGAATTTTCTTTTTCAAACACACCTTTTACAGCTGGTGACGCTTATCATCAGCAGTGTGGTGAAGATAAAGTTCGCCGATTGCTGCAATGGTGTTATTGCATGACAACTATATCGGCAATAAAATGGCCGGCTTTCGCCTTAATGTTCTCATTCTTATTGCCCTTCTCATTATTCTTTTCAGTTTGTTCGGTTTTTATTTTTTCTTTCAATTTGTTTGTTTCATTGAGGGGCTTTGGCTTACTTGTTCACCGTTGTTACGGCAATTTATTAAAAGAAAAACTCTCAGCCATTGAAGGACGTTTTATGTTCTTCCTTTAACGGTCATGTTTCCACAGTCTCCTGACTAAAATTTGGTTAAAAATTGCTTCGACCTTGAAAGCCAGTGCCAGCAGCCCCTGAAGGCATTTTTAAGCTTTTCTTAGTTACTGGAGTTAAAAAATATCGAAAACTAGTTAATATAGTATTTTCCTCAGTTAGTTAACCTGTTTGTGGAACTCCTTGTGGTTAAGTGTAGGCATTTTTTTATATTGTTTGGATTGTGTCCCGGCCTACAAGCGTACTTTTTCTTTAATCGTGTCCCGGTCCCCACCGGTCAACCTCGTGGATTGAAATTCGTAAATACATTACGTAATTTTTAAACCAAATAACCTCATGACACCAGCAAAAAGATACGGGCCCATAAAGCTAACACTAATCAACCCGCTGTGTCAATATATGATATATCATGGCTTTGTCCCTGCATACCTGGCACCTTTTCCAAAAGAATCAGGTAACTATGCGACAGCAAATTTAGTTGTGTAGTTTTAACACGCACTGTCAGCTTGGTCATCGGCCATTGAGCCGATTCTATTTTTGGCGCAATTAGAAACATTCAAAAATGTAAAAGCTTCCCATTTGATTATGAAAGTATCTGAGGCTAGTCGACTATATGCGTCCTCACAATCAATAGCTGTCGATTTAACATCGTAGAACATGTCAAAGCACGTAGCTTTCCTTAAGCGAGGCTTTAGAAAAACCTTGACATAAGCTGGTGATGTCCTAGCAAATGTGTGATCATGATTACATCGCATTTATATTGGAGACAATTTTTTAATATTCTTGGAGTGAAAATGTAGCTAGATAATGCACTTATCATTTATTTATCGTACAGAAGCAATCGTAACGCTCGAAAATATAACAAACATCAGTCGTCAGTATCACGTCTTACAAGGGAAATCAATCAATTTAAGCGCTGTAAACAATAGGTTTAAAAGAAACTGCGAATGAATAATGTAAGAATATTATGATTCCAGGATTCCCATGCTGCATGTTGTATAACTTCGAATTCACTTTACCGGCTTTTTTTCGGAAAATCGAAGAAGCAAATTTGAACCATAACTCTCAGTGTATCAGAAAGTTCACTTTTTACAGCTTAAACATTATTTGTCCAATACGGTAAAAGCTAATGAGGATCTCATTGGGCGCTTAGATGTATTCCATAGTTTTGATAAATTTGTCACCGTTATCTGGGCGGGATGACGCACCATTTCCACTGCTAATTCTGTCTTCAGGGTGACCCTGCACAGCCGAATCCAATCCTGGAGGCACAAGAATCACAATCACTTTTTTCATTTGAAGCGTTACTGATCCCTTACTCCAGCGCAAACTGGACCATAATTACAACCTGCATTGATCCTTCGAGCTCCTTGTTGCAGTTTGGCTGTAAAGAGACCTCGGAGCCGAGCAGCGTTTTCCGGGTTCCACGACCCAGCGAAGTGGCTTGATATTATCCGTCAGCTATCAGTGATTCCAGCGGAGATGCCTAATTGTTAACGAAAACAAACAAATCGACTCTGTCCTCCTAAACTCATACCGAGACAGATCTTGGAGAAGAGTGTGTCCCAGTAGGTCGGTAGTTTGGTTTCTTGTAAGTCAAATCCAGTCTCTCCTTCAACAAGGTTGTATTAATTTTTATCTGACCAATACCTTGAGTTGTAATGGAATGTATTCTGGGTTAAATTGATTACAAACTTAGTTAGTATCCAGTGTTATCATTAAGCCTAGATATAAATTTAAAGCATTTGGAGGCAAGGACGTGAGTGGAATTTGAAATATACGCCTCTTTTTTCCCAGTGAAATTAAATGAAAAACATATTTGTAATGGGGGAGGCATTCACCCTTACTTAATTATCATCTTAGTTAGGAAATGAATAATGCTCAAGAGCACAAAGAATCCTTATCATAAACTACAGTGTATACTACCTTATTGCCATCAATCTTCTTGACAGTTGTCCAAACTTCATCACCACATCCAAAATTCCCCATATAACAGTAAACAGAAATTGGCTGCGCATTGATGATAATTGAAGCAATTTTGCCATCTTTATTTGACCTATACGAACCCCAAAACACCACAATAAGCTTCTCGTGATTTACATTTCTTGGCAGGGACTTTATGATAATTGTTGAAAATTTACTTAGGAACGTAATAGTGTTCAAAATATGACTTGAATGGGTAAAAAGCAAAAGCGCTTCCTTGTAAACGTACTCTGAAGGTAATTAGTAATAGTATCATTTAAATTGGCACATGATTCTTTTTTGAGTTCCGTTGTTTTGTTACCATATCACGATTTCTCTTTATAAGAAAAAAAGGGAAGTCGTAACTTTAACTTTTAGTGAATTTTCACTCTATGGTAAAAAAAGAGTAAATGTTTGTGGTCGATGAGTTATAGAAAATAATTGGTGTGCAGATCTCTTATTTTTCCTGTCTTTTGCCAAATTATTCTTTGTAAACTGCAGTTGTTGAGTGTAAGATTCTTACAAAAAAGACAAATAAAAAAAAGTTAATTGGGATGAATACAGAAAAAAAAGGGGATTAAAAAATAGAGACATCAGTTTTAAGAAGTCTCGCTTGTCTTCATCATAGACTTCTTTGCATGACTTCAGTGCTACAAGCAATAGAATATAATGTCATTGTTTAAGCAAGTTTCCCCGGTCTTTGTTTGAGTACATGTAAAAATACCAAACACATTAATCCAAAGTCAGGCGTCTATAAATTTTATACGTAATGTTACTTGAATTTGATTCGAAGACTCACCTTTTTGGCAATGAAGCCCTGCGTATTCTGCTTGACAGCTACAGACATAGCCATTTACTTGGTCTGCACACGTCCCTCCGTTCAAACAGGGACTATTAGTGCACTCATCGATATCTGCAGAAAATTTGAACGAAAATTTCGGGAACTTCACCGAAGAACTGGAATTTTATAGAAAATATTATGTTTGTGATTGTCCAACTGAAGCAAAAGTTGCCTTCATGTTATGGTGAAAATGCCATATCAGGCATTAAAGCAGCCAAGAAATGCTTTAAAAGCTTATGGGAAACGTAAAAGAGTGTAAAGTTTTGAAATTTGAAGCGTGCTATAGGGAGCAATTTTGTTTACAGTATTCAGCTTTCAACGTATTTGTTCAAGCGCGAAACATGCAAGTTTGTGTACACACCATCACATTACCGTGTTTATGTTTCTGCACGTACACACTACCTTTGATAAAGATTTATTTTCCGTCAAATCCTGTTTAATTAATTAATTAACGTCGTTTGTAAAGCCTTCTCGCGCGTTCAAATTAAAGTCGGCGCTTGACTATAGCGCGACAGTTTGTCTAGGCAAAGTTGTATATTTCACGTTTGAACAAACACCGAAAAATTATGCCCTTCACTACGCTTTGTTAGAAAAGGAATCGCTGCAGCAAAACATGTTGATCAAAATAAAGATTCTGATGCTGAAATTTATTATTGACAGTCGGGGAAAAATGAGCCATGACAAAAGCCTACAAATTCACGCTGAAAGCTGAAAAATTATTTTGAACCCTGATCTTTAAAACGGGGAATCTTTAAAACCGGAAATCTTTTAAAGTGCGAATCTTTAAAACGGGGAATCTTTAAAAGCGTGAATCTTAAATGTGGGAAATATTTAAAAGCGGGAATCTTTAAAACGGAGAATCTTTTAAAGCGTGGAATGAAATCGACCCAATGTATGAGCGGTCTGTGGAAAAGTTGCCCTCTCAGGCGGGAAATCGTTAAACATTACCATTTTAGAGAATCCTGCTTTTAAAGATTCCCCATTCCCCCTTCTCCATTCTCCATTCTTCACTCTCCATTCCCAATTCTCCTTTCCCCATTTCCCATTCCCCATTCCCCATTCCTCATTCCTCATTCCCCATTCCTCATTCCCCATTCCTCATTCCCCATTCCTCATTCCCCATTCCTCATTCCCCATTCCTCATTCCCCATTCCTCATTCCCCATTCCTCATTCCCCATTCCTCATTCCCCATTCCTCATTCCCCACTCCTTATTCCTCATTTCCCATTCCTCATTCTTCATTCCTCATTTCCCATTCCCCATTCCTCATTACCCACTCCTCGTTCTCCATCCCTCGTTCCCCATTCCCAAATCCTCATTCCTCGTTCCCCATTCCTCGTTCCCCATTCTCCATTCCCCATTCCCCGTTCTCCATTCTCCATTCTCCATTCCCCATTCCCCATTCCCCATTCCCAGTCTCCATTCTCCATTCCTTCATTCTCCATTCCCCATTCCCCATTCCCCATTCCCCATTCCCATTCCCCATTCCCCATTCCCATTCCCCATTCCCCATTCTCCATTCTCCATTCCTCATTCTCCATTCTCCATTTCCCATCCTCCATTCTCCATTTCCCATCCTCCATTCTCCATTCCCCATTCTCCATTCCCCATTCCTCATTTCCCATTCCTCATTCCCCATTCCCAATTCTTCGATTTCCCAATTCTCCAATTTCCCAATTCTCCAATTTCCCAATTCTCCAGTTTCCCAAATCTCCAATTTCCTAACTCCTCAATTTCCCAAATCTCCAATTTCCCAATTCTCCAATTTCCCAATTCCTCAATTTCCCAATTCTCCAGTTTCCCAATTCTCCAGTTTCCCAAATCTCCAATTTCCCAAATCTTCAATTTCCCAATTCTCCAATTTCCCAATTCTCCAATTTCCCAAATCTCCAATTACCCAATTCTCCAATTTCCCAAATCTCCGATTACCCAGTTCTCCAATTTCCCAATTCTCCAATTTCCTAAATCTCCAATTTCCCAATTCTCCAATTTCCCAATTCTCCAATTTCCCAATTCTCCAATTTCCCAATTCTCCAATTTCCCAAATCTTCAATTTCCCAATTCTCCAATCTCCCAATTCTCCAATTTCCCAATTCTCCAATCTCCCAATTCTCCAATCTCCCAATTCTCCAATTTCCCAATTCTCCGATTCCTCAATTCCCTGTTCCTTGTTTTACAGATAGCCTTCTTCAACGTAAAAAAAGCATGGAAAATGTGAAATATGATCGAGCAATGGTCGAAACTTGTTTTGTCGTGACTGCAATGTTTACCTTTCTCATTAAAAGAGGTGCTCCCAAAGAGGTAAACTTTTTGGTCTAAACTGACGTGTAAAGGGTTACATTTCAAGATTTCTGGTTAAAGCAATGCCCGTCACGAATATTGGCCATATTTTATTATTACACCTGTTTCACAGCGGTTTCTTCCGTAACCAGGAACACAATCAGAGGGGTATTTGTTGTCAGGGTAACTTGGCACGCATGTCACATTGTTGTGACGCGTAAACCTTGAACATGCGTCTGTGGAAAAAAAAAATTAAAAAGTATCGATGTTATCACTCTGCTAGGAGAAAGCGAGAAAACGGAAGAAACTTTCCATAATTGATAGACCCTGCAGTCAAACCCATCACTGTCATGCACTTAAGGATTTAGCCTGGAGTCCGTCAGTAACTAATAATTACTTATTGACGGATCAACGATCAGTGACGGCAGCTCTGAATCTCCTTTTGAATATATTTTGAAGGTGAAAGCACCCCATCGATACATTTGCAAAACAAGAAGATTGGAATCACTTAGATTATTATTTTTTTAAACAAAGCAAGATTTAGAATCACTATAAATAATCTCTAACTTCTGACCATAGTTCCCGTATGAAGTGCGACCTTCAGATCTTTGTAACTGAATTCCTGTGAGCCACTTCTACCGCCAATTTTAATTTGGGCCTCGAGCTCCTTAGCAATGGCAAGCACCAGAGCGTGATCAAAATAAAAAAACACAGGTAAACATATTTTGTGCAAATAGAGAACCTCACATCTTACTGTTAAGTAAAATGTATATGAAGAACTTTTCATTCAACCTTTTATAACGAGTAGCCTCTTATCGCTTTATCTCAAAATAATTAAATCTCCTTGCTTTGAAAATATTAACTAGCCTAAAATCAAGACGATAAAGTGTAGAATTCTATATTCTGATTGGATAACCTATAATTTTGTTAATTAGATTTTGCCTCACAAGATGCCGCCATATGTCATCCCAAACGTTTTATTTACGTATTTGTTAGACGTTATTAAAGGAATGATGGCAAAGCAAAGTATACAACCAGAAATTGAATGTTATCATGAGCCGACGGAATAATGAATTTTTACCGGTAGCTTTTCATTTGTATTTTTTATGTATTTTTCAAACATTGGTTCTCACTGAAGATGTTTCCTCGTAAATTTTACATTTCTAATTTACTTGGCAATTCTAACTACCATTTCTATTATACTACTGCACTTTGAAAACTGATTCATAGGTTGATCTTGTGTAACATTGGTTTTTACGCACTACTTTTATGTACATTTTTGTCGCAATTTATCATCAACACATATCATTTAGAAATCGCTGCGGTTCAGCGTTTTATAAAAAAAAAACATTACATAGAGCTGTTATGTTAACCACCTTTTCTCTCTTGTAGTATAATATATTCCACTGGCGGACGAGCGCAAATCTCGTGAATGGGCTCCTATTTATGCTCAGAACAAACTAAGAGGGAACTATCAAAAATGCCTTGCCTTCTTAACATTAAAGAAAGCACATGTCATCGTGAGGGTTATTTCTTTCATATTTTTCATTCTTCCTTCTCTCCTCTGCGATTGCGTTCTAGAGGCGCGTCTGAAGTTAATCGGTCAGTGCAAGGTCTGTCATCTACTTCGTTGTTTCACAAGAAAACAATCTGGGAGCTTTGGGAAGCGTAAACACTGTACAGCTGTAGTTTCAACGGTTTAGTGTCTCCTTAAGTCAAAGTAGAAGATATTTGCCGTTTTCGCAGTATTCTCCAAGGCTAGTGTTTGTGTACTGGAATTTCCAGGCACGATTTCTCTTATGTGCTATGCAGGTGCCCCCCCTTTTGCATGGCGAAGATATGCGAGGTGACTGAAACATAAATGCAAATAGAATGAGAGAAAGGTAAGTTTTGTCATATGAACTTCGTAATAGACCTCGTTCGCCGTGGAGTCTCTGTGGCACAGTGGTAGAGCATCCAAGCGCGGTATTGGAAGGTTTAAGGTTCGATTCCTCATGGGGACTCAGAATTTTTCTCTGTCCCAGGCTCGTGACAAGACGAAAAACATCTTTATGATTTCGATAGATGGCAAGAGAAGCTCAGAGAACTAAGGTGCTTATTCTTCGAGCTTATTCCTGTTATTACAAAAAAATATCAGGATTGGATTTTAAGGTCAGGGGTTTTACAGGGAAGACCGCTCTGGGTCACATATCAATATTTGTGGATTCCGCTTGAAGAAAATTTTAGAAAGTTTTTATTCTTCGTGATGTTTAAAATGAGATAAAATAACACTAATATAATTTATGTTGATTTTAGACCGGTGGACGAAATACATACAAATATACATCATTTTGAGCCCACGATTGAAATCGACTTCGTTTTGTATGTTCAAGCTTTTTTCTTTTTTTAACTCTCTGCAACAAACAATTGAACTTGACACTCTTTCTCTGTTAGGTATTGGTCAGCATTAACCATTACAGTATACGAAAGTCTATCAGGCTCGTAATCGTCCCCGTCTTTCCTAAGAGGGCCTCCGGTCCTTGCGACTCAATACTTTTGGTCTTTTAGCCAATTGTTTATGTTGTGTTGGGTATTTTGTTCTGAGAATTCTAACTCTAACTCTCGATGAAAACGGTTGCTTCTTTCAGCCTGACCGCCATTTTGTTTTGTTGTGATTTCACGACTTTCCTGCGAGTCAATCTAAAACCAACTTTATGTTTTAAGTCCTGATTTCAATTTCACTGTTTCCCTCTGAATTGTCACTTTCTGCCCTGTTTGGAATTAATTGCGTGTAATCAGCCCATGAGTATGCTGAGTTTTCTCCTAGAATATTACTAAGATGCATGATTAACGTTTGAATTTTTTTGTCCCAACACATAAATTATTCATTTGTATTCACAGAACCTGCTGAAGACGGTAATGACAGGTGCGGCAAAGTGTTCAGGAGCTAAAACAACCACTGGCGACAAATATACATTTTGCCTACAGTCATGCAAGCATTATCAGTCATAACTGTCATCAAATTGATTTCTTTTCACCTAAGCCTTTGGCTTTTAATTTCAAGCAGAGTGATTTGTTACACAGGTAAGAGGCTTGCTTTCTCTATTTATTTTTCAGTGGCATCCTGATGATCTAAATTTCCCTGCATTATTTGAGCACTTATCCAAATTTCCATTTTTTTTCGGAGTAGGTAAAGTTACCGTGTCCATAAAAAAAAAAAAAAAAAGATTTCAACTAAATTTTGAAATGACTCAGTACTCATTGAAATTTTTTTTAGGGCCAGTCGATATCCTTAGATTGATTATTTACGGGAAAATGATATTTACGAAAACGACGGCGAGGACGAGAGCCTTGAAATCAATAATCGACCAAAGTACACATAGCGTAGTGTCAAATTCTTAGAATTCATGAAGAAAATTGTCGTTACTTTCACACTGTTATCCATCGGATCTCTGGTTGAACTTAGGCTGCTTTAGGTAGATAAAGCCTTTTCAGGTAATATTTTGGACAATCATTAATTTCGGTTTCGGTGATATTCAGAATAATCAAGGTCGAGGTGGGGGTTATCCGCTGAAGCCGAAGCCTTCATATAATAACCCTCACCGAGACCTTGATTTTTCTGGATATCACAAAAACCGAGTCTGATTATTGTTTTATCATATACGGAACGAAAAAATATGGTCACGACAATAAGTGGAACTGATAATGTATTTCTAAATATTAAAAATATAAACACCACGAAGCAACATAAAGCGCGCAAACTGCTAAGTGCAAAGCGCGGGAAAGAAGGTTTGCAGAGCTGATTGGAGGTATTTTATTTTATTCGAAATAAAAAAAGAAAAAAAGCAAAATAGAAATTGTACGAATTTCATCACACGTACCTTACTACCTGAGAATAACTAATTAAGGTAGTACAAGTCTGTAGCCTGAGCAATCACTGTTTTTTAGTTATATTCAGAATTTTCCAATAATATATACATATATATGTATTTTTTTTTTTAATAATTTTTTTTTTATTAATGTGACTACCTTCACTTTAAAATTCATCAGGTTTCACAAACATCATTCACACTTTCACGAGACACTGGCACCATTACCTAAATGTGACAAAACTTGAAACGTTCGTAGTAAAAGACTCCTTTAATTGTGCGTTTGAATGTCTACGACTTCCTTCGTGTGTATCTGTGAATCTGGCTTCTAGCGAAGGGTTTGATGGGAAACTTTGGTGTGAAGCACTGTCCTCTGATAAGTATAGAAACAAAGCGGATTTCCGAGGAAGCGAAAGTTCGCATCACTTTTCCATCAAGGTATAGTTTCAGTTACATAATTCTTTTGCTAGAGGTCTTTTTATCATATCTTGAATTTGCATGTAATATCTTGTATTTGCATGTATAATGCATTCACTGTTCCCTATATATGCCATTCGACATATTTCTTCTGATCGATGTCTGTTCATCGCATCTTGCATTTACATGTAGAGTACATTCACGGTGGCTATGGAATTCGGCTCTCTGTCACTGGCTATGAATTCGATTCACTGGGTAAGAAGTGGTCAAAACATGGCGTTAAAGAGTCAATTCTTATGCAAAACCTCTTTTTGCTTATTGAAACACGATTTCTGATTTGTAGCTGTCGATTTACGTTTGCAGTGAAACGACCCTTCAAAAACGAAATATATATGATAAATATTTCTCGCGCAGGATTCGCATCATCATAATTATTCTTATCACCTTTGTATCTATGTAATCTTTTATTTTTCATCCATTTTAATTCCTTCGTACACTAGTCACCTTGTTCTTCTTCTCCTTGTCAAAACGGTGGTACCTGTTTTGCAAACTATCGAAGGGACTCATTTGAATGTATCTGTGAGGAAGGTTTTATCGGAAGATTTTGCGAAACAGGTAGGCATAAAAAATTTTACATATCGTGGTCAATAGAAATGTGTCACTCATTATTACTACTATGATAGTAATAATAATGATAATAATAATAACTTTTGTTATGATTGTAATCATTTTTATCATCATCATTGCCACCATTACTGTGCAGTTTAAGTAAGTTTGGAATTTGACCGTGCTAAACGTTCAATGGCTTTCTGATCAACCAGTTGAAGACTCCCTCTGATCTGTTAAGAGAAAACAAGAACGACAAACATTTTTCACGGTGAGCTAGCTTCAAAAACCAATCACAGCAGTTTCCCTAATTTATTTTATTCTTTCCTTACTGTGTACATTGAATAAAAGTCCTAAATAGAGAAACAAATATCTATTGGTATCGAAGCTCGAAGAAGAAGGCACTAGGTTAAGACGATTTTTCATTTCTGAGCAAATGATCGATTAGTGGGCTGTGAGTACCTTTGGGCGTTGCAATTATATCGATTTCAGAAAAATTTCAATTAAGCTTAAGGATGGTTAAGAATATATGAAAGTCATATATTTAGCCTAAGGAGTTGAATAAAATGGGAATAATAAAATGATAGAAATTACAAAGCATAAATAACTAAATGAAAAATAATTCTTACATTTAAGATTATTTGACATAACATCGTAACATTCCCTTTTTTTAGGTGCGAGGTCATGCAAGGAGATCTATGAATCGAACTTGTAAGTCTTGGAGTTTTCTTTTACTACCACGGATTCATATTTTATGGAAGACAATAGAGTTAAGATGGAGCTTAATAAGGTTTATGCAAGATTCAAGCTAATTTGTGTACGAAAAAAAGTTAGAATCAGTTGCTATTACACCAAAAAAATTCCGCTTCTGTTTACCCCTTAGGACTTTTTCTTTAATACAATCCCGATTAAGTCATACCTCCCTGCAGTCTTCGCTCAATAAAATATATTTTCAACTAATGCTGACATCATACACTTCATCTGAAGAAGAAAAATATTCCCTATCGTCGGAAATTTGCTTAAAACATCAGGAACAACAACGAAGGTCCTCGGCTGCTTGAAAATACTGCTGATTGGCATGCGTGTTGATTACTTTGCAAATTATGAGAACAACGTGCCCCTCCCCCACATCCAGAATGGTCCCTAAATCCCCTTGCAGAAACTCTTCGACAGCCAGTGCTTAAGAGCTTTATTGCATTTTTTATTATAATGAAGAGTTGGAAAGTTAACTGGCAAGAGCTTCGCTTTTAGGCTTGTTTAATCTATATATTGCATCTATGCAGTCTTCGGTCTCTTACCAGCAGCCATTTCTACTAAAACGAATCAAAGTCTGATTCAAGACCACTCTATTTGACTCATAATGAATACATTATGTTAAGCTGTTTATTTTACTTGTGTGACGGGTTGCTGGGCATATGAGGAGAAGCCGCGTTTTGGAGAAGTACTTTGGGTGGAAATTTGCTTTCTATTTTTAGGGGGCTATACATTCCTTCACTTTAGAAAGGAGACCAGTCTCTAATTTCGAGGGCTTGTTCTGGGAAAAACATAATCGAACAAAATAATAACAGCGAAAATGAATTGCCCACTACTACAATATTTTTGTACATTAACTATATATCCAGTGCACACAGAGCAAATACTAGAGTTTAGTCATTGTGATTTTTATGACAGGTTTAACACAAGTCAGTCTACGACCCTCCGTTTTGACTTATCTCCAATTTCTGTTTATTGTCATGTGGGAGATTTGGGGTGTGGAAACGGGGCATGGACAACTGTTATGAAGATTGATGGTACCAAGGTATCATTTGTATTCAATTTGAGCCATTAGTTTATCTCTAGTAGAAATCGTTCTGAGCACTGTTCTCACCAGTTTAAGCGTTATTTCAAAGCGATTTTCCTGTTAGCGAGAATGGAGCCAAATATCAGCTGTTAACACTCGTTTTTCCTTCTTTGCTTTCTTCCAAAACCAAATTAATTATAACGGTAACTTTCACGATAACGATAATGATGAAAATGAAAGATGTTGCTGTTCAATGAATGGCACCGATATACCCGAGGAGAGAAAAGTCTGATTGCTCCTTATCCTAACAGGAGTAAATCCTATGCCCTTTTGATTACTTCGGATGCTCTACCACTGAGCTATAGGAAACTCGCAGTAGGCTGGGCCATGTAACAAGATCCTTAGTTACGATGAAAATGTTGGTTAGTAGAATGTGATGTGGTTGGTGATGCAGACTTATATCCATTTGTATGAAATATTTCAATCATAGTTTTCCATCTGCTTCATTATTTTAAGAAAATGCTGTCTTTTCTCTCAGAGAACCTTCCATTATAATTCTACATACTGGAGTGATGAACGCGATTTCAATACCCCCGGTGGAAACACTGGATTTGATTCCGAAGAAACCAAACTGCCAACCTACTGGAGGACGCCATTCACCAAGATCTGTCTCGGTATGAAGATCGACCAAAAAGTCAACTTCATTGTAATCAATCATCATTCCAGTTCTCTGTTCTCACTGATTGCGGATGGGCAATACCGTGCCACGTCACTTGGCCGTGACACGTGGAAAACACTGATTGGTTCGCAGGCATCCTTACAGAATAACTGCAATATCGAAGGGTTTAATGCTATTGGTGGCTCTGTATCTCATTCTAAAGCAAGGATTGGTTACATTGCAAATGAGCAAAACGATTGCAGCTCATGTGACTCTAGAATAGGTATTGGGACTGGGGGATACTCGGATGACGGTAATACTTGTGGTAATAGGGCCTCGCACAACCCAGACAACGGGGTAAAATCTATTAAGGTCATGGGCTACGTCTTAGTGCAATAAATGGTAGTTTATCCCCAAAAATACCTTAGGATTACACATGGTAAAGTCTCTTTCAATTTCTCTTTCAGTAATGTTATCTTCTCCTATTATCACTGCGATTTGCATCGCCATTATTGATCGAATTTGCATTTCTAAAGTTAGTTAATGTTTGTCTTATTTTTGTCTTATTTTTGACGGGCGCCGGAATCCCGGTGTTTAGGTCTTCCCTTATTTCTAAAAATGGGGGCCTCTGCTGCTAAATGCAGCCTGGCCAAAGTCCCTCGCAAAGCGCTACGAACTAGACGGATATAGCGCTATAAAAATCCTTCATTGTTATTGTTATTATTATTATTATTATTATTTTTATTTTTATTATTAGTATTATAAGATAACAGCAGTATATCATTCTAATGTTCGTAGCACTGGGACAATACACTAGGTGACGTAATTGACGGCACATGAGTATGTCTTCCTCTTCGCTTGTGCGTTTCTGTAGTTTTAGCAAGCAGATCAGGAGTTTGAAAGTTATGTTGCCAAAATTACAAAGAACAATATGAGTTGAGTGATAATAAGGGTAGTTAAAAAAAGGGGGAAGTAGGGGGTCTTTAAGAAAAATATTTCGTTGCACAAACCTAAATAACGTATATCACTCAGTTTCAAATCCTTCCTAACGTCTTCTGTCTGTGATTTTAGCAACGCAACTAAAAAAAAAAAGGACATATATTTATTATTACATAGTAAATACGTGACTTGATAAAATGTTCTGCAAAGTTCTACGGTATGCAAGTCAGCATGACTCAACAGTCTGGATATTTCGAGAATCAACAACAATTACCCCTAACACTATAAATATGATTCTTTTCAATTTGCAGTCATAGCAAGCTCAATTCTTTTTAGTCATTTTTCGACTGGTTTGTTTTTTTTTCTGTTGGGATTCTCATATTGTCCTCGCGTATTTTATTCATATTTTCCATGATCATCAATTTGGGAGGAAATAGTAAACTTAAAATCATTTTAGTAAAGAGGGTAAGTTTCTAAAAAAAACCATGGTGTAAAGAAACTATGGTTAAACTCTCTAGGGGGCTAATTTATGTTATAAACTCAGTTTCTAATGCTAGATAACCCTGTTAAATCATTTGACTTGGTAGCTCTTCAAGACACGAAATTTATTTGTTAAGAGGCTTAGATAGCCATTTTGTTTGGAACATCGATGGGAGCCTTTATCGGGGATTAATGCTATTGATATTGTATATTTTCAACCATAGAAATGCATACTAGCTGTATAGGGCATTGATTAAAATGGACGCTTATTCAGAATACAGCGAATGAATAACATAGAAGCCCTCTCTCCTCCATAAGCCCCTAATTTCAGTAGCCCCCACCCCTCCCCTGCTTGGAAGTCCTATGATAACAACATTGACAAAAACAATACTGATAAAAAAACAAAAAAACCAAAACAAACCCTTCAATGTTATGAATAGTAATGATATGACTTACAAGCTTTAGCTCAGCAATGAGGCAAAAGAGTGAACTGCTTAGCAATTTTGAAAAAAATTTCAAAACAAAATTTGACGCCTTACGACCGCACATTGCTTATCAAATAAATTGACCAAACTCTTTAGAAACACTTTTCTGCGCAACGCGGCCTTAAAAGATGGCAAATTTAATTACGCTTGGCTAAATAGATTCCTTTGAAATTTCGATTTCAAAGCTATGATATTTATGCTTTAGAATTAAAAAAAAAACAAAAAGGATGTATCCTACCTCCTTAGATGTCAATAACAAGGGCTGTTTTATTAATTTCATGACCTCTAACGAAGTTAATTGATTTTTTCGGCGAGCTGACAAGAGCTATGTGCATGTACTCCTACGGAAAAGTTTTGTTGTTAGCCTCAAGTAACAAATCAACAAGGCAAGGATTAGAGAAGACATACATTTTGTAACTAACGAAAAACTGATATCACAAGTAATGTTGTCTTTTGTCAGCTGCCTACTAATTTTCCACGGACTTTCCGGAAGGATATCTGAAACATCCTGTGCTAGAGGTAAGATTTTAGTATAATCTTCGGCAACAAAATTATTACTGCGTTTATTCTAGGTTAAGTTAGGTTAAGTCAGGTTAATAAGATGGTGAACAAAAAATTCAAGGACTCTCTGACGAGAACTTTTTATCCAGGTTCTGTCTGGTATTTTGTTAACAACATACTCATGATGAACTCGGCGGATTTTTTGTTGTTGTTTTTTTTTAAATTTATTTTCAAGTGCGATACTCAAAAGGATATCCTCTATCCGAAAAGTTTGATGCGGTAGCCTGATCTTCACTGAAGCATCCGCGGTTTGATTCGCTAAATAAAGATTTCATGTCCGTTATTGAATGTCTCACCTTGATATTCTAATGTATTATGAAATAGGCAAACGGTATCCAGCAAAGCCTTTATTGTGCGAGGAGGCAAAGACATTTACACTCAAGTCACTATTTATATAAACATTTATACGGTACTGTACTGATCTGATCTCTCAATCGAACATTGAGAAATATGAAGTTTTAGTATGATGTACCCGAGTCGATTATGATCAAATCTTGAGGTTTAATAAAAAACATATAGACATATTAATATGAACAATCCCTATTCAAAAAAAAAAGAGAAAAAAAATTCCGGACGCCTTGCTCCCTGTGTTAAATAGAGTAGGCAAAGATAACTGACTATGTTGAATAGATGCCTTTTTTTTAAATTTTGCCTTCGGCTTTTGTTGTGGTGTAATTGTGCCATGAAACTCGACCGATAAGATATCGCATATCTTTATACATACACCAGCTTTTGTGATGAAGTTTGAGCAATTTTTGAAAATAGAATACTTTAACGTAGAAATACAAAACGGTAATCCCTTTATCGCATAATTGGAATTTAGAGAGTTGGAGAGGAAAACTTTCATCGTGCTCACGACAAATTTGTGGTAACGTCTCATTTTTATTTAATCTGTAAGAGTTATACGAGTAGAGGGGTGGATGGGGGGGGGTGGGGGTTAGGGGGAGGGAAGGTGGATGGGGGGGTGGGGGTTAGGGGGAGGGATGGTGGATGGGGGGGGTGGGGGTTAGGGGGAGGGATGGTGGATGGGGGGGGTGGGGGTTAGGGGGAGGGAAGGTGGATGTGTGAGTAAACTCAAAACCTGTTATTTGTTTCACTTTTAATTCAATGAATCAGATGCAGCTCTCACATCGTTTTCTTCTTGTTTCTGTGTAGTTGTGACAGATTTATCTCACGCCTTTGTTAAAGACAAGTTCCATTACCTGAATGTTAACAAGATTGGGACGTTTTTGGTGACGGACGTGTTTGACTGTACGTTTAATTGTCTTCGTCTACCGTCATGCGTTTCTGTAAACTTGGCGAGCAACACAGGAGCCGATGGAACTATCTGGTGCGAGTTGCTGTCTTCTGATAAATACCAAAACTCCCAGAAGTTCAAAGGAAACCAGACTTCTCATCATTTACTCCGAAAGGTAAACTTTTGAAAAAACCAGCGAAAATAACATAATAACGGCATAAAACATATAAAAAATAATGATAAAAAAGATAATTTAAAAAACAGACAGGGGAAAACAAACCAAAAATACAAAACAAAACAAAACAAAAACAAAACAAAAAAAAGGCAGGAAGATAAAAAATATAAATTCTGAATTTGCTTGTATCTGAGTATTTATCAGTGAATCATCCGATAGAAATGATGTTTTTGCTTTAATCATGAACAGAGTAATAACGACGAAAACAACAAAATACACGCCTAGGTAACAAAATGAATTGAGAAAATGAATAAAAATAAGCAAACAGAAGGGAAAAAAAACAAACAAAACCGAAATAAAAACAAAAAAAAAAACCAAGATACCAAAAGAGAGAAAAATCTGAACAAAATGATTTTAATTTTTGGTTCAGGTCTACTCAACTCTTACTTTGGTTTGATTTCTTTTGCGTTCCTTTTTTTATCTTTTAATTTGTTCTGTGTTTTTCCTTTTGCCAACCAGAAAGGCCAAGCAATCAAAATATTTTCAATTTGTTCTGATAAAAAATGGATTTGACTTTCTCACATGCTTTTCTTACATTGATGTCATAAATATTCAAATCCACCGTAAAGAATTTCAAAGCTGACGTTTCGAGTGTTAGCCCTTTGTCTGTTGGCCCTTCGCTGTGACGAAAGGCTAACGCTCGAAACGTCAGCTTTAAAATGTTCTTGCGGCCAATTTACGTTATAAACTCAGTTGATAAAATCAAATTACCTGAGAATAAAACAATTTATTACTTTGTTATTTCAGTCGCAATGTATTTCTACGCCGTGTCAAAATGGTGGTACATGTCTGGCAAATTATCAGGACGAGACGTTCACATGTCTTTGTAAAAACGATTATATTGGACAACACTGTGAAAAAGGTAATGATTTAAAATGGAAAATGTTTCTCCTTTTTACATATGCTGTTTTAAACCTAGGGCAAACATATTATCATAACACGATCCAGGTATTTGTTTTCGTTCCCTAAGCTGACCGCCGTGTTGCAAACTAGTTTCCCTCATCTTGTTAGAAAAGTAAAAGTTATGGTATGTGTGACGTCAATCACTTTGCTGAACATAATCGAAGCAGAAACCGCACTTTTCACTGTCATTCTGTGCAATGTCTAACTTAAAGCACTAATTGCTTTCAACGACTGACTCGGGCAAGCTGGCTCCATAACTTAGTACAGACTTCCGTCAACAGATTTTAACAACTGCTAGTTCCATGCCAACGACCTACTCCCGACATATACACAACAAACGACAGAGCAGAACGACCTAACATTACCTACGTGTCGATGCTACGCTACTTGAGTCTTACAGTCAATAACAGTGGGGCTTTCTCCTGATATCGTTTCTTTTTCTGCTGAATTTCAGGTGCAACATCGTGCAAAGAACTATTTGAGGCATACAAGTGAGTCAATTTCTGTGAAGAGGTTTTTTTTCCCTCCTAAAAGAGTTTTTCATTACATGAAATAAAGAGTTGGTCCATGCTTAAAGCTATGGATGCACGTGAGATGTTTGGAGAGCATGAGAGAAGCAAAAGAGTTGCTCGAGCCGCAGCCATGAGTAACTCCAGTGCATCCAGAGCTCAATTTACGTACAGCTAAACCATGAACCAATTCTTTTAAAACACAGCATGCAGACACAAGTTTTGCTGGAAAATAAGAGTTTTTTATTACAATAGTGTCGGGTTTCCGAGTTGATCGTATTCTACCCGAAACCTACGAATTGAGGAAAAAGCAAAAACAACCAAGAAATATTTCGAGACCAAATCTTTATTACAAGAATCATTCTTTCATTTTTTCATTCTACTCAGAAGCGAAGTAGCTACATGCTCATTGTTGTTATGGATGCACGGAGGTGCGTACATATGAATTTTTACCAAGATAGCTGCTTAGGAATTAGGCAGGACTTGCGCGGGCGCAGTGTCATAACACCAAATGTCACTGCCTTTAGGATCGCTTATCATAAGTTGTTGCATTTAAGGCATACTTAGCTAATAAAATAACGCTTAAAACTTATCTTGAACCTGTCCTCTAGTTTCAACACAGCTCGACTAGCCAAACTCCGCTTTGGCTCAACATCAGTCTCTGTTTATTGCCACATGGGGAATTTTGGGTGTGGTGATGGGGTATGGACAACTATCATGAAGATTGACGGCAACAAGGTAGGATAGATCGTCACATCTCTTGCTGATGAGCATTATTCATTACCTAGTGGGGAAAAAAGAGGAAAAACAGGGGTGATCACCTTACAAAAGAGGCCTCCATTTCACATTGCTGCTCTCTCTTGCCTCCAAATGATTTTGATTTATATGAAGACGAATTCTAACTCTAACTTTGTAATTAATTTATTCAGGCCACATTTAAATACTACTCGAGCTATTGGTCAGATAAAAATCAATACAACGCTGCCGGAGGAGAGACTGGATTTGACTCAGAAGAAACCAAATTACATACCTACTGGGACACATCCTTCAACCAGATCTGTCTCGGTATGAAAGTTGGCGGCCAGACGCGATTTATTGCCTTCAACAAGCAGGCTACTTCTCTGCACTCCCTGATCGCTGATGGACATTACCGTGCCACCTCATTGGGTCGTTCCGCCTGGAAGGCACTTATTGGCTCGGAAGCCTCGTTACAGACAAACTGCAACAAGGAAGGATTCAATGCAGGCGGATGTTATGGTGATGGTTGCGCTTTAGTAAGGATCGGTATCGTTTCAAATGAGCAAAATGACTGTGATTCATGTGATTCCAGGATTGGATTTGGCGGTGCCGGGAGCCCTGATGATAGTATTACTTGTGGAAATGGTGCGGGAGCCTATCCAGATAACGGTGACAAGCTCATTAAAACCATGGGTTACATCTTAGTGCAGTGAGAACCCCATTAAATTTTTTTCCGATTGGAGAAATAATGTTTATACACTGGAGTGCAGAATTTGTGATACTGAGTCTTGCAGAATCTAATTTCTTTTGGAAAACTTTGTGAGGAAAGAGTAATTTTGTATTTTCAACTAAGTTTATAACGTAAATTGGGCACCGTAAAGAGTTTAAAAGCTGACGTTTCGCCATTTTTCAGAGCCTTCTGACGAAGGGTTTAAGAAAGGCTAACGCTCGAAACGTCAGCTTTTAAATTCTTTACTGTGGCCAATTTACATTATCAACTTAGTTAATAAAAGCTAAATTACCTTGGTATACTCTCCCACCGACGTAGCAACACAGTTTCTTTAGAAACTTACCCCCTTTATTTGTAAAAAGAGTAACAGCGAATTCGAGAGTGTATACTACAGGCAGCATACAATTTATATATTCGCAGTTTTCACAAAGCCTATTGTAACACTAACAATGATTAAGTTTAATTGATTTTCCTTGAAAAACTATATTCTTTGCGGGACTTATTCTCTATTAACGTTCTTTGATTGTCAAGCTTTAAGGCTGATGTTATACGATAAATGAGTGATGAATGCCTCTTCCACATACCTTGAAATCTGAAGTACAAAATAAAACGTGATCTTCACAATAGTTGGGACATACATGTACATACGACCTGTCTCTCCCTTGGAAACTGTCTATTCCATGAAGTTTTATCTTAAGCATCTCTTTGTATAAACTTCGACAATGTAAGCGAGGAATTAATGAATGAAAATAAAAGGATCGACAATCCCCGAATAAAAATCGTAAAGTGTGTTGGCACACTCAAGATGAAAACATGCTTTGAATTACTACAAAAACAATAGGAATCCTTGTATAACACCATAGTTTTTACAACAAAATAATTTTACGAACTCAACAAGCAATTCGCAGTTGTTGGTAGGTGATTTTTAGTACTTTATCTTGAATGTCGACGAAAATCATGGCTTTTTTAGATAAACTGTAATAAACACATGGTGCTTTTGATGGAGGGAGCGGCTGGCAAAATTTTCATACGCATAGTAATGATGAAAATTCCAAATTTTTGTTCGATGATAAGCCCACAGGAGCAGACTGCTGGACTGTCTTTTAGTTAAAAGAGAAAACTCATTTAAATCTAAACAACGTCACATAAGTTATCAAATTATTTTACCAAACACTTAGGAAATTCCATTTTGCGTGCTTTATACTTACAGGATGACAAAATCAATTAGGATAGGTTTCATAGAAGTTATTACTGGCTGCTGAAATCAATTGTAATGATAATATTTATGGCTTCATGCAAACAAAAAGGATAAACCCCCCGCCTACTTGGTTTTCACCCACTTTGGATAATTTATTTATCTGACCAGAATTGATTTTATTTTTGGTGAGCTGACAAGGAACATGTACAAAGTTATGATGAGCTATGTTGTCTTTTGCCAGTAGCTTACTGATTTTCCACGGACTCTCTTCCATAATTCCTGCAGCAACCTGTGTTAAAGGTAATTCTTGTTTTCCACAGCTTCCACTGTTGTAAATTACCTCTCTTTTACGACTATTCTTTATTTAAATTTTTTATTTAGGCATTTTGTCAGCAATATTCAAAACGATCTCAGGCTTGTTTGGCAAGGTAGCATAATTATTATCAAAACATCCAAAGTTTGATTAACAGATTTAATATTCCTGGTGCATTATCGTATGTCTCACTAAAATATTCTCCTATGAATTATGACACAGAGAAAAGATAGCCAACGAAATTTTTTTGAAAAAACAAGCCCTCCTTACATATACACTTTACATGTTTCAATATTTTTTGTAATTTCGAGTATGAAAAAAGACATTTTCCGCGGATTAACGTTGGTAAATAACGTGCCAATCTCTAAATATCATCAATAAAAGGTGAGAAGTTGTACTAGTAAACCGAAAATATTATCTCAGCAATTGGAAAATTATGCCCTGGAGGTCTTGCCTTTTGTTTTGAGAGAGGCAAATAAGTTGCCTTCAGTTATTCCAAAAAAGGGTGTATTTTGACGTGGCTAAAGAAGTGAAACCAAAAGCTAGTAGGAAAAAAAGCATATAAAATGCCATAGTATTTAAGAGATGTTCCTCCAGAAATCCAAAACTTTCCAACCTGTAAACCGACAGTAAAATTCGGTAATTGAATTTTGGGATATGTTTGTATGGATACCACACTGAGTACAAAATGTGTATAACTTCTTCATTCAATTCGGAAGTGTAATGGTGGGGGAGAGCGAGGAGGGGCTTGATCTCAACACGGTGTAATAACACATACAGATTTCATATCTATTCCCTTTTGTTTGTGTGTAGCTGTGACGTATGCATCCTATGCATTCGTGAAAAACCAGTTCCATTACCTGGATGCTCCCAGCATTGAGATGTTTATGGTGACTGATGTGTTTGACTGCACGTTTGAATGTCTTCGTCTCCCGTCATGTGTTTCTGTAAATGTGGCGAGCAATAAAGAAGCCCTTGGAAATACTTTTTGCGAGTTGCTGTCTTCTGACAAATACCAAAAGTCTCAGAAGTTTACAGGAAACAAGACTTCGCATCACTTATTTAAAAAGGTAAAGGTTTCAGAAAAAAACTAGCTGAAAGAAGCCAAATCTTAACAACGCTTGCATGCGCATCTATCAGTGCGTTACTCAAAAAAAAATACTTTTGATTGTTAAGATTTCAACTGAAACAACAGCCTTTAAAACAAATAGACTAACGAAACAAATTAAAAGTGAACCAACAATATAAAAAGAACACAACGAAACTCAACGAAACAAAACGACTGAATGTTTAACGCTAGACGTACTCAGCTTTTTCTGCCAGATAGCAAGAAGAAGCTATAAAAATTTTTTAGCGTTTTTCAGTTTCCAATTTAGAGCCTGTTTTTATGGATTTAAGGGTAAACCAATGCGTCTATAAGGGAGTAATCCGTCGATCCGTATTATATTTTATTACATCTTGATCACGTTTACATGATAGGTACGTGGGGTACCCGCTTTGGCGGGTTGTCTGGTCTGCCAGGTAGGGTAACCCAGTCAGCTGAGGTCATATTTGTCATGTAAACGTCTCAAGGTGGGGTAAACCGTCTAACTGGGGACACGTTGATGTTACAATCAAAACCTCGCTAACAACTTTTCGAAACTTCGTCACGGAATCCCGGAGTTGTAAGATTGTAAGTAACACGGGCTAATTCCCAAGCACTCACCTAAATGGGGTCTCCCAACTCCATTTATATAGGCCCTTAGTTGAGTTGCTTCACCAATAAAAAGCACATACGTTTAAAACATAATCAAACATTCGCATCTCAAGAGGCAATCCATCTATGCCAAGTTCAAACGTGATCACCGTAATCTGTTATTATTTTTCAGTCGCAATGCATTTCCACGCCGTGTCAAAACGGAGGTACATGTTTGGCAAACTATCAGGACGAAACATTCACATGTCATTGTAAAGACGACTTCATTGGAAAACATTGTGAAAACGGTAATGATTTACAACGATGATCTTGCCTAGTGTTTGTTTATTATTATTATTATCATTTTTTTTTTGCACTACATTTTTTAGGGAGGGGGGGATGAGTCTTTTCTTTCAATTTTGTTCCCTCGCCAAATGCAATTTTAACTGTTATTTAATCTATTTATTATTATTATTATTATTATTATTATTTGTTATTTAATCTATTCCTATGGATATTGTATATAAACCTATTGGTAGTATTACATGTACATTGGTGCTCAGACATAAATATCCTGGTGTGTTGCAAACGAAATGAGCGAGTACCATATAATTATCAAATCAAGAAGAAACAATAAATTCATATCTGCAAACAGAAACGTCATGATTTTATTTAAATCAAATGAAGATTTTAAACAAGTTTTGTAAAGAATAAATGCACGTGAAAAGTCAATGGACATGCTTATGATATTCCAGAAAACTAAAAAACTTGATAGGGAACGAAGGTATCTTCTCGTAATAACTCTCATTTTGTTGAAATTTAATGTAAAATCTTCATGTGGATAAAATCAGTTAAACATGACAAAATCGCTCTCTTAATCAATACCATTCCAATGAACACACATTAGTTTGGGTATGATGGCCCATACATTACAGCGTTGCACAGAGTCTGTTTAGTTACCGCATATATTAGTTTTTTTCTGTGTTTTTGTTTTTTCTAATTTGTTTTTCGCTTTCCTAATGTTACGTTTTCAATTTCAGGAGCAACGTCTTGCAAACAATTATTTGAGGCATACAAGTGAGTCTAAGGATGCCGTTATTTTTCTTTTACCTCGCCTGAAAAATATATTTTATTTTGCTATGTAGAACACCGGCTGCCTCTATTGGGTCTTAAGAAATAGCACTGAATCGTCTATGTTGGTAGTTACCATGACCATTTGTTGATAACGTCCATACGAAGCCAAAACCAGAGTTGTATTTTTATAATAAAATTGTTAATTGTTTAACGCTATACTTTCCCAACTTAAAATATATTAGCATGCAACTAATCTTGTAACTGTCTACCAGCTTCAACTCAACTCGAGTGGCCACTCTCCGCTTTGGCTTAACATCAGTCTCTGTTTACTGTCACATGGGAGGTTTTGGATGTGGTGATGGGGTGTGGACAACTGTCATGAAGATTGATGGCAGCAAGGTAACTTAAGAGGAAGATTATTTACACTTTTAACATAAACATCAGCACCTAGGAGAAATACAATTCAAACAGCTTTAACGAAGGCTTTTGCTTTTATTCCTTTGAAACCCTATTCTGTATCTGCAGGAACAATTTTACAATGACCCTTCGTTTATTCATTCATTATCCATTTTTTATCATCATCATTTTCTACAGGAAGTTTAAGTCAGATCAGTTTCTCACAAGCGTAGTTTCTTTGCAGTGTGTAGGTGTCACTAACTTAAATTACTCAAACTACAATAATTAATTTCGGCGCCACCTCCTCCAGAGAGGAGCTCACTCAATTTATAACCGCCGTCAATTCCTTTCATCCGGCTCTTAAATATACCTGGGAAATTTCCGACACTTCTTTGGCTTTTCTAGACATCAAAATTTGAATTGAAGGCAACGGTTTATGCATTCGTGTTTACTACAAACCTACAGATTCAGATAGTTACTTGTTGTATTCATCTTCACAGCCATCACTCGTCAAGAACTCCATACCCTTTTCACAGTTTCTCAGACTTCGTCGTTTATGTAGTGACGACTCTGATTTTTCCGAAAAATCAGAGACAATGCGCCAGTTTTTCGATAAACGTGGCTTTCCTGTTTCTGTCGTTCAAGCGGGTCACCACTTTGCCCAACAAATTGATCGACAGTAAGCACTACAAACGGCTGAGAAGGAAAACACTGACCGCATTCCGTTTACTCTTACATTTCACCCTCACAACCACGCAGTTAAATCTATCATTCTTAAAAAATTTAAATTGCTCCAATCAGAGACTGGCACTATCTTTTCGCAACCCCCACTTGTTTCATTCAAACGCGACAAAACATAAGCAACTTTTTAGTCAGGAGTTCATTTCAAACCAATGACTTTCAAATGCGCTCGCTCACTATGCAAAACTTGTTCCATTAATCATAACATAGAGAAAATATCGGGACCCAGAAAGGTCCATTAAGATCACTGATCACTTTACGTGCACCTCCGCCAATGTTATTTACTGCATAACTTGCACTTATTGCAAAAAGTTATACATCGGCGAAACAGGAAGACGACTGGGTGACCGTTTCGAGAACACCTTCGCAACGTGGAAAGAAATGACAAGGACACGACCAAATCAGTCGCTAGAGACTTTAATCTCCCTGATCATTCTAAACAGCTTATGGCAGTCTGCGGCCTTTCCTTACATCTAGGGAGTTCTGAAAACCGCAAAACACCAGAATAAAAAAATTTATCTTCCAAATCGGCACCCTTAATCCCCACGGAATCAACGAGCGCTTTTCATTCAACTAATTTATTCCTGTTTTCTCCTCACCATATTCCCACCAATGGCGTAGCTCCACTATCTGCATCTAAACCCACACACAACCCACAATTCCTCCAATCGCTCTGACGAAGGGCTAACGCTCGAAACGTCAGCTTTTTTATTCTTTACGGTGGTTAATTTACGTTTTCAACTCAGTTGTTAACACTGAAATACCTGTTATACTCTCCCACCGACGCAGCACCACAGTTTCTTTAGAAACTTACCCCCTTTCTACAATAATTACTGTTTTGAAACCATTCATACACAAGTGCGTCACTCTTGTTTGTTTTTCTTATGGATATCATTGTAAGAAGTTTTTGAAATGTGAATCAGCCATCTCAGAATAGAACTGTTCAGTAACATCCCGCAAGCGGCATAGAGATCAGTAGATGTACAACCAGCATTTTCAAGCATGAAACCTAAAAATTTTATCCACCTGATACCTCAGTGTTGTTTTAAATATCTTTGTTATAATCAGAGCACCTTCCACTACGACTCAGTCTACTGGGGAAATACAGATGCGTACAATCCTCCTGGAGGAGCGACAGCTTTTGACACGCTGGAGACAAAGATGCCGACGTACTGGAACACACCCTTCACTAAGATCTGTCTCGGTATGAAAACTACTCGACACATAAACTTCGTCGTTATCAACAAGGAGGCCAACTCTTTGTATTCACTGATCGCTGACGGTAGTTATCGCTCCACTTCATTGGGTCGAGACACATGGAAGTCTCTGATTGGATCCCAAGGATCTCTCCAGTCTTACTGTAATAAAGAAGGCTTCAATACAGTATGCGGCAACGCCTGTAGAGCCAGAATCGGTGTTGTCTCTAACAACGAAAACGCCTGCACAACCTGCGACTCTAGAATTGGGTTTGGTGGAGGAGGACGCCCCGAAAACTCCAATACGTGTGGAAACGCAAATAATGACATACGAGCTATGTGTTACATCTTAGTGCAGTAACCTAAACATCTTTCCACCTTAGTAACGACAAACTCTTTCATCAAAGGGAACTAAGTATTATCTTTGCATTTCCTGAGGAAGTACTTAATACCATTTTATGTTACCAATGCTTAGTCCATCCTCAGCACGTCAGCAATGAGGGTTCATAAAGTCACTATTCACAACGGAAATGATAACCTTAAGTCTTGAGACAGCTAATGATATTTAATGTTCTTTTACCTCACAACTATAAATAGCAACAACCTTGTTTCTGATTGTAATGCATTCTTTGTAATTTTGTATTATGGTTTTTTGTTTCTGCTTTCGTTTTTGTTTTTGTTTGTTTGCTTGTTTTTTTTTTTATTTATTTCAGCCCCTGGACGTCAGTCCGCTTTATATGAGATAGAAGTAAAGCTTTGTCGTTGGTAAAAAAGGAAGGGGCAGGGGTTACTTTTGGTCCGGCATTTCTGTAGGTCACAAACATTATTAATACGAAAGATTGAATATTATTTGTTATCGTCTATTTTCTCTCCTTTTCTTTCCTATTTTTAATGGATGTTATATCACCGAGCTAATATGTCATTAAAAACCTAACCTAAGCAAAAAATTAAGGAAGGTTCCAACTTTATGAATATTTCTGAAATATATCTATGCGTTATATGGACGTGAAAGATAAACCTAAAAGCAAAGCATAATGCAGAAATGATGAGACAGGGCCACTGCACTGCTTGATTCTTGAAGAATGTAACAAGCGTCTGTCACTTTTTGCAAATGTTAAGGCCTCATACACTTAGAAAGCAAAATTTTACCTGGTTATCCAATTCCTTCCTCTCTCAGGCTTGTACAATAAGCTGCTAAAAAGTCACAAAAGAACAATTTCATTAGAGCAAAAATATACCATCGAGCCTTTTCCTACAAAAAAAAAAAAAACTGACCCTGTTCTCTCTTATAAGCCATCAGACCATTCAAACATTTAAGAAGTGAAATGGTGTGATAATAAACTTATATTTATAGGAAATATGCCGTAAAAATATTTTAAAGAGTTGAGAGATCAATGAGGAAAAATATCTGGAACACCAGGCTCGATCCTGGTTGAGTTACAACAGGTACTATATCCGCGGTAAAATATTAAGATGTGTTTAAGAAGCTGAAGTCTCATTATTAGCAGCCCAATTTGTTAGAAAAAGATCACAAATTGCTGATGAATAATTTGACATAAAATTTTTTTGCCACCAATTTCAATGAAACATAAACGTGTGGGGGCCACTATCCACCAAACATTACGCGTTTTAATAAAGATTTAACACTTCACTGATATGTTTGGTCAAACTTAGTCTTTCCGTGCGTCATGTCAAAACACATTTCCATCACAAGTATGCTATAGCGTTGTTTAGAAATTTCCAAAGAAACCACGAGAGTTTCTTTTTAGTTGGCGATCACTTCCTTTATTTTGTAAGGCGAGACAAGATGCTGATCACGACCAGAACATTGGCGTTATAAAACACAGCTTGCGTGACATCACATTTAATTTTCTCATGTTGCATTCGGTTGCGCTCCTACGAAGGACAATCAGTGAGGACACCTGCCGACTTGGTGGTCCAAAACGTTAGCGCACTGCGTTTTCGGGCAAGTCAGTTGTTTGAAGGGCTGGAGAATATCGGTGGATTTTCGAACCGTTTACTTATGAGCACGATGATACAAAAGCGATTCCACACCTAATGAACAACACGAATTTTCGAAAGAAACAAATAGTGAGCTGACGATAAAGGGAGAAGCATTTAAATATGTTTTGTATCGCTACTTACTCGGTTTTTACCCTTATGCTGTTTGAAATAATGCCAGGAGTAACATGTGAAAGAGGTAAGGATTACATTTATTGTCTTCAATTTGCTCAGTTCTGAAATATTCCTTCATTGAAAAGGAATAGGAGTGAGTGATGGAGTGAGACATACTGCTGTTAAAAATGTTATGCCTTACTCTACTTTTTTTTCAATTGCTGCTAACACTGGATTATGGATTGTATCAGCCCTCTCAATTTCAACGAAGAAGTACAGCAAATCTTACTCTTTCATCATTAAAGTTGTCTCTAAGACGTTTTCCATTACAATTATGGCACTAACCAGACCCCCCGTTATGAAATTAATATCATTGCTCGATAAATGTTGCTATACGCAAGAGACCTAAGAACAGGACAACCACGAAACAATTTGGCTGAAAATTTAACCTTAAGAAAAATGAAAAATCAAAGTTATCTTTATCCTCTTCACTTCAACTTAGTTGCGGGGAAAAGCAAACCGACCAAATTCATGGATATTTTATGCAGAATATCCCTTTGAAATATTCATGTGTGTTTTAAAATTTGAAGAGTATGGCAAATTGCATTAGTGCTTTATTAGAGTAAAAAGGAAGACAGTTCTAGAAAGTTCTTAGCATTGATATTCTGGGGAATGTATCTCTATGCGAGCTTTCTCGGAAGAAATTACAAAGGTGAAATGCTTTGATTCAACCTCGAGTAAAAAGGTCTCAACTCATGCCAGTAGACTCATGACCTACTTTTCTTTGTAGGACTAAATATAATGAGAACTCTTTTGAATAATTATCTATGGGATGCCTACCTCCAGCGATTGTTTAAAACTAAATTGAGTTCTTGTTTTGCGTCATCTAGTGATCTAGAATTTGCTAAGACAAATCAATTTTTTCTTATTTTTATTTTTATGAAAGCGTGTAACCAATTTCTAGTTTCTTTCTCAAAGTTTGGCATAGCTTTGATTAATAGATAACAGGACTTGGCGTCGTCCAATTCTGTCTGTAATCATACGAGCGATTAGAAAGGTCATACATTAACAACCAAAGGTACTTTGACCTTATACGAACAGCCTCGTAGGTTAATTTAAGTTTCAGCAGATAGGCTTCTCTTTCATTGAAAACTATAAATAAACGTCGGTTTAGTTAATAATTAGTTAGATGATTGAATGGGAGTTGGAAGGAAAGAAAATCGAAAGGAAAGGACGAAAGGACGAACGGACGAAAACGGTGCATGGTTGAATGGATGTGAGGAACCCCTCATAAACGCTACTAGTGTCCTTATTTCTATATTCTATTTAATCAAAGATAAATGATATTGAATTTAATTTATCTTATAGTTCTTACAAATATTTCCCATGCTTTCATAAAAAACGAGCTTCATTACCTGAGTGTTCCTTCGAGCCGGACGTTTTTGGCGACAGACGTCTTTGACTGCACTAGTCAATGTCTTCTTCTGCCTTTGTGCGTCTCTGTTAACCTAGCGCGGAACACAGTAGCCGACGGGAAGTACTGGTGCGAATTACTGTCATCTGATAAATACTTAAACTCTCAAGATTTTAAAGGAAACCTGACGTTTCATCATCTATTCAAAAAGGTAACTCGACTTTGAAAACGAAAAACAAACTACCTTTCCAGATAAGCTTTGTGTTAAAAGAAATGAATCAAATGTCAGACTGATTTTAAAATGAGTCCTTTAATTAAATGATAATCAATTAGCAGCTGATCGTTCTTCGCATAGTTCAGAGAAAAGCTTTAGCATAATATAGCGCCGCTGAGGTTTCTGATTTTTTGACGGCAGTTTTTGTTGCATCGTCTCTTAGATTTTGTGCATAGATGGCCAAAAATTAAATTAAAAAAATTCACTTTTGATCATTTTATCCTATTTTCGTTGTCAGTCAAATTGTATCTTCACGCCGTGTCAAAATGGAGGAACTTGTGTGGCAAAGTATCAGGACGACACCTTTAACTGTCTTTGTTTTGAGGGCTTTATTGGAGACTATTGTGAAACAGGTAACGAATTAAAACAGTTTGAAATATAGCTGTGATAATTCTATGCTAAAGCTGAGCATTGCTGCTCATTTTGTCGTTTTTGTCCTTGTGGCTGTTGTCTCTTGCACTAATTCCAGAATAAACTAAATCGCAGGTGCCACGTCGTGCAAGCAGCTCTACGAAGCAAAAAAGTAAGTCACAAGTTATTACATTTTCATTCGTTTATTTCCCTCCTTTTAAGATTGATCTTGAGTGTGGTTTCCAGCATTCTAGAGACATGTTTCCCTTCCTACTGCTCTAAACACGAATAGCATCCCAAACATATTCCAAAGATAATGTTTCTTCATAGAATTGTGTTGCTTTTATGGTTTCAATTCGATTGGGAATTCCTGATAATTGTACGTAACATATCTACCAATACTAGTTTATGCTGGATACATAGCATTATGAGAGTATGGTTAGCGTTGAGTTATAGTCTGATTATCCATAAGGTTTGACACAACTCAGGTGGCCACCCTACGATTTGGTTCAACACCTACTTCTGTTATGTGTCACGTGGGAGATTTTGGGTGCGGGCCTGGAGCATGGACAACCGTGATGAAGATTGATGGCAATAAGGTAATTGACAATGATGGACGCTCAGTGATATTTCGTTATCCGGTCAGACAAGTAATGTCAATGAGAATAAGATGGGCATATTGCGACTAAGATTGGCAAATTTGATATTTAATTGAAACCAAGCTAATATTATCGTGTCAGTGGACACTAGGAAGTGACTAAGAGACCAAGACCAAGAGACTAACCAGTTGAACTACATACAAGTCTAAAAGGAAAGTATTGAGACAAACCAAAACATCCTAAATCGGCGCGATTTTCAGTAATTTTGTTTGTCATTTTCCTTCTTTTAAATGTACATCGTTCGTTCCTTAATTATTTTAGAACACCTTCCACTTCGACTCCGCTTACTGGAGTGATACAAATGAATATAACCTCAACGGAGGTTCAACGAGATTTGACACACAAGAAACCAAACTGCCAACCTACTGGAATACGCCTTTCTCTCAAATCTGTCTTGGTATGAAGATCAACGAGCAGCTTAATTTCGTTGTCCTTACCAAACAAGGTAGCTCTCTGTTCTCACTAATCGCTGACGGGTCTTACCGCGCCACTTCACTTGGTCGTAACACATGGAAATCACTGCTTGGTTCTGAGGGCTCTCTACAGATTGCGTGCAACAGGGAGGGCTTTAACTCAGTGTGTAATAAATGTAAAGTTAGAATTGGAATCGTCTCCAATAACGAGTACAGCTGCTTAAGTTGTGATTCAAGAATTGGTTTTGGTGCTGGTGGAAACCCGGATGATTCCAGCACATGTGGTAACGCAGCTACTTGGAGCCCTGACAATGGAGATAGAAACATAAAAGCTATGGGCTACGTATTAGTTCAGTAAAATGCAAATTGTTGACATGCCCTACCAGTGAGGTCGAAATAAGCAGAGCTTCTATAGGTGCAAATGTCTTTTTCCGATTTGTGAAGCTTCCTTCAGGAAAAATAGTTTATTCGCTTATCTTTTAATTCAATTTATTTTATCCATTTTTTTGCCAGACATTGCAAATATCGGCGCACGTTTCAGGATAGAATTGAAAAATCGCAAAAATCGGTGCACGTTTCTGAATATAATTATAAAAAGCATCGGAAGAATGATCATGCACCCTTGAATAAAATCACAATTATACCGACGACTGATGAGGCATAGATTGTTTTAATTCCTATTAATCTTTTTTGTATGATAAATAAGTTGAAGGAATCACCACCCTCAAACATCACAATAAGCCAGATGTGCGACAAAAAGCGCGCACGAATACAGCGAAGTTTACAGAAACAGACTTAACGTCTTTTCTTTGTTTCAAATAATGACGACGTAATATTTAACACAAGTTTTGTCCTTACAGGCAAAACCTTGGTAGGCGATTTGAGGTTAGAAGATAGAAGTTTCGACATTTTCAACTTTTTATATCGACATGAGCTTTCACCTGAAAAACAGATAACACACAAAATGTGCGCCGCCATCTTGAATCACAGAGCGGATGGAATTCCTTCATTTCAAACACAAAAATGTGCCTAAAAATGAAGTTTTGTAGCGCTTCAAACAGATGAGCCAAAAAGAAAAGATCTCATCTCACATATTTTTACATGACAGGGCACACGAAGGACCTCTCGAACAAGAAGAAGAGGAGCGCCTTCGGAGCGAGTTGACCTAGCCGAAACTGCGCATGCTTTGGTCGGAGTTCAAACGTGGACCGCAAGAGGCGAACGTGACTGCTGACGTTTTGTCACGTGATCCCTTGTAGCCTGCGGTTACTTACATTCAGGAACAAACTTGGGTCTAGAGATCTTCATTATCAACAGGAATTAACAGCAAAAATTCCCCAAATATCGAAGATTTACTTAGATCGCTAAGAATAGACACAGACGATGATTTTAAAAAATCTGTTTTTGAAAAATCATCCCTTTCCCAGGCCAAGCCCCCAACTGTGGTGCATTTCCAATTCTTTTGATTATGTCAACAGGAAATTATCTGACAAATTATTAAGTGCAGTGGGTTCTTTCAAACCCCACCTCCATGACCCGCGTTTGTGACATGGGAGTTGACTTGTACTTGCGGGATGAAACGTAATGCTTTACTTAAACCCAGCATACAATTGTGTATCTCCTTCATAGTTTATATTGACTAAGTAAATTACGAAGATCTGAAGAGTTCGAAATTTCTGAGACTTGAGACTTTATATTTTGCCACAAAAGATGGCTTATCTTCATAGGATTAAGGTACATATAACTAATAGCTAACTTGTCGTACTTAACGGCTCGTTTATGTATAGCAAATTACGGGTCAAGTCCTGAGAACGTATAAACTTGGGAGACAAACAGAAGCGTTGTAACTGAATGTATATGTATAAAATTCCTTAGTAAACCTAATAAAAAGGTTTTTTGCCATGCTTCCGCTGATTATGGATAAAATCTTACCATCGACCAAAGTGTTTACACTTTTTATTTTCACCAAAAGTGACCAAAAAATCCATCGCTGAGCTATTTTTGGTAGTTTGCGCACAGAGTGGATGTAACTCCATCCATCCTAATTCGGGACGATGATCGGTAGATTTGAAACTACTTTATTTAAAGCATTGTTCAATAGAGTTCACTTTTATTAAGCTAGTGACGATTTTAATCTTAAAAGTCAAACTTGGTAAACTTATGTAATACATTTCAAATTGATTCTAATAAATAAGTTTCACTAATCTGTCTCGACAAGTTGAGTGACAAGTGAACTATTGTTTGCAAGCAGGAAAAAAGGTGTTCTACGTTTGTTACAAACCACATTATCCGTTTATTTACAAGCCTTTCAACTCTAGACTCTAAACTTTCCTAAAATCTAAAATCAGATTCAGCAATGTACTCAAGTCTTTTCGTGTTCTACATTTCCAGAAAAAAAGGAATCATGTCAAGATAAATTACTTGTCGGCCTCTCGTCGCGGTTAATAATAGGTTGCATATGCCTCTCGATGTCTTGAAGCAGCGTTTTAGTCTTTTTTCGTTATTTATCGGTGTCGGTGCTTCAGTTGCTAAACTGCTAAACAAATCGGTATTTACGTATCTAGTTGAGGGGAACGGAGACAGTTGGTGAGTTTTTTTCCTTTGTTTGCTGTCGTGATAAGTTTGGTGTTGGTTTTAAGACAATAAATCTGAATTCTTTGGTGCCACTAAGAGCACCTAAACAGATATGGACACTCGATGGTATTCGCATTATAGACTGAAATTTTTTTATGTTTGCTTTAATAGGCCAGCGTTCATAATCATGTATCATTTGGATTGCATTGTAACGTTCAAACATTTGCTGCAAAATTTAAGGAAATTGCCATCAGGAAATTCTCTCGCATAAAGTATATTAATGATTCCTAATCCTCTACTAACAGATTTAATCTTAGGAAAAATAGCTTAAGTTGTGAACAGCATAAGCCATAAGGCAGTAAATATCTACGGTGAAGTGGTTATTGTTCTTTTTTCTCAAATCAATTTAGTTTTTTACTGCACCAAAATATATCCCATTGCTTTGATTTTACGGTTCCCGTTATCTGCCCCCCATAGTCCAGCAGCTTCATTTCCACAAGTGTTAGAGTCATCAGGACCTCCCCCCATACCAAAACCGATCCTGGAATCTGGGGATTGACAATGATGTTCATTATTACCCAAGATGCCAATTCTTGTTTTTGATCCTGCAAGCTGGCTCCATGAATTAAACCCTTCCATGTTGCAGTGGAGCTGTAAAGATGCCTGTGAACCAACCAGTGTCTTCCACGTGTCACGACCGACTGAAGTTGAGCGGTATTGCCCGTCAGCGATCAATGAGTACAGAGAGTCTGCCTGCTTGTTAATAACAATGAAGTTAATCTGTTGGCTGATATTCATACCGAGACAGATCTTGGAGAAGGATGTGTTCCAGTAGGTGATTAACTTGGTCTCCTGTGAATCAAACCCAGTGTCTCCTCCAGATGGCATGTATTCAACTTTGTTGCTCCAATACGGTGAATCATAGTGAAATGTTCTCTAAAAAATACCAGTGAAAGTTTGCTCATTTCTGATATTATCTATATGGAAGATGAGCTCTATACATCAACTTAGGTAGCCATTAGGAAATCAAATATTTGCTTTCGTCCTTTTCTGTCCTTATCCTTAGAGTCCATGTTATTACACCTAGATCTTTAAGACCTATCAAGCCGTTTGGTGGATCATTTTCTATCATTCATACATATAAGATTATTTCAAAAGTCATTACTCTAAGGAGAACATTCTTTCTCCCCCTCTGCAACCGATGGGTTCGCACAATCTAGCTGTGAGGGAACGGTAAGCTAGTGAAAAACTCAAAAAAGGCAATTTATGACGATCCAACCTTGTGTCCATCAATCTTCATTACTGTTGTCCACCCTCCATCGCCACATCCAAAATTTCCCATGTGACAATAAACAAGAAACGCTTTTGAGTCACGGTATAATGTTACCATTCCACTCGAAATCGACCTGTTAAAATTAAGTAAAGCGCAAGTGTGATAGGAAGGAAAGGAATAAATGCATACGGAGATTTTAGTTAAAGTAGTGCAAAAAAAAAAGAAAAAAAATTGTAGTTTAATTTAGCGTGTACAAGTTTGTATTAAAGGTTTCGGTCATAGCAATTAAAACTCTAAAAGAATACCTCTCTTGTTTGTATTATTATAAGATATCAAGAATTGTTTGGTCACCGGGAATACTGACAGTAGTTTCATCTGCTAATAAATTCCTATTTCACAGTTTTCCTTTTTTCGCCTTTGCCTTTTTTTTTAATATGACAAAGATATTGCAGATAGTTTATTAATATGTAAATCTGCTACTCACGTGTTCCTCTCAAACGCCTCTTGACAAGTCGAAGCTATAGAAGATAAGACACCAAATTTATCTGACGTGTTTTTTCTTTCTTAGTCAATGCTATAAAGCTGAGCTAGGACATACAAGCGTCACCAATTACTCTGTTAGAAAAGAAAGTTCCAAAAACATTGCAACCCCTGCTCACAGCTAAATTCCAATACCCTTTGTTGAGCTCAGTCATTCAAATCATCAACTGTTTTCTATTCCGTCTCTGATGACTCTTTTGGTCACCTTAGTGGCATGGGTGATGCATTAAAAAGTAAAGTTTTTACCCATCTTTGTGCAATTCTGCCCATCGAATCCAGCTTTGCAAGGGCACTCGTATGATCCTATGGTATTGCTGCAGAGAGCATTATCACTGCAATTGTATATTCCCTTGGAACATTCGTCCACATCTCAAAGGCGTAAACAAAAAAATAAAATTGATAATTTTGATAATGCTAATACTAACACTATTGAAAATAATAGTAATAATAATAATATTGAGGATGATGATGAAATGATTGTGCGTGTGTATTTAGTTAGGCCTGTTTGCTCTTCTCGAATTTAAAAGGCGAACAAGAACAGTACTTCATGCTCAAACGTAGACGCTGATTTCAACGTAACGACAACAGCACAAAAAAAGTAATCATATCTCATAGTCATATTTTTATATGTACCTTCGTCACAAGTCGGACCCTTAAATCCAGCAGGACACAAGCATCGATAACCCTTGTCAGTAAAACCGCTTTGACAAGGGGCGTTGTTCTTGCAAGGACTTTCAAGGCAAGCATTCTGACAAAGAGGAAGTTAATAGGAAGTAATGTATCAATGATAATGAAAATTAACATTTACAGCATCATAGTTATCACCATCATCATCAGCAGATAAATGAATGAACGAATTTTCGGCCAAACTAAGCATGTTCTCCTACATCGAAATTTCAATAAAAGACATTACCTCGGCAGCAACATGAAAAAAATTTTCATCTTCTTTCCAGTCGTCTTTGTGTCTCTCATGAGAAGCATCATTCAGCTCACATTTGTACTTTTCATTTCCATCCGTTCGTTTATCAAGATTAAAGCTGACGCAGAAAGGTTCCATAAAGCACTCCGCTTCACAGAACTTCTTGACTGTGACTTCAGCTATGCGAATTACATGATTTACCAGTCGTTTCCCGTCAAAGGTCTCCTTTGCCTTAAAATCCAAGTGACGGCAACGGTCTTCATCTGCTGAACACATATATTATAAAAGTGGTGAATACAGTAGAACCCCGCTACCTCAAACTCCCAGGAGAAACGGAAAATGTTTCGAGTTAGCGAGGATTCAAGTTATCGGGATCGGTGTCGAATTTCAACTATCCTGCTTTAACAGGATAGTTGAAATTCGACACCGATCCCGATAACTTGAATTAATTTAGAAACATAGTTTTGCTATTCTTGCGCAATCAACAGTCATTTTAGTACATTAAGTTTGCTTTATAAGAGTTCTTTTTTTTCCAATAGGAACATTTGGTTTGTGAAGTTAAGCTCAATGTATCACGTTTCCATATATGTTCTTACGTTCATATCAATGTGTATTTAGGTTGGGACGTGTAAAATTAGCTATGTTTTGACGCTGTCACATTATCGACCGACGTTTTATCTCTCATAAGGTTCAAGTAAATTTTAGGGTAAATTTAGGCCAAGAAAAATAAAATCAGTTCCAGTTGATTAGGGGGTTCGAGTTAACAGACTTGAGCTAGCTAATAGTAAATGCTCGCAAAACTGGAGTCAAATCCAAGGGAAATCAAATCTTGTTTGAGTTGGCGGGGGGTCTCGAGTTATCGGGGCTCTACTGTATTCCATGGCTTGGTAATTGCACTACCTTTACAGTAAAATGGAACAATAATTTGCATTCAATCGGCTGTAAGATGAAAGAATGGACTTTCAATCTCTAAGTCCGAGCTTGTATATCAGAAACGTTGATTGCGGCATGAGATGTGACTGACCCGGTAATCCGTCAGAATTGTTTGAGATATGAGCAATAAAGCATTCCCACCATTTTCAAGAAAATGTAAAATTCGTTTCTTCTTTGTTGTTTTGTTTATTATTGGAATACTTGACAAAAATAAACCTACTTGAGTCAAAAAAAAAAATCCCCCACATCTATAACCTACAAGTACAAATCCTGAAATATGATGATGTCCTTGAATGACTTCTTGTTTGCTGTAAGTGACATTCCCAACAAGGAAGACAACATTGAAAATTAGAGATTAAAATTTTATCTCAAAAGCTGAGTTAACTGGAAGGGTTTCTACTCACAGGACGAAATCACATGTTTCCGTATTTCTGAAACGTGGCGGAAACATGCAACTCCGTGTTTCCGTTATGTTTAACATGCACAAAAAGTGGTCCGGTTCCGTTGTATACGCAGCAACGGAAACGCGAGAAAACGTCACGAAACCGGTAACGGAAACACAGATTATCCGTCGTGTTTCCAGAACGGTTTAACATGTTTCTGCCACGTTTCCGTTCACGGATTCTTGCAATTTCGTCCTGTGACTATTGTTAAGTTAAACACTGCCGTGAATACTCAATATACCGAATAGCTACCAATAAAGGCAATCTCCTCATTCGAAAGGAAAACCCAGCAAAAAAGCTAATAATTCTAATTTGTTAAGTACATTAAGAACAGACCTTGTGATCTTGCAATCATGGGTAATAGGATGAAGATCTCCAAGGAAATAAAATAAACACAGATGAAGTCCATGACCCAAATGTTGGTTAGAACCCTTTTTTTAAGATATCATGCAAATTAGATATGAACTCCACTTTTCTGCTGCTATCCAAATTACTACTTTGACCGCAAAAAATCGGAAATAATGCTTCTGGAATTTACTTTGGTTTTTTGTTTTGTTTTGTTTTGTTTTGTTTTGTTTTTTCATGTGATCAGCGAATTAGCTACCGGCCTCCCCATAGGCATCTTTAAACACCTGCTTACTAGAGTGCAATAAAAGTTAATTAGATATCCCCCACAAATTATATCATCAACGAAGTTTTGGAAAAGATGAACAAATGTATGAACGGTTTCACAGGGTAATTTAGCGTTGTCAACTGAGTTGATAACGTGAATTGGCCACCGTAAAGACTTTCAAAGCTGACCTTTCGAGCGTTAGCCCTTCGTTCTGACGATAGCTAATTTATGTTATCAACTCAGTTGATGATGCTAAATTACCTTGTTATACTCTCCCGCCGACGCAGCACCACAGTTTCTTTAGAAGCTTACCCCCTTATTGATATGGACTGTTTGGTTTTGTTCGATTTAACATTAATTAGGATGCCAAGTATGTGTGTTATTCTAGGTGATAGAAGCAACTTCTTGTGAGGACAATTATGGGATAGAATATGGCTAACGTTTATTCAGCAGTTAACGGAAATTGTGACGATGATCATTTCCGATATTCTTCTTTGCAATTAGTCTCGGTTTGCATCCGATATATTCTGCTATCTTAACAGGAAATTAATAATTAATAGAGTAGCGTTCCCCCTGACTTTGTTTTGACTTCACAAAGTTTTAACGAGAGAATTTATATTTTGTAGGTAATAAACCATCAATGGCTATCCTTAGGTGTCAGAACCTTTTCAGTATCGTTCCTATTAAGAGCGCATAGCGACTAATTTAACAGAAAAGGATCAGTTTTGAAGCTCTTAACATTCGTTGGCAAAGGACTTTGCCTGAACAATAACAATAGCAGGCGACGACACCACGGGGGATAAAAAAGGAATCGAAACCAGCCAAAAATGATTAAATATGCAGATCCCATCTTAACTCGAAAATTTGAGATAAAAATCACTCTTATTTATATTTTAATTTTGATGTTCGATGAACATTGGTAATGAACGCTCAAGGTAAATGTTTAAGATGATAACGACGCCAATAATAAGGATTTAGTCACTTTTCACAATAAAGGTAATGATAATAATACAGATAATTACAATGACAATGTCGATGGTAATGAATTTAGTTCTATAAAGCGAATCAAATTATGCGTGAGCAAAAAATAACTATGTAATCTTTAATGCTTATTCATCGCATTGCACACAATAAAGTTCAGCGAAGGGCGGCACAAGACACTTGATCCTGATCCTGATGACTAAAGGCATCCCAACAAAAGAAGGTGTAGTTGTCACAAAATAAAGATATTTAAACAAGAGGGCAACAAATCTGACGTCAACTCCTTTATAGAGACATTTAAATCCATCTCCTCCTTCATACAGTGAAATGATACGAATACTGAGCTTTGCCGTAACATCACATCATAAAGGTATAAAAAAAATTCTGTAATCAGCAATTAAAAATCATTGTAATCGTCACTTTCCTATGTTGTTGTGATCATGATCTCCTCCTGCACCAAAGCCAAGTCTGGAACTGACTCGCAGTCCAATCCCATTATTTGGCTTCATACCAATCCTTAAGCGACCACCATTGCTGCACACTGAGTTACAATAGCTTGGTTGAAGCTTAACAAGGCACAAACACGAATATAAAAAAGAACGAAAAAATTAGAAACAAGTAAATTGCAAATTACAACCTACAGTGTACAAAAGTAAAGAAATTCAGTTGAAAAAGTTGTAAATTTGCAAATATATAGTGTAAAGTATGTACGTCAACATAAGCATCCTATTGGGTGAAAATTTCAAATAACTGAAATAATTATACATTAGACTGACTATAAAGAGTTCTGATTGGTCAATGGTATTCTAGCAATATAGTATAGCATGTGAAGTTGACATGATGATTAATTTCTTATGAAGAGTTTTAAGACTGCCTAGCTCCTGCTTCCCTTCATCCGTGAAGTGTTCTCTAACAGTTGCAAACTGTGTATTCTTTTGCAGGTTGTTTAAAAATGTACAATAAAACAATTGTTGAATTTGGTTGTCGCATGATATCAAGGATTATCAAGCCCCGTGTCTGTGTTATATAACTCGGCCTTCGGCTTTGGCAGATAACTCAGACCGCGGATATCATGATATCATGAAACTTATGATATCATGCTCAACCTCATCTAATAATTGCTTAATGTATGTATTACCTCTTTGGAGTGAGTTTCTCGTATCTTTTAATGTAATTTATTATAATTATAATTGTGTTTTTCTGAGGAATATCTCTAACATGAATCGGCAGCAAAAACTAAATGGGACATCAAAATAAGTACCGGTATAAAAGTTATTATCCCATAAAATTATCACTAAGAAAGTTAGAACAAGGTCAAGGTGAGCAATTCAAAGCTAAGGTCTAATTATACTCGTGTGCACGTATCACATTTATAGTATGATTGCGATCACAAAGTATTGAATATCTGCTTCGGTTATTTCTTTGTTTTTATTCTTTTAATTCATTTATTCGTTTATTTATTTTTTTCATCAGAGGTTTTTATCCAAAAGGTCATTTCTGTTATTTTGACAGCGGCGTGTTTCATATCAGTGGTTTATCTTCACAGTGTAAGGTGAATACTTAAAAAATAGACAAATAAAATACACCACAATGCTTACAGAATGATATCGACATGAAGTTAATAGATTGAACAAATTAAAGTTACAATCCACGCAGAAGCATTGAGCAGTATGTACAGAAGTCAAAAGGAACTTAATCCAATCTTTAACTTGCTTGTAAACATTAATCTCTTACCTCCGTCGGTTGTCATATCACAATACACCTTTAAACGATTCTTTTTCTTTTCAGAAATTCTCCAGCGTATGGTACATGATTATGTTTTTCATTTGGGTAATTAACCCTTATTTTATAAAGGACATTGATATCATCATCATGACTGTCATCATTCGATTTCTCGAGCTCTCTGATGTTCCTCTGGGTCCAATGAGTTCATGCCCCAGAGCTCCATGTTTCAGAAGCTCACCGGCGCGGTTTAAGGGGACAACAATCTTCGTAACACATGAGCAGTTTAGTCAACATTTATACATTCTTAATTGTTTCAGGTATATCCAACTTCCCATATATCATTGGCTCATTCTCTCTTTCTCTATTTCTCCATAAAATCACCAAAAAGCTATGTACTGACCTCCTCGCTCTTGAAAATGACGCCACAAATGTGCTTTACCGAGGTAGTGGAACATGAGACCGTGCGAATTGAAGGAATTGAAGGGCAAAAAGTTTGAAATCAGAATCATCTTTCGTAATCAAAAACCTGAACACTCCCAAATGAGAACCTTACGCTAATATAAGGGCCAATATTTGCCAAATGTTTCTCTATTTATTCAACAGAAGTAGTTATCGAAAGACTTAGTATCCAACATTCATGTTTCAAAGATCTTACCAAAATCAATAGGGAGCTTAAGTGCACAATGAAATAGAGAAGCGAACATCGCGTAACATTATATTCAAGTAAAAGAACATTAGCTCCGCGTGTATGCTCTTAAGCTGTGTACATTTTCGAGGTGACCTTTTCGAGACATCAACGAAAAATAACCAAAGAATCACGAACAAAGTCGCTAAAAAATCCCCTCTGAGAAAATATAAATAACAGGCAAATAATATTCTTTTCTGATTGAAACTTAATGCTAGCTCTACGCGTTGTTCTAAATATGAGGTATCGTGCCAATGCGACTTTTAACGTATAGAGATATTATGAAGTTGTGAAACAAAATAATAAACCAGGCGGTGAAGGCATCGATTCTTGAATTTTATACCTGTGATTGAATTTTCTTCGTTTCGACTATAACTGGCAATGCTTATTTTAAAGAAAGCTATGGTGCAGCGGGGAAGATTGTTAAACTAAATGCACTTCAGTTCAAGTTAGCATGCAAAACCGGCTCAGTTATGAACTAAGTTGTTGATAAAATGTGTGGGTATGCAGCGCAGGATACTTGTTTGCTTACTCTGGCTTACAAAAAACAATAAACAAACAAAAAGCAAATAAATATTTACTCTTGATTAAGTAAAGCTAGCTGTATTTCTGATTGTCAATGCCATTCTTTTCTTTAAAGCTTCTCATGTTCCTATCTCCACTGTATAGTGTTTTCATTGCTCTTACATGCTGCAAATAGGTTGTTTTTGGTGTTGATGAGCCAATCACCCACAAACGCCATCACTCTGCTAATCCACATTGACAGGCAAAACCAGAGGGAGTTTCCCTCTTTCTTCATCTGTTCGTTTGTTTGTTAGTTTGCTAGTTTTTTGTCTTTTTCCAATTTTTTTTCTTTTCATTGTTTTTGATGTCTTTTTGTGTTCGTTTTTTTTTTTTTTTCAGCCATCCATACATTTGGCTATGGTGCTGGTGCTATTTACACTTTTCCCATCTCGAACTCCTTTTCCTTGCTACTGCACCAATATATAGCCCATAGTAATAGTGTTTCTATCTCCGTTATCTCCTTTATGTTTGGCTACGTTGCCACACGCGTTGTCATCCTGGGGATATCCTCCTGCACCAAATCCGATTCTAGAGTCACAGCTGTTACAATTATTCTGTTCATTACCAATGATACCGATTCTTGCCTTGGAAAGGTCTTTTTTGTACCAAGGATAATCATAGTTATCTGCATTGAATCCCTCCTTGTTACAGTTGCGCTGCAATGAAGCAGTAGGACCAATCAGGTTCTTCCACGTGCTACGCCCCAATGATGTCTTGCGATATCGCCCATCAGCGATCAGTGCGAAGAGAGAGTCAGCGTTCTTATTGATGACAATATACCTGAGCTGTTGAGCAATCTTCATGCCGAGACAGATCTTGGAGAAGGATGTGTTCCAGTAGGTAGGTAACTTGGTCTCCTGTAAATCAAACCCAGTCTTTCCTCCTTGAGGGTGTAACTCCTTTTTATTCTTCCAATACGGAGAGTCATAGTGGAAAGTGCTCTAGGTGAGAATGCATCAAATTAGTTTTTATAACTTGTTCGAATGATCAACCGTAAGCATCAATCAAGGGTCCTTACATTTACCCAATTTTCCATTGAAGTGTCAAATTATGATAAAATATCTAATGTGGGATGATTTCTCACAAGTTGGGCTCTGCACGCTGTATTAAATATTTTGCGATGATAATCTATTGATATTGTGTGTTGTGAGTCAGTTAAGAAAGAATTTCACTGGTTGGTGGAAACCGCTATTGTAAAAGCTTTCCAAAAGATTCTGATTACTTCTGTTGTAAAAAAAAAAATTCCCATCTATCGTTCTTCTATATTTATTCTGCCCGGCGGAGTTTTTTGAAGTCAGTAAAAAGTGCACACTATGAAATAACAAACTTTCTTTAATTCTTCTCCTAGTAGGAAGAAAGAAATCAAAGGTCTTAGATACGTTGGGCATGACAAAGCTTGAATATTAAAGAAAAACCCCTTTCTGTGATTTACGTAAGATGAGCAACTCATATTTACTTGCCCTTACGGCACAAGAAGCACCACAACTTCTTTTAAATTGAGATCATAGAGGAACAAGTGGGAGAAAGTAACCTTGTTTCCGTCAATCTTCATGACCAGCGTCCATCCTCCATCTCCACACCCAAAATTTTCCATGTGGCAGAAAATGAGTATTGGTTTAAAATCAATGAGCAACGTAACCTCACCACTTTCTTTAGTTCTGAAGAGATAACCGTATAGAATATAGCGTACAACAGTAAGAATACTTTGATAATACATTGTTACTTTTTATCGTAGTGAAAAACAAAAGGGATGACAGACGATTGTATGTCCCAGTGATTTATTTCTAATGACAAACGCACTGTTAGACTGAGTGTAAATTTACGCCATAAACTTGAATACAAATATGACAGTAGTGAATAATTAAACTTTAAAATGGCCCGTCAAAAGAACTGGTATATTGCACGAGTACTTTACCGTTTCGCTCCTCGGCAACTTACAACAGATTGCATTGCATAACCGACTAACAGGCTTAAGATGCCGTAAGCAAGCCAGTTTTCCATGACAAAGTAAGACACGAGATTAAAAACATCTGATCTTTTAGTAGTGTCTACTTTTCAAACTCCAACAAGAAATTATACAAGCTCGCTTTTCCATTCTTCTTTCTTTGCTCTCAGCTTTTTCAAAAGAGCCTTACCAAACTTTTTTCTCGTAGCCTATACGTACAACGGCATTTTTATTACTTATCTACCTATGTATTGTCAACTATAATCTTTATTCTTCCCTTCTTTTCGTTAACTTACATGTCCTTTTCATAAGCCTCCTTACAACTCGAAGCTGCAAGTATAAAAGTGTTGAAACGGAGTCAAAAAGTTTCTAATGACTATAATGTTAAGCGATTATTGATGAGGTTGAGCATGATATCATAAATCATCAGAACCCAGCTCCGAGTTATCTCTAAAGTCAAGAGCTGATGCAAAATTTCTATAAGATGCACTTCACGGACGAGGACTTGGAAGCTAGGTAGACTATGAACTCGACATGAAAAGGGAAATATCTGCCGTATATATTTTATTTATCACGACAACTCCAAACCCTCTTGTATATTCATTGAATGTTCTCGACCAATCAAATTTTTTATAATAATTCTAATGAATAATAATTAACTTGATATGACTTAGAATCTTAACACAAGCTAAATACAACCCTTTTTTGTTCTCTGAATATTGATTCCAGTGTAAACACAGCCTCAGTTCCACATTGGCTGTAGGATAACCCCTTAACCCTTCGACCCTTCAGAGTGATTTGCATCTAAATTCCCATTACAAAATTACCTCTGAATCACACATTAAGACTGGGTGAGTAAAGATGACGATCGCATTCTAAAGATGTCCTTGATTATTTTAGAGGTTCTCCTTGTCAGCTCCTCAGGAAGTGTGTGGAGAATAGTTGAGAGGATATGCATAGAATATGCATAAAGAGCTAACATCCTCACGGAAAGCGTGTCCACACCCCACTGTCAGGATATTAAGCCTGACTCATTCGCTTCAGGTCAAACTGCTCTTTAGAATGTTCCTCTCTTCCGATCTTAGTAAAAACATGATGGCCTATTATTAAATTATCTGTGTTCTGTTTTGCATTACCCGAAGTATCGCAATTCTCTCCATAATATCCAGGGGGACAAATGCAATTGTAAGTTCCCTTGCTATTTTCGCACTGATGGGTGGGCTTGCAGTTGTGTGCAGCCTCAGTACACTCGTCGATATCTGAAAATATGTCCATAGCTTAAGAACTGCCTCAAAATCAGTTCGATGATGGTGCGTTTTGTTGAATCGTACGTTCCTAAATATCCATCACAGAAGTTATGACATGCTCTGATATATCTATTATTTCGACAAAGAGACAAAAGCAGCTGGCATGCCTCTCATTGGTGGGTGGTTGACAGCCCTCAACTCAACATAATAATAAAATAAAAATCTTTAAATTCTTGAAGAAAAAAGAAAACAACAGCAACAACAACGTTCCCAGGTGGTCACCATTTTGACGACATCAACACCAGCACAAGACAACATTGCAATAGGGGGAATGTGAGGGGGAGGGGGGGGATAAATGAAAGTTATAGAAAAAAAACAAAAAGTAGTAGAGTGTGCCAAGACTTTTGCCACTTATTGTATACTTAAAATTTTGAATTCTTCAAATAAGGATGGGGTCAGTATCAGAATTTGCAAGTTTGTCAATCTTCCTTATATCTAGGTTTACATGTACAGGTGTGAACAAAGTCACTTTAAGGAATCAGCGTTATCATACCTTCATCACAAGTTTGGCCCCTGAATCCAGCTGTACACAAGCAGCGGTAACCTTTGTTGGTAAAACCGCTTTGACAAAAGGCGTTATTCTTGCAAGGATTCTCGACGCAAGCACTCTACAATGAATCGAACCATACGAAAAAAACGCTGCTTCTTTTAGACTGTTTGTATCAAAAATATAATTTCTTAGAGATCAGGCAATACAGATTTGCAAGGGAAAAAATTGAGATTGTAATGAAACTTGTAAACCGACTATTAACCCACAAACCTAAGCAAAAATTGTTAAGAAAGAAAACTGAAAGGTTAACAGAGGTGATCGGCGAGATAAACAGGGGAAAATAAAGAGGACCTTCTTTTTTGTGATGAAGTGTTGACCTAGAGCCCTTCTGGCTAAATTGCAGTTACCTCAGCCGCGTGATAGAAGTAGTTTTCCTCCTCAATCAAATCGCCTTCGTGTCCTTCGTGTGTGACATTATTCAATTCACATTTGTATTTCCTATTACCATCCACTCCTTTCTCAAGATTGATACTGACACAGTCCGGTTCCATATAACACACTGTTTCGCAGAACTCCTTCACCATAACTTCGACGGCGCGGATCACGTGGTTTTTAAGACGTTTCCCGTTAAAAGCTTTTTCAGGCCCGAACTCCAAATGACGGCATTGGTCCACATCACAGTAATCTTAAGAGATAAAGGGTTTCACTAATGTGTTTTAGATTAACAACGATAAAATATGAATCTTACATCTATTTATAAAGAAATCATCTCTCACAACCCTTTACATGGCGCAATATCCTTCAGAGTTCTGCTTATACTGCGCAGGTTAAATTTGGAAACTTCTCTTTTCACTCTTAATTAAACATAAGGTTTATTTCAGCTCTAGAAGCGGATAGATGTTTACCGCCCGCATTGAAATAATTAACGACGAGAGAGACAATGCAATATGCTTTTTGAGCGCTAGGAGGTTGCTTTTTCATGCCATCTTTGACGTGCTGGAACGTAGGCGATGGAATACTGGGACCGACACTGCACACAATCCCAAATTAATTAATTGAATCTTTCGGGGTATGGTAAAGTTCCGTAAAATTGATATCGAAAAACTACGTTATGGTGCAGAAGTGATTTCAGAGCAGTTGTAAAGCAGCCCTTCCAGACTTAGCGATGTTCCAAAATAGTTTTAGTCGGTAAACTGTGCAGTTTCCTCAAAATGAGCCTAATCTTCTGCAACGTTTCAAGATTTTATTTCGGCATTAAGAGGAGAAATCCTTAAAACGTCTTCAAGACTCGCGGGCTGAATATCAATTGCGCAACCTTAACGATAAGTCAAAAACAGGGACTTCATCGTTTTAAGTCCCAAAAGTCGTAAAAACAGCTTCTTTTCACTTAATCCGACTAAAAAGGGTCGTCTATTCACTCTTTCAATAGCATCTAAATCATTGATGACAGAACATTGGGAAATAGGGGGAAGATTACCTATCGAAGTCGATCTAGGGACTTAAACCGCGAAAGTATATTGGATCGATGCAGACAGATAGCTGCAAAAATTCCACAGGATCGATGCAGATAGCTGCAAAAGTTTCATAGGATGGGCGCCATCGTAGTAAATTATTTCGAAAACAAAGCCAGAGTCATAACTTAGGTCCATATGCCAACAACAGGAAAAGCGCTACATTGTTAAGACGTAATATGAGTTTTTTCGATACTAACCTTGTGATTCAACAGCCCTGAGGTTCATGACGCAAAGTTTCATCAAAAGAACGCAGATAAAAACGGTATCCATAGCCAAATTGTTCAGCATTTATTCGATTCATTTACTCTTGCTTAACGAAATATACCGTTGAAGCTTATCAATTATCCCTGTCATTTATACGTCATTCTTAACCTGTAGAATCATAGTTAGGTGTAACAGTTTTCGTCAATCATGATTTATTTAGTGTTTATTGTTTCACCTATTATCACGCGAAAGGCCTCGATTGCAGTTTCTTCTAAGCGATATGATATTTTATATGTTTCATATATAGATTTTATATTTGTCAGAAACGGCTTTCATTCACGCAGGCAAGACTCTGATTATGAAAAACCTAACCTGCAAACATAATGATCTATTTGACGCATACTATCTGGTGCTCTCCTTAGCATAATAAATGAGTGCATATTGCGGTCAGAGTTTCCTAAATAATTTTTCTCAATTTTCCATAGAGTGGCGTCAAATACGTGAAAATTTGGTGACTTCGCTTCCTTGTGGGAATTTCTATGCCCCTCAAATGTCATATCATAAAACCTGCCACGAATATCAACCTTGGAGAAGATTGAATAAAACTAGAAGTGACAAAGTCTATTCAATTATTTTTGAATATCTGAATGGTTTGTTTATAAAAGTATGACAGGTTATACTCGGCCTGGAGTAGAAAGAAATAACAGTCCTGCTGAGACAAAACAGATGGAGGATTCTCACATTTTCGTTAAAACAACAATAGGTTAATAGATATATGGTCTCTATCAGAAAATGACTGGAAATTTCTTGAGTTTTGACATAGATTATTTTTTATTTTATTGCCTCTTGAAAAGAGGTTCTTATAGCTGTTGCTGCTATTGGAATACAGGATCCATGAAAAATACATCACTAGATTATTTTTTTTCCTTTCTTAATATTTCCTGCTTTGTCTTTTTGTTTTGTTTTGGCTTGGTTTTAGTTTGTTTTTGTTTTTTTGCTGGAAAGGTAACGAATTATCGCTAACTTTTTTGAAGGAAATTGTGATGTGCAATCCATGTGAATCTTCGCCGTCGTTAATTAAAGTCGTTCTTCACAGGAGGATCTTAATGGTGTTAACCGTTTGCCGTAAAACGGCCAACATATTAAGACGATGGGCGTAAAAAGAAATTGTTTAACCAGTAGTCTTTAAATAGTTTTTTAAATATGTGAACCGCTGAAGAAAATTGTATTGACAGCAATGGAACTATATTAACTGTTAGCCGTTAAATGGCCAAAAGTTTAACCCTTAGCCGTAAAAGTCATCGCCCCATTGAGACTCTTTCAGCGGTTTTACCCATTTTCTAAGAATCATTATAGCAAGGTTTCCTTAATTATCTTAAGAGATAACTCAACAAGACGCAAAAATGACCTGTGACATTGAATAGCGGTAACTTGTCAATATTAATGGAAACCGTGACAAACTGGCAAATAACTGGTTAAAGCTTATCGCGATTTCCTGTTTCCCTCACTTGCAGTATCTAGAATTGAAAAGAAATGCCCCGTGTGTTCAAATTCGCAGTAGATTCAAAGGAAGACAAAAAATTTCTTGAGATGGTGTAATTTCTTTTTGCGCTGGTATTTTGAGTGATATTCTGTAAGCTGTTTGCGATTCTCAGCTTACCTACTGTCTTATAATCCAAGAGTCATTTAAAAAATGTCTAAATATTCCTTCCATTCTATGAACTAATTATGAATTTAGATTATCATGGAATTGACATGTCGGTAGGCTTCGCCGATATAATTAATATGGTGGTAAGCTTCGCCGATATAACAAAGAACTTTAAAGCACAGTATACCTCAAGTTTTGGGCAACCAAAACTCCAATAAAGTGAATTTAAATATTAGACATGCTACACCTAAAGCTTGATATCAAATTTGATCAAATATCTCATTTTAAAATATCTACATCTCATTGCTGATTAAAGGAAAAATCATTAAATCCCAAATTATCTCATAACTTGATTCTTAAAGTTAGACACTCGGGTATTTATGTCATGACTGATTCATTTTCGTCGACTTTTATTTACGTACTCGTCCAGATCTGTCCATTCTCCTATTCATTCATTTGCAATTATCAAATTTGGTCAAATATCTCATTTTAAAAGATCTGCATCTCATTGCTGATTATAGGAAAAATCATTAAATCTCAAAGTATCTTATAACTTGATTCTTAAAGTTAGACATTCAGGGTACTTATGTAATGACTGATTCCTTTTTTTCGACTTTTATTTACGTACTCGTCCTGATATGTCCATCCACCTATTCATTCATGTGCAATTTTATTGCCCTGATAATGATTCCCGGCCGTTTAAGGTTCCAGTAACACCATTTTATCGTTTCGTGCACGTGGTATCTTTCCCGAGTAGTGCTCTCTACTGCACCAAGATGTACCCCATTGTTTTGATATCACTTTTTCCATTATCCGACCCATAAAACCATGAGGCTGCATTTCCACATGTTATAGAGTTATCAGGATCACCCCCAGTACCAAACCCAATTCTGGAATCACAAGTATTGCACTCATTTTCATTGTTACCAAGTATTCCAATTCTAGCTCTAGAATGACGTTCATCAGAGACAGCATTAAAGCCTTCCTTGTTACAACGGAGTTGTAAGGAACCCTTCGAACCAATCAACGCCTTCCATTTCTCGCGACCCAGTGATGTGCTTCGATATCTTTCGTCCGCAATCAGCGAGTATAGAGAGTCGGCCTGTTTTTTGATGACGATGAACTTGAGCTGTTGGTCGATCTTCATACCGAGACAGATCTTAGAGAAGGGCGTGTTCCAGTAAGTCGATAACTTGGTCTCTTGCCTATCAAACGCAGTCTGTCCGCCAAAGGGGCTGTATTCGTTCTTATCAGTCCAGTAGTGTGAGCCAAAGTGGAAGGTGTCCTTAAATAAATACGTTTAAAAAAACAAATAAATTAATAGATAATTAATGAGCTTAAAAAGGCGAATTAAACGAAATGGACATAGTCAACTCTAGCTGTATGTTGAAGGTACTGGCTATGGGGTAAATTTTTATGAATGTGTCGAACGAGGAAGAAAACGAGCCGTTTTATAAAATAATAATAGACATATGAAAAAGGAACAAGACCTTATCACCATCGATTTTCATGACTGGCGTCCATCCTCCATTGCCACATCCATCGATTTTCATATGACAGAACACGGAAATTGGTTTTAAATCAATGTGCAATGTCACCAGTTTATCCACAGTCGATCTGTTGAAAAAATTTGTGTCATCGAATGTACCTGCACGTGAGATATTAATAAAACTGAAATTATACCACTGATATTAAACTCGAGAGATGTCGTTCTCTAGTACACGAAGTACAGTAAAGTTTATATATGAATTTTAACGTTTTGCCAATAATGGACGAAACGTCGGTGACAATTGACAAGCGACATCAATCTTTTTTTCTTTTTTTACAATCTTTTTCTTCCATACTCTTTGATATATCAAACCACACTATTGAAAGCAAATTTAAAAAGAAAAAATATTTTGCTCGATATTTATACCCCTGCCGAAAGTTGACCGAAAAGGAATAAAAATAAAACTCCCCCCAAAAAAGAGTTTTTCACAATGAAAAAAGCTAATAAAAACATCTTAGCAGACCTTGTTTTCACTACTGCTCAAGTAGTGCTCATAAGTGCGAAGATCTCTTTCATATTCATGCCTTTATCCGCAGTTCAAATATGTATGACTTTCATATATTCACAGTCGTTTAATATCTTATCAGTTTACTTCTATAAGTTAATTGTCTGATTTTACAATGATATAAGTGTTATCTTAAATCAAACATTAACTCACGTGTTCCTGTCATAAACGTCCTTGCACGTAGAAACTAAATGTCCAAATTTGTGAGACAATAGTAAAAGAGAAAGAAAAAATAGACATATAAATAGACATATAAATAAGCTTTTTTGCAAACAAATAAAAGTGACACCTCTTACACTGGCTTTGGACAGTTGTTGGTACTGTAGCTTCACCAACTACAGTATTTTGTTTAAAATGGCAGTGGATTTGAACGAACTTTCTTGTCCTAATCTGATTTTATTATACTCCATATCACTCGTTCGCTTCGCTAGCGTTAGTCTGCAATTTTTTGATAATCAAGATAACGTCCGTCTTTGGAAACTATATATAAGTGACAGTGATTTTTTACGCTTATAGACTTAATAAATAATTAAAAAGGTGGAGCTAAGGTGTATCTTGCATAAAGGGTCACCCTTTCTAATGCATTTCTTTCCATCTCCCAAATAATCAGTTATGCATGTGCAATTGTACGATCCCTTGGTGTTGTTGCACACGGCATTGGTACCACAGTCGTGATTTCCAATAGTACATTCATCGATATCTGAAAAGGTATTCCAAAAGTTAATCGAAGAAAATTGTTAACGTCCTGTTGAGGAATGAAATTGCTTGATATTCTTGTTTCTCATTTAAAAATAAGAAGCAGTCGAAAAATATATAGATAGCGCATAAAAATATGTACAGATAGCACATTCATCTGTATCTGAAAGGCAGAAGAGGATGCATTTAGGGGGAAGAAAGGGTATTCTTAACATTTCTGCCCATACACGTAAACGTAGAGGTAGTATAGCACCAGGTAAGATAGATAATAAGAGAACGTTTCACCTTCATCACATGTCAAGCCCTTAAATCCAGCAGTACACAAACAGTGATATCCTTTGTCGGTAAAACCGCTTTGACAAGTGGCGTTGTTCTTGCATGGGTTGTTTACACAAGCGCTCTGACCCGAGGAGAATAAAGTAAACTTTTCAGTAATACAATTATGTCTTTTGAGGCGGCGAAGTACCACTGCTTAACTTGCAATGACAGTGATGTTCAGTAGAGGTATAAATTCACAAACAAAATTTACAAAGCCTAAATATATAGGGTAACCTTACGTGTAAGCTTGCACCGTATATCTGTCAAAAAAAAATTTACACACTGTAAACGAGGTTACATAGTCAATTTACTTGCCTCAGCTGCATGGTAAAAATAATTTCCGTTTTCTATCAGTTCGTGATTGTGACCTTCGTGAGTAACATTATTCAATTCACATTTGTACTTTCCTTTTCCATCCACTCGTTTATCAATATTGATACTGACGCAGTTGGGTTCCATATAACACATTGTTTCACAGAACTCCATTACCACGACTTCATTGCTGCGAACCAGGTGGTTTATTAAGCGTTTGCCGTCAAATGCTTTTTCAGGCCGGAATTTCAACTGACGGCATTGGTCTGCTTCAGAGAAGTCTTCAAAGTTGAGAATGTAAGGGAAATGAATTAACGACATTGTGAATCTGTACTTATAATATAGCTGGCAACACACGTGGGTAATATCAAGCTAATCCGGTGTTCTGATTGGCTAGCCGAGTAGGCAAGACAGGCCAATCTCTCCGTTTGAAATTGGCCGCTTTGGTCCCGCGTAATAAAAAATTGCCTGGAGAGGATCTACAAAGTTCGCAGTTTGTCTTCGACAATTTCGGCAATGAAGTCGCAAAAAAGAAACAAACAAACAAACAGCAGAGGACAAGCAAACAAAGAAAACATGAGCAATCACTTTAAGGCAATTGTGCTACAAAGAGTGAAAAATAACAAAATAAAATAAAATAAAAAAACAAAGCGATATCAAAGCATGGAAGCGATTTTGTCGCTCAGAAAACAAGGAGTCTCACCAAGCAAGAACTGAATTTCCTCTGATTCAGTCTTTTTAAAAGTACAAAGTAACCCATTTAATCCCTTGATTTTATAATTTGTTGAATGAAAAACGCGCAAGCGCCATCACTGTTGGCTTTCTTTACCAACGTTCGAAAATAAACAAATCATACTTGATTCTTATTAAGGTGGAATCTTTTTCTTTTTCCTATGTATTAAATCCCACAAGCCTTATTATAATTTTGCGTTTTTATGGACATTGACTTTGTCTCGGGCGATATCCAGCCACCTTTCCCTCACGTTAGGTCAATGACGCATATCTATTTCGCTGAAAGCATAACTACTCGACGTTCTGTGAATTAGAAGCGTTGCGAGCTTTCTTATACGCCATGATCACCCACAGATCGACTTAGAGCCTTCAGTTTTTCGGCTAGCAAACTTTCTCGAATGCTTAAGAAAGAAGCTAAAACGAAAGCTTCCAGTCATGTCAGAGATTGAGAAGCATTTATAGCCAAGTAGATTATCCTTATCTTTTTGAAGAGAGGGGAAAAATGCAAATGTCAGTGCCACACTAGATCGTTTTAAAGGAAAGCAATTGATCATCTTTTTGTTAATTATAATCCTATTCATAACTCTTGTGTTTTTTATCTATGGTTTTACATAAATTTGGACGAATCAATATGCCTTTTTCGCCAACAAACCCCACAAGAAAGTCAAGAAAATATAAGAGAGTCCAAAATAAGCCGGCAGTTAAAATGATCGGACTGAGCTGTGAGTAAAAACGACTTATTGACCCGTACAAAGTAACTAATAAACTACATTGCTGTAGGTGAGAATAAATTTGCTTGAAATTACCTTTTGATGTCATAGACTTGATCACCATTGGGCATGATAGAATCATACAGATACAAACGGTAAGCATAGCGCAAATGATTTTTACGACTGGTGTGTTTCAACTACGCTCAACTCCACAAGTAATTAAAGTCTTACCATGTCTTCTTTATCATCGATACTTAATTTCTTCTAAGTAAATAAGAAATGTAAACCGTCAAAAGCTCTCATTATTATCTCAATATTTTTCTCTCTTTTTTTATCTTTCGTTTTTTTCCTTTTGTTCTATTTTTTTCTCCCTCTTATATTCTCTTTTGTCTCCTCAATCCGTATTTTGGATATAACATTTCGATTCTCTGGCTTTACACGTCTTTGTATCATCAGGTTTTCCCTGACCCCACACATAGATAGCAAACTATGTAAACATTATGTTGTGTCCGGGTTATATTAAGTGAAACCATCAGATGCCGTTTCAAGTTAACAAATATAGTGGTTCCAGTATTCCTGTTTATTCTTCTAATGGAATTTTTTTTTTTTTTTTTTACGCTTCTCCGTCTTCTTCCCTAGCTGTATTTGCGCAATGATTGAAATGATATTTTCGAATAAAGTTCTCGCTTTAATTAAAATGATAATGTTATCAACGCGAAGTGCTCGTAAATTGTTTGCAATCGATATTCGTGGAAAATTGTTTAATTTTCCCAAAGGGAAAAATTTTAACAATAGGAACAGGAACAACAACAGGAATAAACTTAGCAAGAATAAATTTCCAATAAGATACAGCTGCACTGAAATCACAAACAAACAGTTGGTTTTGCATAATGATAGAAGAGCCGTCTCTCGCCCTAAAACCCTCTGCTTCCCATCAGAGAGCATAACGTCCAAGATGCGTAGTTTTGCAAACTCAACGTCTTTCTTCTTTGAAAACACTAACATACATGTTATTACTTAGGCCTAAAGAGTAAATATCGTCGTCTTCGATGTGGATATTTATCATATTTTTGTTATTAATTTTTTCGACTTGAGGAAAAGAAGTAATTAGTCTTCTTTCTTTCCATAACATCAACTAATTGCAACTTTCTAATGATAGGTTGATGCCAGTGTCATGATTATCAGGTGCCTTCAGAGCTAATTGACCGAGGGTGTCATAATATGATAATCATTGTTAGGTACCTGTTGGAAATTTGCCTATAGTAATAACAATAATGATTCCCTAGGCTGTCCCAAGAACTCGTTGAAATCCAGTAATGAATCAGCTTTCCATCTTTCATTAACTAAGGTTCAGCAGATGTTTTCTTGGCTTCTGAGCTAACAAGTTAATTTGTTTCTTGCTAGAAAATTGCCATGGAACCTCAGCCGGGAATTGATAAGTTCATTAAACATTAATCTCAAACACCATTACTTGTCAACCGGGGCGGGGGGAGAGAAGAGAGAGGAGATTTGACGGAAACAATTAAGGACGTTTCATAAGGAGATATGCCTTTGGGGTCCTTAATTCCTGGCATTGTTTTTGAAAACCAAAATCTGTTCAATTATCCAACATACTTGAGCAAACAAATGATATGAGGTATAACGTAACATCCTAAAGTACTACATGTATTTTGAGACAATTCTGGGAAATTCCGCCGCTTGCTTAACTCATGTTGTAGAGCGCCGGACTGCCGTGCGGTAGGTCGAGGGTTGGAACCCAGACCGGAGCAACCCTCAGGGTCTTAAAATGACTGAGGGGAATGTGCTGTTTTTGCTATGAGATCCGCAAATGGTAAGCATTCTATTCTTCTCGGATTAGGACAAAAAACTGTAAGTCCCGTCTCCTGTATCTTCTCTGTACGTTAAAGATCCCACACACCTATCGCAAATAGTAGGGGAAATTTCTACGGGTGGTGTGGTCTGTTCTTGATTATGAAATTGGGGGCATCTGCAAAAATTTCATTCTGCTGTAAGCTACTTAATGTAATCTAACCAAAGTCCCCCATAAAGTGTTTTTAGGTTGTTGCATGATCCACGACATCAGCTAATTATAAATGTTTAGGAAACGCTTAACTCCGCTAAGTGTGATTAGCATCTAATTTCCTCCCTATGATATAACCCCTGAAACAAGTACTATGGTCACAAGAATAAAGGAAGTGATCACGAACTAAAGAAGTCCTGGATCTTTAAACAAATTCTCCTCGTCATCACCCTAGGGAACGTGTAGAAAAACAATATGGACAATATGTATACTGACGTGAGGGTGTAAAGGATTTCAAAATAACTAATTGACAAAATTTAACATTATATAATAATGCCTTGGCAAATATGAAGAATTGAAACAAATTTATATTAATAGTAATTCAATCTTTTACATTTTTCCCAAATACTTTTTCATCATCATTTTTGTAACTAGTTCCCTGAATGTTAATCACTATCCATGCTCTATGCTGGCAGACGTCTTGAAGGACATTTTGAATGAATTGAAATAAGTTACAGCTGAGTTGAAGTAACAAACAAACGGTAGGTTTTGCATAATATTAGAAGTGGCGAAATTAACCCTAATAAGTTTCCTTTTCCTCTCGAGGAGGACAAGGTCCAAGATACATCGGTTTGTAAAATGATTTTAAGGGAAGGAGTGAAAAATAAAAGGCAGATACAGTCGTCTTGTCATGTAGAAGAATTCGTTGTGGTTTTCAAAGGATGCCGTTACAGTCCAGTTATTCTGAATATCCGAACTAATTGATACCATAGCTCTAAACTAAATACGTCCCTTCGATTACGTCAACTATTGTCTAACTTGTCCCTGTGATTCGGAATGAACTCTTAATATCGAGTGGGTTTTTATTGGGTAATTTGGAAACGTTCTTAGATTGAAATTGTAAGAAACTAATGATAGAAATACAGACAATTGGTTTTAAACCCATCAAATATTCTTGCGAAGATAATTATTTGCACAATTTAGAAGTCTATTTCACGATCTCCAAAGAGCGACCTAGGTGCCTTTGAACTCACTCTCTGTCAAGAAAAACCGAGAATTCATCAAAATACGTTATAAAGAAAAACTCGTTTAAGGAAGTTCCCTTACTCGGTACAATTTTGTCTATGTCTTTGAGTTTTCTATTCGGGAATATTTCTTTTTTTCTCTCGAAGTAAAGTTGGGGCAAGTATTTCAAGAGAATGGCCCGAAGATAAAATGTTAACAATATAGGTATTCATTCATTATTTCCCAAGAAAATTAAAATTAAAGGAAACTTTGTTGCTACATCACTTGCGTGATTTCTATCTACGATTTGGGCTAATCTCGTCGCATTCAAATTTTATTACATTTTTTACAGATTAAAGCGCACAGCTTCATAAAATTAGTAAATAATTCATAACTTGAATGGAAAAAGAGTGTATGTATGCATACTTAATTAGCCACTCCCCCAAGAGGGCCTTTCAAAGCCAATATGAATCAATTGGAAACAAACATTGTCAATAAATAAAATATTTAAAAAATCCCAATTATCTTGAGCAATAATCCAGTTAGTAGCAAGTTGAAAGGTTTGAGCCTGGGACCAACATATCACAAGCCCAGAGCCCCTAACCACTCGGCCATCCTGTAATAGATATCGAGAGTGCCTCTACTTCTGACGAATTTGCATAATCCTCAGTTAATTACAACTATCTCAATTTCCTCGAATATGATTGGTGGATAAACCGCTTTATTTTACATAAATCATTGTGAAGAGTTGTAAACGGACAAATGGTTTTAATTGGACACCTTTTCTTGGACAGTTACATCAGCCAATCACACTGAGTATACTCATCGGACTTCGTTTCGTCCGATGCAAAGTAAAAGCATTAAAAACCAACTCTGAGCAAGATGGACCATGGCAGAAGAAAAAACCTTCAAGGAATTGAATAATCAGTCGGAGAGTGCGTTAAGTTAAGAAAAATGATAGTAGAACAGAAATGTAATGTTGATATTTTGCAGGCACACCTGTCCAGCAATTGTTCTCGCGATCAGAAGCTTGAGGCATGCGTATCTAAGCATACTGCTAAATAATTCAATGTACTCGATCAAGGTTCTGAGATGCGAAAATCTAAATTCATTAGTTCAACGGGATATTTTAGTTATCGCGACTAGGAGGATGATTGGGTATGTTTGAATAAAAATCAAGGTGTAAAGTTATTGTAGGGGACTTGGAATGGAATTGAAGACATGTGATATCTTCCTTGCAAATATATATTCTTTATTTATTTTTTAAAATTTTTCTTATCATATTTCAAATACAAGTTATAGTCATAATTAAAATTACTTCACGGAAGCAAGGAGGTTTGGCCTACAACAGCCAACCAATATCAGTTCCTTTCAAGTTCTTATAGAATGAACGAACAAAGTCCTTTTTCTTGGTAGAAGCTAAACCTTGCAATCACTGGTCTTGGGCGGCTTGACCTCCGATCTGGTGCCTCACTCGGAATCCGATGTATTCTTTCAAAGCGAAAATTTTTTAACATCTTTGTTCGGAATTTGCAATTTCGTGACAAACAGCCTTCTCATCAGTTCCTCGGTGTTTTCCCCTGATTTTTCTTTCACATTGAAGATTTTTATGTTCTCGCGCCGCCTGAAGGCTTCTAACTTGATCTTTCTTCGGTTCAGGGTACCGATATCAGCGTCAAAGAATTCAATGTCTTCACTGTGTTCTTTAATTGTCGTGGCTGTTTCCGCCATTTTTTTCTTTCAGGCGTTCAATCACCCTCTCGGCAAACTCCAGTGAATCCTTCAAACTTTTCAATTCTTCTCTCGGTCCACTTATTTCGTTCTTTAGAAATTCAATTTCCCCGCAAGCTGCGAGAAGTTCGTCTAATTTTGCATTCATTACGTCAAGACGATCCACGTGCTCGGCGTCGTCGTCCTTTTTCATTCTTCATTCCTTCCCCTTAATTTATAGGGGCTATCAGTTCATGAAGGGTTTGATAACAGTAGCAATTTATATAATCATCTCTAGCTTTGTCGACACGTCTTACCTCCACAGCCGCACTGCGAAAGCCATCCTCACCTTTACCCAAAAAAACAAAAAAAAATTCCGATATGAAGACGTTCCGAAGGTTTTTATTTAGAAATTATTTGTCCCAAGTAATGTCTGAAGTACTCGCTCAGAACCAATATTGTTTTGGTTCCTCGCAGTTAAGAACACTACTTAAGTGGTAATGAAAATAATCCCTGAAAAAAAATTTACCTCTGTACCGGGGATTTAAACCCATGACCTCTACGATACCAGTGAAGCGCTCTGGTCATTATGTTTGTTACAAATATTCCCGCGAAGTTGTGACTGTAAGTATATGAAAATCATATGTGTGAATTGAATGGGCAAGCTCTCGAAACGTCAGCTGTAAAAACTCTTTATGGTGGCCATTTTATATCATCAACTCAGTTCGTAAAAACCAGATCACCTCACTGTATTTGAAAAAGGCTTGGGAAATTAGTTGCTTATTCGGCGATACCATCAATAATCACTGAATTGCGATTAACAAAAATTAAGTTACATTTGATGTGAAACGAGTCTCAGATATTTTTGGCGAACAAATAAAAACAACGGCAAAATCTGCCCCACTTGAATTGACTTCGAAAAGGACACTTCCATCACACTTCCAATCACGTGACAAGTTTAAACCAATGGCGTGCGAACAAAAAAATAATTAAACTGAAAAGTATTTCCATATTTATTTTACTATCTTGTCATGGATTTTATTACAACTCGTAACTCCTGGGGAAAAGTGGAAAAATAACGTTGATGATAAGGAAGTGTAGATCTTTCTCAGTTAACTCTTGATCTTTTTATTGCAAAATCAGATCGTTGCAATGTTGTTGTTTCATCAAAATGCATGCACTGGCTCGCAGTCACTCCTAGTGAGTTCACTTTGATGTCTTTGATAGGCGGCATGTATGCATTCTTAAAACTAGTCCATGAAAGTGAAGTTGATGGAGTTTTCTTTATCAATTCTAATAACTAAATCCATCTAAATGTAAACTGACGTCCCTTAAATTTTCTAGGTTACGGTAACATGTTATATTTATGACATGTAGTCACTTATCAATGCAGGTTTCTTAAGGGTGAGGAAACAAAATTGGCGTAATCACGTGTCGTTGAAATTCGCCCATAATAACGTGATGCTACATGTACATTTCTTAAAGAGAATAAAGCTATTATATTTCGACGGTTTCTTTCGAAAATTGTCTAAAACACCTGAGTAAATTAAACTTTGTAAAGTTTCCCTATTGTCAGCGCTGAGCTTTGTGCTGGTACTTCCTAAACAGAATGAGATGTATTCCTGTTTAATTTGTGGTTATAATTTTGGAAAAGTTTCTATATTTTAAAAAGCAATAGCTTTACAGGCTCTATTCATGACTATACTAACACACCACTTTTAGTAACAACTTAAGGTTAAAACTTTGTACAGATGGTTATCATCAAAGATATACGGTTTGATCTCGTGGGTCACAGACATCCGTTACCCAAAAGACAAAGTGCATATTTTCGAAGCGCTTGATATTGAGTCTTCTGTTGAAACTTGGCTCATTACGTGTTCAACGTAAAGACTTTGTTTTTGTCTCTTGATATGGAGACATTTTCCCTGTCGATGCCTTCTCGCCTCTCCAGCCTTTTATGTTTGCCGTTGTAAACTAAACGCGTCCCTTCGATTGCGGCAATACCGTCTAACTTATCCTTGTGATTAAGCATGAACTCAAGGATTTAGTGATTTAGAATGATTTAGTGAGCACAGCCTCTTAAATTTAGTAAATAATTCATAACTTAGTTGAACAAAGAATGTCTGTATGTATACTTAATTAACCGTTTCTCCTAAAGTATTTTAAAACTCCCAATTTTCCTAAGCAGACTAGTGACTATATACAAAGTGCAGGCAAATAATTGAAATTAAGGCAATCGAGAAAAAATCCGGTGAGTAGCAGGGTGGAAAGCTTCAACCTGGGACCAACATAATCATGACAAGCCCAGCGCCCCTAACCACTCGGCCACCCTGTAATAGATACCAAGAGTGCTTCTACTTCTGACCACTTTGCATAATCCTCAATTAATTATAACCATTCCAATTTCCTAGAATATGATTGGTGGATAAACCGCCTCATTTTTCATAAATTATAAAAATTGGGCACCTTTTCTTGGACAATTACTCAGCCAATCACGTTGAGTATACTAAAATACAATTCCTTAATCACAAAATGTATCACTGTACAGTAACCATGGCAATTTACATAATTGTAAAGATAGCTGATTTCATGGGCTTTTTAGAGTGTATTAGGTAAAGGTTCAAATGTTTAAGTATTTAAAGATTGGAATTATGAGCTTTCCGTTCCGTGAAAGCAATTTGTTTCCTTGTCTGAAATTGCAATGGTAATAATTAATTGGTAACAGGACTTCGTTTCGTCCGATGCAGTCAGTAATCATGCTTGTGATTAACATATCGGACTCCCACTTCCCTTTTCTTCGATTTGGTAAATCAATCGTATGATAACAGACCGATTTGGACTCCACACGCTCTTATAACTATTTAGTAATCATGACGAGAGAAGCACAATTTAAAGTCTTACAGTCAATTACCATGATAAACTAGTGCCCCTTTGCCTCTAAAGCTTAAATATGTTCTATAGCTATTTCTTCGTAGAAGCTACGTAAACCAATGTCTGTTGACTTCAAATTTAAGGCATTGAAAATACTAGTTGATGACATCTTAATGCTATGAAAAATGTAGTTTTTCACGGTTTCTTTTCCTTAGTTTCTTTCAGTGAAACCGCTTTAACCAAACGCGTTTTGCTGGTGTAAATGGGGTTCAAGTGAAAGAAGAAGGTCCTTATAACCGCAACATCGTTGTAAAGCAAATCTGATTACTCATCCAAACTCCATTCACTGAACCAGTACGTAACCCATGGCTTTGATGTCTTTGTCTCCATTATCCGCCCAGTGCTTAGCCACGTTTCCACAGGTGTTATCAATTTTTCCTTTTGTACCAAACCCGAGCCTGGAGTCACACGAATGGCAGTTACCTTCGTTATTTGTCACAATGCCAATCCTTGCGGATTCTTTGCGATCATGACATTCTGTGTTGAAACCTTCCATGTTACAATTGCGCTGTAAAGAGGCATGATCACCAAGTAACGTCTTCCACGTGTCACGACCCAGTGTTGTATTGTGATATTTCCCGTCAGCGATCAGTGAATACAGAGAGTCAGCTTGCTTGTTGATGACAATGAACCTGAGCATCTTGTCGAACATCATACCGAGACAGATCTTGGAGAAGGATGTGTTCCAGTAGGTGGGTAGCTTTGTTTCCTGTTGGTCAAACCCAGTTTCCCCTCCAGAAGGATTGTATTCGTTTTCATCAGTCCAATAAGATTTGCTAAATTGAAAGGTGTCCAGCATATGAATGAAATTTCACTCGTTCATGTTTTTTACATTGTTCAGAGATACAAAACTTTAAAATTATAATCTAATCTTGTTTCAAAGAAATACGTTTGATCGTTTCGTCCGATCGAAACCCTTAGAAGGATCATCAAAATCTTTAAGGAATAACACTTAATAATGTTGGGTAAGGTTGAAATTTCGGGTAAATCAATATTTCTCTGACCGAGTTACTCCTCCAGGAGGAATTATTTCATCTTTTCGGTCAGGAATCTCGAGGCTTAATAAGATGTGATCTGTGATCGAGTAGCACACGTGGGTTTATTTTATTCTAATCTGAACGGATGTGATTCTCACAACAATAAGGGATATGTCCCAAGAGAAACAGTCTGACGTTTCAGCAACTTGCGTATGAGTTTTGCTCAAATTGTCAAAACGGAGACACTTTCACTGACTTAAACGTACCACTGATCATAAAAAAGCTCATTTTTCGGAAAGTGCAGCTCTATTTGCGGAGATTCTTGAAAAAGCTAGGTTATTACTTCTCAAAACGACATGTTTAAATTTATTGCAGCGTTACTTTAATTTCAGATCGACTCACTCGGTGCAGGTTTCTCATCATTCAGACTCAGAGTCATGATGGAAGCACTCTGACATGTTGGCCATATTGATTTGGCAATTTTTTGATTAAAAGAAAAAAGGATGAAAAAAACTCAAACCTTGTTGCCGTCAATCTTCATGACCGGCGTCCATCCTCCATCTCCACATCCAAAATCTCCCATGTGACAAAGAACAGAGACTGGTTTCTCGCTTATGATCAGAGTGACCAACTGACTCACGTTAAGCTTGTCACGGACACTGAGTTTTTAAAGTGATACAAACTTACATTAGCAATACTAAGAGTAATAACTAAATCGATAATGACAGTAATAGCAATAATAATAAAATTAATAGTATTGATCATGATAATAATTATAATTATGATAATGATGATGATATTGTATGGCATTGTGATAATTGCCTCACTTTTGCCGTTTCTGTAATGATTATGAAAACGCGCGCTACTTACTTATGTGCGTCATATATATCTTTACAAGACCTCAGTGCTTTAAGAAAATAAAAAAAAATCACAAGTTAGCGGCTGCATCAGATGGAAACTGGTTAAAAGCAACCTGACTACAAAAGCACACCTTTGGTTAACAATATCACATTCAAATTAATTGCTTAGCTTCGCATGTGGATAGAGTTTTATTTAGTCAAATTCTTATAGTTAGTGGGAAGTGAGATCGTTATGTACTCATTACTTATATGCTCAACAGTGGTACCTTTCTCGCAATACTTTCCAGTGAAACCGTTCTCACAGAAGCATTCAAAGGTATCATATCGATTGTTTGTCCCACAAGCACCTGCATTCTGGCAAGGATACGATGAACAAGGCGACTGAAACGATATAAACATGAAATAATTAATAATTGCAATTGAATTGAGTGGGGTGCAATTTGGTCTGAAATCGTTCGAGTGATTTAAAATCATGATTACGATTACAGACCAGAAATGTACGTCACGAAGTTCAATTACCACTTGACACATCCATTATTAACTCGCAAAAATTTAGTCAATCAAATAAGGATTTTTTAGTCTGTACAAATATGTTATTGATCCAGTACTAAGTTGATTTGTATAAAAAGTTACAAAAGTTGTCTTTCATTTTTCTCTAATCTGATTGGTTAGCCTTGAAATCTGATTGGTTTTTGTCTTCTAGTAAAGGTTTCGTTAATAAATCACACGGATGAGAGCCAATCAGATTGTAAGGATCGCCAGTGATTTCAAAATTGATGTAATAAATATTCAGAGCGCAAATAATACAAGATTTCTAAAGTTTGAAGGAGGAGTAAATTAGCGACACTGAAAGGGTGTGTTGATATATTTAACTGAATTACATTGTTAATGTCTATGATAGAAATGAGCGAGGAATGTAAAAAGGAATGTCCACGAAACAACCTCAACAATAAAACTAACCTTAAAATATAAGTGGTGCGAACTCTGGTTTCTTCTGTATTCCTTCGGATTTCTGTATCTGTCGGAAGACAAGAACTCACACAATAATGTACCGTCGGCTCTTTTGGAGGAAGCCAGGTTCAAAGAAGAACATAGAGGATTGCTGAGGCATTCAAAGGTGCAGTCAAAAACATCGTGTGCTGCAAGTGTTCCAACTGAAGGTGCATGTAGATAATGAAACGTTTCTTTGAGGATCACTCTCTGTCGAACCATTGGGGGAAGAGGCGGTTCATATAGTCCTGTGGCGTTTTGGAGACGGTCATTGATATCAAACAGAAAAGAGAGCTCTGTTCAGCGACTCAGGCATATCATTGATCGATTATGAAAATGATACATCAGTTTCCTAATGAGTAAAGTCGTCACTCATTTCGGTTATCTTTTGTATCAATTTAAAACTTATTCTTAGACTTTAATTGTGATTAAGTGTATTTGATTGCCTTTCTCGTGTCCTGTAATGATTTGAATTATATATCATCATTTATCAATTCATTTTTCTGCTTTTAGTTTTTTATTCTAATTTTGATCAGATGGATGTTTCACTGAAGAAAAAAGGAAGCGTACGAATCAATACATATATTATTGGCATTGTTCTGTTTCAGCCAATTGACGCCCGAGGCCTTTTTTTCAACTTTAAAAATTGATATCTTTCTTTGTTCGATATTGGTTTTGTTTAAATGCGTTCGAATGCTCAACAGCTGTTTGAGTTCGTCAGGCTTTCATAACCAATCAAAACTCGCCATCTGTGACACAACATTAACCATACACTCTTTAATTGACAAAATAGACCATGGGTAATCTTAATAAAATCGAGTAAATGGTGTTAGTGAACTGTCGAGCGCTTTCCGAGATTCTTTGAATGATTTAATTTTTTCTTTGATAATTGTTCTAAAAATAATGAATTTTATTTAGCAAACTGAGAATATCACAGTTTTGGTTCTTTCCCCGTAATCTAACTCACTTAATGCGCTCTGCATCATATAATTACTTTTAGTTTCATCACATTGTAACGAGATTAAAATTTGATTAGACCTTGATATTTTCCTAAACATTAAAGTTAATTTTCTAAATATAGGGGCCATGTATGCCATTGAAAAAGCTCCATTCGCGAATTTCTTTCCCGGATTGTCAATGTAAATAGTCGGGCAAAGTTTGCTCAAGAAATTTAACAGCTGCAATGGTCAATATTTTGACCAAGTGCCGCAGAAAAGTTTAGCAGATATCACTTCTTAAACATACAAGATATGGTTTGGGACTGATGTAAAAATAACTCTTTTTCTAGTTATGAAATTATTTCAAAAACGTGTGCTATAGTTTTTCTCTTTCTGACTTTTTTGCACTTCGGAAAAGAATCTCACTTGTCGTTTGTTGTATGTTCGACGGTAGCAAATAAAATAAATTGGAATTAAGGGGTAAACTTTATGCCTCACCTTTTGCATAAATTATCAAGGGTATCCAGTTACAGAGTAAAACCGTTAAAATCCAACTCTGAGCAGGATGGACCATGGCAGGAGAAAAACCCCTCAAGGAATTGAATAATCAGTCGGAGAATGCGTTAAGTTAAGAAAAATGATGGTAGTGTAGAAATCTAATGTTGATGTTTTGCAGACTTTGATTCACTCGATTCTTGGCACACCTGTCCAGCAATTGTTAACGTGATCATAAGCTTGACGCATGCGTATCTAAACATACTGCTACATAATTCAATCTACCTGACCAAAGTTCTGAGACACGAGAATCGACTTTCAGTAGCTCAACGGGATATTTTAGTGACCGTTACTAATTATAAGAGGATGATTAGGTATGCTTGAATAAAAATCAAGGTGTAAAGTTATTGTAGGGATAACGAGAGGTTTTAAAGTAAATATTTCTCTCAAATAACGGAGAGAAATTACTTGACGGCAAGTTATTATGAGCTGTCTATAATCTCTTGTTGACGAATATTTCATTTTGCAGCTTCCATTCCATTGAAGGTGACCTTGTTGTTATAGAGACTGTTTTCTAGTTAGCATGATAGCAAAGTAATTTGCATTCGAAAGGCAGCAAGGCTTGTATCATAATGAGGTCATCCTTAGCCTCACTCCTATTCAAAGGCTTGGCAACCAAGCACACAACTGTAAAATGGACTATTGAAGACGTGATATCTTCCTTGCAAATATGCCATCACCCATACCACGGAAAACAAAAAACAAAACAAAACAAAAAGAAATGATGAGAAGACCAAACACATATGGACAGGAAGACAGAAAGCGCGGAATACCGTCGGTATCAACCCAATGTGTCGATTTATGAATGAACGGGCTACGTGTTATAGGACACTGGGAGTACAACAAGATGATTCGATTTTATCAACTGAGTTGATCGTGAAAAGTGGCCACCGTAAAGAGTTTTTAAAGATGACGTTTCGAACGTTTGCCCTTCGAAAGAGTGAACGGAGGAATTGCGAGTTGAGTGTTTATATGCAGAAAATGGAGCTACGCTATTGGTGGGAATATTGTAATGAGGAAGAGAATACCGAATGAAGAGCGTTCGTTGATACCGTAGGGATCAAGAGTGCCGATTTTATGTATAAACTTTTGTTCTAGAGTTTGGCAGCTTTCCATTGTAGGAATATGTTCTCTCCTTCGATGAGATGCAGTAATGCAAATAATACGGTTACAAAGACAAGAACATGTTTTAAAAATTTGACCTGTTTTATTAGAGGGAAACTAACCTCATCAGCTAAAGTTATTTGATTAAGATAAGGGAAGAGAAAATTAAGGACACGATAACAGAGTCGACGGGGCTCGAAAGAGGGGGAGAGGTTGGGAGTCAAACAAAGGCACAGTCAAATCAAGAGGCTTTAGTGGAGAACGAGAGTCAAACTAAGACCTCTTGATTTGACAATTTGCTTAACTTGCTCCACAACCCGAAGAAACCCCTATCCCCAGCATCTTCCTTAGCTCTCCCCCTACACTCCTAAATCGACAACCTCCTGTATCGTTTCTATGTAAGTAAAATTTGTTGAGAATAATTTTCTCTCAGTTTCACAGTAAGAGTGATCACAACGCTCTTTTCGCTTGAATCGAGGGAATTCTCGTCAGTTTTAAAATTTTCAAAAATCGAAGGGTTCCCTGTACACTGAGCACACGCATTACTAGTTCTGAATCATTCCAAATGCAGAAGACTAAAACAAGTCAACCACTTTCTTAGGTCGATGGAGTCCTCTGTAAGGATCGAAGACCTCGTTAAAGTTGTACTCCGCTTTTTCAGATCTCTTTTTGAGAGCCTTGTTTCGGGCCTCGTCACTTGGTGAGGCCACAATCATGGGCCTATTTCCACACTCAGCTCTGAACTCCACTACATTAAAGCCCGTGCGATCTGCAAGCTGCTGATGCGTCTCCTGCAACGATATTGTACATAGATTAATCAAATACAATCAGTCTTGTCGCGAGTACGTTCAGTTATGGATCAGAGATAACGTCAAAATATGATTATGATAAAAATGATGATAATCATTACGGTCATTGATAATAATGATAATTTTAAAAAATCTAAATAAAAGTTAGACCGGGTAGCCGTCAGCGAGCGCCTTGGTGATGTTTCGGTCGATCCCTAGTTGAGCATTATTTATTTGTTAATTTTTCGTTGCCTGACTCTCGCGGTTTTTCGCGCACTCTCTAAGCCCTGGCACAGGATATAGACCTTTACTAACGGCCAACCCCAGCCTGTGTTGCTTTTGGTCAATGAGAAAAATAATTTACGATCACTTTAAACTGTTTTAAAAATAATGTCCTACCAGCACTAATGCCCCAGGGTCATTGCCGCTGAGCAAGCGAATGCCATTCAAAAACTGAACTTTCCTACTAGATGGTCCCTCTAAGTTCCTTTCATTCTCGACGGCTTACGCACCGATAAAAATTTACCTGACTAAGCAGTCCCTGGAACACCGCACGAACGAGGCTGATAGGGTTCGTCTCACCGTACACTTTACAGCGCATGTCTTCAATACCGATGAGTATTGCGATCTCTTTTATCGCTCGATGGCAGCGAAGTCCGAAGCCTGGGAGAGACATACAAATTGAATTAAAATGTAATAGGAGGCAAACCTATGACACGTTCAGAAGTCAGTTAAATGTCATACACGTTTCCTTCCCCCCCCCCCCCCCCATTCCTCCCCCTTTAGAGCTCTTTATATTTTCATCCCTTTAAGTGCGAAAGCTTGTTGGCGATGAGAAATATTTGAAAGACGCTAAGCCACTATTGCCATTAAAAGAGGATGTCCGTTTAATTTCATTTCTCATGAGCACAAAACAAAGGCGAACAATAAACAAACAAAAAAAAAAGCGCCAACAAACAAGAATAGGTAACCTCGTTAATGTAGAGACGCTCAAATGCCATTTTGTGTATTTTGGAGGGCATTCCGGTCAGCAATTTTTAAACAATTTAAAGTAATAAATCCCCCACCACCCCCCCCCCCCCCAATCAACCAGCCAACCTGCTCTCTCTACTTTTCACTATGTCCGTCAAAAAAGAAATTTTACTGAATAGGAGAAACAAAAAGGCATACGCGCACACTGTACTCTGATACAATATTATTTTATGGCTCAGATCTTCGGAAATACACAGCAACGTTAGAGAAAAGAGCACCAAGATCCTAAGGAGTAAAATATTTAGGTTTTCAAACTAAGTTGTACGATACCTCGTGGCTTTCTGAAAAAGTTGATTTTCGTGCAGTGATACTTCGTTTCCATGTCATGAAAAACTGCAACGAAGGTCAAAGGAAAACGTTAAATTACAGTACACCACAGTCAGGACGATATGATTATTAATCTGTTTTTGTTGTTGTTGTTGTTTGTCTTTCCAGGGTGCTAAGAACATAACATCGTGTCTGCTTTAACTTCCGTGCAGGTCCTCATTATATGCGCTTCGGCACGGATGTTTCTTCGCAAGTGTGAAAGTGTAAGCCTTGAGCACTAGTCGGCGAGAAGTCTGGAGGGGATTAGTAGTGATAAATTTCCCGGCAAACCTCTCCTCGACTCGTCTGACATCTTCCCGCGCGCAGAGAAACGCGTGCGCCTTGCAGCGCTAATAAATAGGGCCTGCTCGAAAGCTATGTCTGCTTGTGAGAAGTGTCCCCCAACTGGACGGCTCCATTTGCAAAGGTTTGAGTGGGACGCAATCAGTATCTTTTACATCTTGAGGTACCCTCAATTTGTTGCGCAAAATCTGTTTAAAAAGGTGACCAATCAAAGATACATTTACGTCGGAACTGTTTAGGGTTTCGATGGAGGCGAAAACTTACTTGTGTGGTTGTCGCAGCGTTCAAAATGGTAAAGATAGTTCACAGCTCTGTTCTTTGCCTGGTAAAAGAACAAGGACGAAATTGACACAATGTCAGTTTATGCAAAACCCAAAAGTACAACTAATTATTTTTTTTCCTAAATCAGTGTTCTTTCCTCGCTGTTGTTGTTGTTGTCTATTTTTTCATCGGCCCTAATCTGGACAGATAGTGCTTAGTCTATTTGCTCTGTGGAAAATGGTCAATTGCTTTTTACATTTTATTATTTCTTTTTCTTGTCATACATTCAATTAAGAAGTTTCAGTTTCAAAAAAAATGACCAAAGATGGCGAGAGCGAAGACCAAGGGCTAACGCTCGAAACTTCAGCTTCGCGGTGGCCAATTTACCCTGTTATACTCTTCCACCGACGCAGCACCACAGTTTCTATAGAAACTCATATTTTACACTGAAAGGTTATCTACGCAAAACTGAAAGGTTTTCTTGCCATAACGATTGACACACCTATACCTGTACTATATAACACTTATATCACATCAAAACATTCATTACATAGCACTGTGTTTTCGCCTTAAATTGGAACATCTAATGGAGACGGGAACAGTTTAACAAAACCTTCAACCTCACGAAGGTAGGTTTTACTAATTAAAAGCGTCCACAGTAAGACACAGGTGAAGTTATCTGAAGCATGAATGCCTTCCTTACATACCTCAGTTATTGCACTCAGGGCACCTTTTCCTCTCCCAACACCAAAACCTGCAAAAATTACAATAAAATTTTCACCTTTTACTAACACTTGTACTGGGCGTTGGGTGATCAAAGCGCTACATGTATTGTAAAGTTTTGGTATTTGCTAGTTTAATAGCCTTAGTTTAATAGCCTGATACAATTCTTTAAACAGTCTGGCCATTAGAGTGTATTCATATGGAGACTGCGCCGCAACTGTCTATAAGTACATTATTATTATTATTATCTCGCACTCTCCCTCCGTTCTGATGCTTTAAGGCCAAAATCGACAACCAATTTTTTAACTCTCATCTCCAAAAGAAATTTCCTTTTTTTCATCACCTTCTAGTTGCAAGAGTAGAATTTGATTGATGGAGAAAGTAACCTCACCATTTAAACCAAGGTTCTTTAGTATGCAAATAGCTGGACGTGCACAATGCACAAGTTAGTATATTGATGTCAATTTCTCTCTCAATCCACATGTACCTCTCACAATGCAACTTGACTGAAAAAAAATGTTTTGTTTTTTTTTTTTTGTATGGAGGATGGTTTAACCCTTTACACCACAAGATTAGTATGCAAATTCTCCATAATGTTCTCCATGCATTTTCCTAAGGTGCTGACAAGGAGAATTTGTTTAACATTCAAGAGATTCTTTACTTGGTGATTATTTCCTTTACTCATGTGACCTACAAGAGTGATTCAGGGGCGACATTGTAAGGAGAAAATTAGATCCTCGTCACTCTCTGGGCAGGAATCAAAGAGATAAACCAGAAATGGTAAGAAAAAAAAAAAGAAAAAAAAAAGAAAAAAAAAACCTGGCCGGCTTTTTTAAAATTGACTCAGAAAAATTGAGAGTGGGTTCATATTCCATACTGTATCTTCTGTATAAAATACGCGATGTACCTGCTAGCCCATTTTTGTTCCCAGCGACTACCAAGGCACGCAGACTTTTCTTCCTTCCATTAGATGTTGTGTTGCTCACTCTCCGCAACTAAAATATTAATTTCAAGTAAATGTATGTTTCTGATAGATAATTCTTTTCAGTATTTTCAATTTCTAAGCTTTGATATTTCCTACATAGTTTGTACTTGCTGAGGTCACTGCTTTTCTTCAGTTACAGAGCCCTAGGTTTGGTTAAAAAAACAAGAAAAAAAATTCCTGGAACTGAAGAAATCCTTGCTTATGTTTAACTGCTCATCTCCTTCCAATAACAAGCCATTCTTGTGAGAAAACATTGCCTGCGTTACCTTTGTTGCCTCCTTAGTTAAAGCATGAAAAGGAGTCTGTTTAAAGCCATCCTGTAATTCTTACAGACCAACTAACATGATACATGTGACCTGTCCAGCTCTGTCAGTTTTCATAATGATTTTCTATGGAATTGTGCACTTACTAGGCAGGACAGGTTGTAATTACTACAATTACATTAATCCTTTTATTTATATGTGCCCTTAATTCTGTCTCTAATCAAGATCCACCACATAAAATTAGGCTTGATAATGATTTATTTTCCCTTATCTCTCTCATGTTTCAGGAAAGAAGCTTGAAGTTTTTTCAATTTTTTTTTCCTTCAGAGGTTGGAATTTATAATTTAGGTGACATATCATTTACAGTATGTCTGAAAACAAATAAACAGTACCTCAATGCATACAGTTGAGAAGTCTGACAATTCCCCTGGAAACAAATTTGAAATGAACAAAAGAGTGGTTAATCGATACCTTGTCTGCTGAACTACACACACCAAAAAAATAGTATGCTGTTGTTGTGAAGTGCTAAGAACGACAAAATTACATCACTTCATTACAACAAGGTTGATTGCAAATTAACCCTTTCAACCCTAACATCAACATGTACATTCTCCATACTATCTCCCATGTACATTTTATTACGTGGTGATGACGAGAACTTGTTTTACAACCAAGAACTTCTATCTTCTGATCATTCCCCTTATTCTCCTGTCCTTAATGGGTGATTGCAAGGTGATATTTTAGGGAGAAATCACAGCTGTAGATGCTAGTCACTCTTACAGATCAAAGGGTTAAATTCTAAAAGCTCTAAACTGTGGAGAGCAATATTTGAAATACTATTATTTCTAGAAATGTCATTCACAAACTCACTTCCATCAGCAGTAAAGGGGTTTCCACATTTTCTCCCTGGCCAGCCCTTTCCAGCCCAACCTCTGTTACCAGTCTTCTTTGGTTTCTCTGTAATTCCTTCTTCATCTCTGTCCAGTTCTACCTCATCATTTATAGGAACATTATACCCTTTCCACTTGAGGCCAGCCTTGTCTAATCATTGGAGATATGATTAATTTACTTTTGTCATTCCTGTAATACTTTTTTAGGAGATGTACAATTGTAGTGATCTACAGATAATGGTTAGAACTTTGTTCTGTGCAGGAAAATCCAAATATAAGCTTTCCAAAATCCACTTACTTCAGGTCATCTATTTTAAATGAGACCTTCATAGTAACCCCTAGAGTCATTGAAATATATATGTGTTAAAGACAGATTCTGATAGATTTTATTATTCTAACTTCTAACAATGGAAGAAATTTGATGACAAAATTCTGCTCAGTAGGAGATGTAGGAGGAAAAGGGTCTCTCACTTGGGACAATTGCAAGTAGGGAAAGTGAAGAACCTGGCCTTAGAAAAACACCTGCACTTTGACAAATCTTGACATTTTGATCTGAAAATAAATCTTTTAGCCTCTTTTTTTAAAGCAATTTTGAACACTAAAGAATTTGACTTTTATCAATTATTTTAAAACAAACATATTCCAGCATATCAGGGAGATGTGAACAAGATTGTTGTTAAGAAATTAGGCTGCTGGCTGTAATTTCAAGCAAGGGGGGTCAAATAGTGCCTCAAAATGAGAGCTCTTGGTGCAACTCACAGTAGTTAATGCAGTGCTTAAAATGCCAAGCTACTGAGCTTCCTGTTTACAAAATTGTGAATGCTAGAAGCAGAAAGAAGTCACAAGAAACAAGAGCTCCAAATAAAATGTCTTTTCTATTACTTTACAGTCAGTAGTGTCATTAACACTGAACTTGGTCATATAGTTTTATATATTTAAATATTTTCAATTGCATGACAGTGTTTCGTATCAAACTTCAGAAATGTCAGTTGTACTTTATTGAGCAATAATGACATCCACAAATTCGGCCTGATATTTCACACTCAGCAAATCTTGGTGGCAGCTGGCACTTAGCAACAACCCTGCATGATGAATCCTGGAGTAGAAGCAAAGCTCTCCTGCCTCCTGTTCCTTACCCATACTTCAACAGTGTCCCCGTCTCAAATCAAGATACATTTATCACCAAAAGGAATATCTTAGACGTTGTTAGGCTTACCATACTTGAGTAGTTTTGGATCGATTCCTTTGACAATATTTGTCTTCTTCCGTCTCCCTGTTCCTCTACCACTAGTTACAGCCTCCCACAACAAATCATACTCTAAAATGATTTTGAAATTGTCATCAGTGTTAGATTACAACAGTACAGTAAAGTGCTTTGTCATTTTAATAAATCAATTGACTAAAGACCTTGTAAAAGTACAAAACACATGTTACATTATTTTTTCTCACAATGATGGAGATGTTGTTTTAAGTTACATCACATCCTTTTCAGACTGGAGAAATAATCATGCAATGTAAAGTTATAAGCTTAATGCAACACCATGCCCTGGCAAGAGAAATATATTTTTTTGTATTGCATGTGCAGCAAGACGCATAAATAATACTCTTTGAGACTGAGAAGGGAAGATGGCTGGGGACTTCATCAAAATCTGCACATTTTCAGATTTCTGGCAATTGTCATCCCTGGCTAGATTTACATTCTTCAATGTTAGAACGCTGTACCTGAATTTCCGCTTGAATAAGTACGCTTTTGGCCTTGTATCATCAGAGCTGAAATAAATCCTTTCACCATCAGCGAATCTGTAAGAATGCCTCATTTTTAGTACCTTCATCAAAAATTATACTTTTTGTCTTGGAGAAATTTCCACCCTGGTTGCTGAAATGATCAAGGTGCACTCTTTGAGGTTCAGTCGAGATATGTGATCTGAACACGTTTCCAATATGGATGCTAAGATGTAAGATCAATACAATCAAAACCTCCCTGAAAAGGAATCTTTTACCACAGATGATAATAAAAGATAAATGAGCATTGTGAGATAAAAAGTCTGGTGGATTCATGGATTTTGAGACAAATCCCTCCTTTGCTCAAAAAAGGTTAATCGCAAAATCTATACGGAGAGCTGACCAATTCAACAACTTTGTGTAAAGTGACTGAAATTCGAAGGGGTTAGAAAAACCTTGAAAATGTGTGCGATCATTTGACACTCGATGACGAAATAAAATGTTTTTAATTCATGATGCTGAAAAAAATATCTTACCTTTATTAGAACCTGAAAAACTCGGTAAATTTCCACTCTTCCTTAAAACTAAAGGTTTTCCTAAATTCAGGCAGGACACACATCTCCTGAATACAGCCGCCATTTTGACTACCAGAGGCGGCCACTAAGCGTCACTTCCATCAAGAATGCCGGGCTACCCAGCCGCTCAATATGGCGGCCCAGTTTGTAAAATTTGGTGTCCCTATGATCGTAAGTGGATCACGCTCTGCTTATGAGCAGGGCCTGCATAAAGATATGTCCTAGAGAATCTTAACTCTTTTTAATATTAATATGATTGTTTATTTGTCATTGAGTTATCCATTTTATATAATCTTTTGAGTTATTAAGAGTTGGAAAATTACGACGTCACTACGAACAGCTTATCATAATTATTTCTTGTATGAATTTTTTTAAGGGTCTGATCGTTGGTGGATCGTTTGCATTGAAGGAATTCACTGAGATCAAAATTAAGCGACGAGATGAAAAGACTTACAGGGTAAGCTGATAGATTTAAGGACTCATTTTCTCGTCAAACTTGAAATCATACATCTGCAAACCTGCTTGTCGCCTGGTCTCTTTTTACCACTCTTAATGTTTTTCTTCAATATCTCTTTCCCGTTGATGGCTGAAAGAGACATTTATGTAATCATACCTCTCTTCCAATTTACATTCAGGGAATCATTCATGGCTAAAGTTTATTAAAATCCCAGAACATTTGGATATTGCCATGATGTATCAAAGCCAAGTAATAATAATAATAATAAAAAGTAGTAATTTATCATATATTCTGAGCCGTTTATTCATCACTTCACGGGTTTATTTGGAACCCACATATTGACCAGCTCCCAGTTGGCTTGTTGGTAGAGCGCTGCACCAGTATCACAGAGGTCATGAGTTCAAAACCCATACAGGCCTGAATTTTTTTTTGGCCTTTTTTTCACTACTGCTGAAGTAGTGTATATTACTGCGAGGATCACTTTCATATTCACATCTTTATCCACAGTTCAAATATACAACTTTCATATATTCTTAGCCAGTAATAATAATTATGATAATAATAATAATAATAATAGTAGTGATAACAATAAGGCGAGTGAAACATACCTGAATGTTAATAATACCAAGATAAATAAAGGTAGAGTAAGCATTCAAGTCCGATGGCCCAACTGGCCAGAGTTTATTCCATTCTACTTTAACATTAAGTTATAGACTAGAAGTATCAAATAATTTTATGTAAATAAAAGAATTTTTTTTTTCCCTGTGTAGTTGAATAGGGAAGAAGCTCTTAAAGCTTTACCCAACAAGGGAAGAGAAGTCTTAATCGAAGAGGCATACAAGGTAAATTAATACTATTATTTTATTGATCATTGAATTTGCACTTGTCATGAAGAGATATTCTTGTGCGAAATAGTAACTGACTGAAAATGCATTGTCTTGATATCACCACTGAAAATTTTAGCCTTAAAAACAGAAAGAAGGACTACAGTGAAGTCAACATTGGGAATGTGTTAGGAATGCCAAAAGGAGAAGACGAAGACATAACGACTTGTGTTAATTTACTTTTTTTTCTGCTTTATTAATTTACACATTCTCTTCGCAACAGGATATCGCCGAAAATTTAGATATTGACCACTGGGAAAACAAACGAGGACCACGTCCATGGGAAGAATAGCCAAGGTCATGAAATTTGAAAAAAATAATGTTCAAGCTTGCAGAAAAGTGGCTGTGTAGCCTTTTTGGTTTGCAACCAATTGATCTCTACAGAAAGAGTGGACCAACCATTATGTACTACCAAGTTCTGTCTTTGCTCTGGATAGGGACTAACAACAGTAACTCTTTTCACTCTTGTGTACTGATCAATAAGTAACTTCTCCTTACAGTATCAATACATTGTCAAGCATAGAGGTGAGGAGAAGAAAGAAATGTGTAAACTAGGGGATTTTGTCGAATTGAACTTTTCAGAGCTAAAATAATAAGCAGACAATGTTATGAGGGAAAGTAGGAAGAAGACTTTTAAGAGGCATAGGGTTAAAAACATTAAATGAAATTTCTATGATGACCACTCATCTTGAGTGTTTAAAACTGGGCATAATGCTAACTAAACTTTTTTAAAGCCGGGCACCAGGCTAATGGCAAAAAGAGATACTGTAATAAGATTTCACAAATTGAGAGGCATGTTTCCACACAGTGCTCCTATCCTTCTGCTGTTTCTGTATTTCTTCAAGATAACTGTCCTTCCTGCCTTAGCTGCACAAAAGCTACAAAAGAGAGTAAACAATGAATCCATTGTGCTATTAAAGGCCAATTTCTTTATGTCTCATTGTTTATGCAATGTATTACAACAAGCCATAGCAAAACAAAATGTTGGGTATATACATCAGACAAGTTTCCATTGTTCCTTGCAGCGTTAAATGTACTGATCCAGTTTACTCATCATACTAAATGGCATTTTGCAACAACAAATAGATTTACTTGGCAGGCTCCCATCAGTCTCTTTTTAGATAAAGCTATTTTTAATTAAATTTCTACTCATTACTAGTTTCAAATTCATGCAACATTAAAATGGGGGCCAAGGGAGCTGTCACCTAAGCTGAAAATTATTTAATGGTGCAGCATCTTGTCAATGTCCCTTGCACAAGGAAGGGGTCAGAGATGCACTATGGTAAATATTTGCTAGTTTGTGGATGGAAACATTTCTGGCAAAAAAAGACATATTGCCAAAAAAATGGTATCTCTGCACTGGGCCTGATATATTTATTTCTTTGAAGAATTTGGTGAATAATTCTACCTCATCAATAGAAACTGGAACAGACTTGACATTTGTACTGGCCTTTCTTCAATATACGTAAAACATCACCGACTAAAGAAGCTCTTTATTTTCATCAAAACAAATTATCTTTGTTTTCAACGTGGCAAATATAAGGCGAACTTTGTATGCATTCTTATGCCAGAGATGCCATTTTTCCGTCTTTGATTGCTTGACAGGTGAACACCAATCGTAAATCATTGCTTTAATTTTTCCCACCATTCCCTTCACACGTAGTTTTTCAAAATGGCCGCCAGGTAAGCAATGACTGCGTTTCTCTATTCGCTGTAAGTGTGAAGGGAGTCATTTCATTATGACGAAGGCTCAGCATCACCAGCATATACCAAAGACTCTGGAAAACGCTGGAGAGTTTCGGATGTTTATTTATGAGCTGACAGAGTCAAGAATTTTTAGCGTTAGCATCCTGTTCGTAATTCTTCTCAACACAGTGATCTTGGTGATTCAAACTGACGAAGCATTTGCAGTGAAAGCAGGTAAAGTTTTGCAGTGAAATCGCTTTGGATATTGGTTTTCCTTTATTGTGATGCTTGTCGGGGGAAAAATATTGAATCTGTGATGAATGGTTTCGACTTTCCTACAATAATTATTTAAGACTGAAAAATAATCGTTTTCCCAGTTCAGTTGCTCCTCCGACAGATTAAGTTCTGTGAAGATTATAAACACCAGACTGCAGAATGCGATTGTGGAATCTTTTAAACTTACAGCAGCATTTATTCGACCAAGTCTACCTGAACCTTTCCTCTAGATATGTTTCATTAATTTTCTATTCTTGTTGTACCATTTTGACCAAATCGTTATTTATCGCCATCAGACTGACAGTTAAATTTGAAATCACACTAGCCTTTTGATCTATAAATGTGGTAAACATCTTACATGATTTTAAACAGAGAACGAACACCGATTTTCTCAGCCACTAAGCACTCAAGAAACTGCCGACAAGCAATTTTAATTCACGATCTCATACAATAACAGTTTGAATACCTCTTCCATGATCAATTGCAGGTTGGTATCTATCGGCTCTCGACAACGTCTTCCTTGCTATCTATTTCATGGAGATCATTGTGAAGCTGTATGCTCTTCGCTCGTATTTCTTCAAGACTGGATGGAACATAATGGGTAAGTAAACATGGCGCAGCCTACAGGAGTCACTTTAAGTTTACTTTTCACTAAGCAAAAATTACTTGACGCGTTAAACCCTAAGATTGATCAGCAGCTATTTTCTCCTTACAGTAATAGTTCTGAATCGTTGATTAAGATCATGAGAATATAAAGCAAATCATTGCCAGCCTAGCTAAGAAGCTGTGATTGTTAAGCAAATTCTCCTTTTCAGTACCGAAATAAAAGTGTAGAGAACAGTATGGAGAAAATGGATGCTGTTGTTAAGGTGTGGAGGGTTAATTGATCAGTTTCTTAACAATGATGATCATATGCAGAATAACACTACAATTCAGACTAATGTGATGCCGTGAAAAATTTCGTTAAACGGACATTATGAGTGATGCCAACATTAGAGAAATATTTTTGCTTGCATCCTTGTGGGTGAAATGTTACAAAGGTAGTAGATCAGTGTACAGGTATTTTTGCTCATGAAAGACTGACTGGAATTTCCATGGCTCTAATTATTGATACTGGACAAATGACAGCCTTGATTAAGATATATCTCTGAACTTCACAACATTCACAATAACAACTAAAAAGTATTAAGGGGATTTATAAGCACTCCTCTTCCCCCCCCCCCCCCCCCCCCCCCCCACTTTCCAATCTTAACACTCTTTTCTTTTCTCTGATAAATATATGTTATTTGCCGGCTGGGAGGTCCGTATGGTGAAAAACTGTGACCGAGGTCTTGAAAATACAGCATTTTCAAGACCGAGGTCACAGTTTTTCACCATACGGACCGACCCTTAGCCGGTAAATAACATATTTATTGTTTTTAAACTTGACGAAATTCTTTCCGAAAGAACCCGAATGATTTATGGCCGTAAATACGGCAAGATCTTCCATAAACTGAACAATTTTTGAGTAAATGGTAGTTGAAATAGAGGTGATGCAAATTTAAGAGAGATGCCTCAGCGAAACATTTTCATTTCCGTAACGATAAAGGTGATTTAATAGGCTTCCAAACAAACTTTGAAACATTATTTTTACAAATATCTGTCACAATCTGACACCTGTCAATTAGAGAGCGCGCAAGAAAAAAAAACCGTAGGAACATTTGAAAACCAACAGAACTAGTTTGGCAAGGACTGTCACGACAATATTTTCTTCAAAGTCAGTCAATGATCTAACGGAAAGTATTATTCAGTCACATCGACCATTCATTCATGTACGAAGATTTACCTCTGTTCATTAAGTAAACGGCGAGGAAAGTAATTGTGAGTAAATTCAATTTTTTTAATTTGAAGTTGTGAGAGTTTGCTCGTTTGTTTGCTGTAATGGCGTGTTTAACTCTGATCTTTCCTTCACAAAAACTAAATTCGAACGGCACACTCCAACGAGACACAAGGGAATGTAATGCGGCCTTTTCTCAAAAAATTCCTTCAATTTCTGTTGTGCAATTTAAGGTACAAATGTTCAAATTGAACGGAATTGGAAAGACTCACCAGGAGCGTATATTTGTTGTAGAACTTAAATTAAAACTTCGCTCGCTATTTCACTATGAACAAATTGCTCGAGAAACTTCAGATATTAAATGAATGAAAGTTCCATCGTTCAATTTAACTGTAACCAAATACCTCACGTTTCAACTTTCTGGGTACTTTTTGTGAACGATTAAAATTAATTGCAGACGGTTTTTAGGCCGCTTGTCAACCAACGTAATGACACTATTGTTTATACAAATTCATTCTGAAACCAATATTTTTCTGTCAACCAAAGTGATTTGATAGGGAGAAAAGAGAGGATTCATAAGTTATTTATCGGCTTGAGGTAGTGACCGACGTGTTTGCTTAAAAATACTGCCCAGCCGGAAAACGAGGTATATTTATGAAAAATGACAACGAAAGTTGGGATGTACTCGGCGACTCACGAAAGCGTTACCGTGGCCCGTGGGCAGAGATAGGAAAATACTGACCGGGTAAAGAACCAATCAGATTGCAAGATTCGTTACCGTGCCCTCTAAAAAAACAATAAATTTTCTTATTTCTAAAGATCTCTTACTCAAATTTATGAGTTTTAATGTTGAACAACGTCGCTTTTTTTTTCTAATTAGTGCCAGACCCTGGGCAAACCTCTCCCTAACTCGTCTTAATTCTTCCCGCGGGCGGAGAAACGCGCGTCCCGCAGCACTAATGGTGAGGACCTACTGACAGACTAGCCTTTGACCCTGTAAACCCTAAAAGTGACCAGCATCTAATTTCTCCTTACAATAACACTGCTAAACCATTTATTAATATCATGAGAATGAAGGAAATGATCGCCGACCTAAGAAGCTTTGATCTTCAAAGAAATTCTCCTTGTCAGTACCGAAAAGATATATAGAGAAGAGTATTGAGAATATGGATACTGATGTTGGGGTGTAAAGGGTTGAACTTCAAGCAAATGAAACTTCCTAAAACAATGGCCTTGGTTAATAATAGCGACGATTGTACGCTGTACTTTTAATCATCTCACGGTCGTAATTTTTGTATTCTTTCCTAGACCTACTCATCGTCCTTTTCACAGTTGTGGACTTTCTGCTGCCGCTGATCGTGCAGAATGTAGGTTCCTTCGATGTGGCAGCCATCTTTAGGCTACTGCGCATGTTTAGAGCTATCAGGGCGCTGAGAGCATTGCGGGTGTTACGAACCATCAGGTAAAGATTTGGTGGGGTTTACTTCTGTGTGGTGTGTCCCTTTGGCATTTGTACGAGCGTTGTTGTGCTATGCAATCTTTAAGCAGAAGCGACACTACTCTTTTAATCTCCTACGTGCCCATCGTTGTGGCACGTTCTGCAATACAAGGGGAGGTGGGGGGAAGGGTAGTGTGTTTGGTTAAAATCTTAGATTACGGCTATGACAGGCCTTGCGCGAAGAAGCTCGGCCCCAGAGAAAAAGAGCTTTGAGTATGACCTTAACGGAGACACATTGAAAAGCTTCGCTCAATCTCTACTGTAACTTTGGCAAGACCATTTGCGACTTCAACCAAAATTACCGCTACATTGTCTGGAATACATGGGTTAGGAGCATATTAATCAAACTCCATGTAAGAGTGGGACGGAACGAGGATTAAAAAACCACAACAACAATATTAGTATTTTACAGAACTGCGGCTTAAAGTTTATTACTGAGCAATTTCTAAAACTTTAGAAAACAAGTCTATGATATAACCAAATGATACGGAATCATGACACACTGTTCTGCGATGATCTTTCAGTAAATTTTTTTGATTTAGAGGCCTGAATGTTTTTCTTTCAAGGTTTTTGAAAAATCTACAAGTTATCATGACGACGATCCTAAAATCGTTCAGGGCGCTGAGTACGATCGTTATGCTACAGGGACTCTTCCTTTGTATCCTTTGACTCCTGTTATAATTATTTGTACAGCAAATTTTTCTCGAGGCTTTACGGCTTGCCTTATCGACTATTTTTATTCTCTCTCCGACCATTTTCTGCGTAGCCCAGGCAGCTGGGCGTTTTGTTGGAGGTTTCATCGGCGGAGCTCCTAAAATTAGGGATAGAACAAGCTCAGTTTCACTGTTTCAGCGCCCCTGCCTCTTTCTTTTTTCTCGTTTTAACAACATGCCTAAAAACCGTTCGCCACGACGGCCATCTTCTTTAACACAGCACGGTTTCAAGCAGAGTTATTCTCTTCAGTATGAGATAAAAGCATTTTACTTCTTCCGTGGAATAGGCCTAAACTATTTTTTGGTTACACTAGCGTAATCTCATTTGCAGAATCTGTTACTGCAACAGATTCCTAACAATGTGGTCTATAGATATGTTTGCGGTGATAGGTCGCGGGTTATTTTATGAAGTAGCTCCCGCCAGGTTTGGTACTCTGGGGAAGGCGTTCTTCACACTCTTCCAGCTCATTACTTTGGACGATTGGTTCTATATGTACAGTGATGTTGTGGCGAGAAATCCAGGTGGGCTAATTTTTTTTCTCAGCTCTTTTGACCGCGTTCTGAATAGGAAAATGTATGTGCCGCTAATTGAACGCCATCTCCTCGCGCAAAAATTTGATTCCTTTCAAATCTTTTGCAACAACTTTTTTTTTCTCATTTTAATATCTTTTGCTATTTATTCCTTGATATAATTTTTTAATATCTATCTTTTGTCTCGTTTGTTCGTCTGTGTGTCCACTATTCCATCCGTCCGCTTGTTCAACTATTCATTTCATATTTATGTATGCATTTTGTTCATTCATTCGTTATTTCGGTCAGTCACTCATGTTTTTATCATATCTACTTTCTCCATACAATGTTCTTAGCACGTGATCCTGAAGTCAAAGCATAACTGTTATTCCATTGATGAACACTTCTGATTAATATTCAGACGCGTTTACTCTTAACGTTGCAAATTTGATTTCCGAGTAATACTTACGTATTGAACAAGTTTGTGATAAAAACAAACATAAACCAAAACCAAATTAACAGCGGTCTTCCACCCCCTTTAAGATCACTCATTGCTGTATGTTTAGCGTGCGAGCAGGCTCTCTGTTTGGGTTTCGCCTTTCAGCAAACCCACCCGTTATAATCGACAGCCGCTTCTGGAAAAAGTTGTTAAAATACCTGAATAACTTGTCATTCAGATGAAAGGTGTCCAAAGGGGCCCGCATACTGTAATACTGCTATTGACTTAAGCTCAAAGTGGGTAAAATCTTTTTATCCTGTTCTATTTCTGGTAGGTTATGGTTACATCATCTTTTATCTCATCGTCTACATCGTCCTGGAGAATTTTATCTTTATGAAGTAAGAATTTTCTGTTGTTCCTGTTGATGTTATTGGTGTTGTTCTTGCTACAGTTGACAGGGACCTTATTACAAGATCTCTCTCAAGAAAGGCTACATTAAGCGAAGAAGTTTAGAACTAGTGGATGACTCAAGTGAGTTATTGAACTTCCATTTTCTTCTAATTCCTCATTTCTCTTAGTCTGTTCGTGGCAGTTCTGGTGGATAACTTTCAGCGGACCATCACAACCGTGGAAAACAAGCCTCACAAGAAAAACAGCGGGATTCACTTCAAGAGTGTCTTTGAAGACGTAAGATCGGAAGAAAACTTTGTTGAAATGCGATCTGTGAGTCGGAAGTGTAACAACAGATCTCATAGTACCAGTATAAGCAGTACATTGATCCCGTATCTGTTCTTTCCAAAGTCCTTGATAATTTTAGGAAGCCTTAGGCTGTTTGTTTCTATCAACAAAGAATTCCATTTTATCATTTACTTTAAGGTATTATCAAAGAAACCCAAAATTAATCAGGAACGGGATTAAATGGATTAAATTAAGTTTTTACGTCCAATGGTTTGTAACGGAAAATCACTCATTTTCTCTTTTTCTAATCTTTTTATTAGGTAAAGTCAGGCGAAGATGGAAGTGCATACTCTTTTTCGGACAATTCTTTTTCCGAATTTGAAGGTAAAAGACATAACTGGGGAAAAATTAGTCGGGGTTGTGTGGGACCCGGGGAGGTCATAGTGCCCCAGGGGTCAGAGCGCTGGTCTCCAGGCCGAGAGGTCTGGATTCGAGACCTGTCAGGGTCATTGTGTAGTGTTTTAAGGCAATACATTTTACTTTCACCATGGTCACCATGCCTCTCTCCTCCCAGGAGTTTAGATGGGTACCGGCGAATTTTCAGGACTGCGTGATGAAATGCTGGACGATCACCTTGCGATTGACTGGCATCTTACTCAGGCGGGAGTATTAATGGTCAGTCGCTTCCTAACCGGGATAAGCCTCCTGGCAAGACCTAGCCTACCTTTGAGGGAGTCCACCGAAGAAGTTGCAGTGGACCTTGAGTTAGAATTGAAAAAAGCGTTACAAGGGTCTGATTGGCTCTGTTACACTTGAACGCTCTCGTAAAGTTTACAGCAAATGGGCACCGTCTTAATTTTCACCATTCTCATAAGCTGAGGTGGAAATATTTTCAAATTTTGTGGTCAATGAGAGATTTGTTTTCTTCTCTTTACTGTTGGTTGATATGTAGTTGAAGGGAAACGTGGAAGTGAATGTTTAATGTCATTGTTCTAGTAGACGAGGAGGAGGAAGAAGACGCCGACATCGTGATTGCGAAAAAAGTGGAGGACTACTATCCTAAAAATAAATTCTCTGACAGGTATGAACAAAGCACAAGTTCCCAGTCTTCTTGCGTTAACCCTTTCACTCCTGGGATTGGTGTACAAGTGATTTCTCCCTGGCATGATATCAGCTTCATTTCCAACAGAAAGGTGAAGGCAGCAGTGCAAAAGATCAACACGAGAATATTGTGTGATCATCTGATCAAACACCCAATTCTTAATATTACCGCTAGAGCAACTCATCCCCTCCATTTACGTCATTCCACACATAGAACAACTGTCATTAATATTTTATTGCTTTCTAGGGAACGAGCTTTCATCGCCGAATATTTTACGCTGCTCGCCTCTTTGGAATACAACGTGCAAGAGATGCACAGAGTACAACAGCTGGCAAACGATCTCGTGGATATTACAGTCTCGGTAAAGCAAATACTCTTTTCTAAAGAATAAGGGACCTTTCATTATTCAAAGCCTTGTTTGAAATAAGAGGAGGGGAGGGGGGGGGGGCGGGGCGGGGCGGGGGCTCTGGAGGATTTTAGTAGTATCACATTGAAATAATAGAATATTAATATTAACCTGATCCCCATAAGGCCGTGTGATAAATGTACGGAAACCCCCCCCCCCCACCTCTCATTGACAGTTGATGTCCTATAGTTCCCCTTTGACATCCTCCGTTCCTCCATTTCCCCCCCCCCGCCCCCCGCCCCCCGCCCCTCCCTCATCTTCCCCAGGCGATTAAAAAATGACTGGTACCTTATGCTTGGAGCTAAGCTTTAAATGCAGAGGCAGGTTATTTAAATCTTAACAAATATTAGTGTTGCTATGGGAGTTTTCTTGTCTTCCTTTTTTCTTCTTTTTTCCTCAACAACGTTTCCTTAATAACGTTAACATGTAGCCGCAGAAATATTCTCAAAAAGATACGAGGCCATGTGCGATAAAAAAATGTGCGTCGATCAATTCGAAGCTTCAATATCTTCGGCAACTCCTGAGACATTTGAACTTCTGTTGATTGGTTTGTTCAAATGACCCACCCAATACTTTTTAATAGGCAACATCAGCGACTGTGACTCTTTACGCATTTTCCAAGCTTAGTAACCTAGATCTTGTAGACCTTTTTTTTTTTGAGCCATTTGCTCACGAAAATGAACTACATCTCAATATGTAAAACTAATGATCCATTAAATATTTTTGCGCGCGCGACTGGTCTAAACGCATCACGTGACCGAATATTGGGGGGGGGGTGGAGGTATCCGAGGACCAAGTGATATTCAACAATTTTTAAACCCTACGTCCACTATGATAAGCCTTCGTTTAATATTTAATTCAAGGTAAGACAGCGTTTTGTATTTGATACAGAAGGGAAATATTTACTCGTTTATCATGTCGTATCAGAGAACACTTTTAAGTGCTCTCTGATACAAGTAAAAAAGGAAACATCCTACTCAGCAAATAGTAAGCTGTTCGTAAACATTTTTTCACGCGCGTTGCAAAATCTTTGAAGGATAATAATTACAACAGCCTCTATTTTGCGTAAAAATATGCTTGTATATTTGTCCTTGGACGTTATTTGTTCCTTGAAGCACACAGTTTTCCCCGAGCTTCGCTGTCGGATAACTGTTCGCATCTTGGAATAGGATAATGTCTGCGGACAAATATCCGTGGATATTTTCACGCCAAATAGAGGTCATAGTTTTTACATAACACTTGTATTATCCTGGAAAAACCTGGAACTTCCGATTCAAATTCCCAGGTACGGTTCAAATGCTCCATCTCTGGGCACGGACGACAGTCGAATGCCCGTTGGTTTCCTGGGGGAGGGGCGGAAGGGGAGACGCAGCTTCGAATTGATCGGTGCATTAAGTCCTAACAAATATGAAGCATTTATATTTGATCAGTTTAATCTCTGAGTGATCGATTTTTCTAGATACCTGATGTACCAGAGGAGTTAATCTGAAGAAGATTGGTGAACGGAGGCGGTTACAGATTTCCCGTCGCCTCTAAAGTTACTTTTGGGCTTAGAAAATTGTTAGATTCTGTAACTTTAACTTAATTTTCTGCATTTATCAAGAAAGCCATTACTGGTTAAATGATATTACACTTTCACGAAAGTGCGTTAACAGAGGCAAGTAAACTTATTGATGAATGTTGTGGAAATCACTCGCAGGTCAAATCCTCACACAGTCATTCATTTACAGCAGCGTCCGTTCCTAGGTTAATGGATAATTCTGAGAACTTATGCCTTTTGAAATCCACTTGCCAAATCGATCACATTTCTTAATTCTTCGTCGCCTCTAAAGTTACTTTTGGGCTTAGAAAATTGTTAGATTCTGTAACTTTAACTTAATTTTTTGCATTTATCAAGAAAGCCATTACTGGTTAAATGATATTACACTTTCACGAAAGTGCGTTAACAGAGGCAAGTAAACTTATTGATGAATGTTGTGGAAATCACTCGCAGGTCAAATCCTCACACAGTCATTCATTTACAGCAGCGTCCGTTCCTAGGTTAATGGATAATTCTGAGAACTTATGCCTTTTGAAATCCACTTGCCAAATCGATCACATTTCTTAATTCTTCGTTATGTCATTTTCATGCGCTGACATTGGAAGCATTTCTACGCAAAAAAATCAAGGAGAGGGCAGATTGTACTATCTTGGCCTTTTTCCACCTCTTCCTTTTGATCTAAAATTTGTTCTCGGATTAAAATTGGACTTTTTTCGCGGACCCTTTCTTCCGCCCCTTCCACGACCCCGATTTCTTCTCTTTGTATTCCGGTTTTTCCCGCCTTTTTCTCTTCCCATTTAATTTCCTTGTTGTTGGCGCTCCCTCGTTTGACATCATAAGTGCCGCCTCTTGACGCTTTGGAATTTTCAAGCAGATGGGCTAACTAGGAAAAATATTAAAAAAACAAACAAACGATTACAATTTAAAAAAGACCGCATCGCAGTAGAGCAATTTTCCATCGAGTGTCAAAAGTAATCGGCATTGCTTTGTTTTTTTATTTACTTCGTCATGTGATTGGCTAGAAACTCGCGCCACTTTCCCAACCAATCAGATACACAGCTAAACCAATAGTGAGGCGGTATCTCTTTACCTCGACTTCTCATTGGCCCGAAGAGTAATATCCTTTCTTCTGATTGGCCGTTGTGATTACTCTGGTTTCGTTTTTACCACGCTCGATCAAAAACCGCTCTTCTTTAGCATCGATGCCCTGAGGAACGTTCTGCTATCACCTTTCTTTCCGAGCGAGTGTGTCCTCTCTCGCTGACTTGTTAAGATTGCCTTCAAGTTATTTATTTTCGCACTAAATTCAAAACAGGAGGGCAATATCGAACTTAACTGTTAGTGAAAACACCAGAGAAATCACAACGACCAATCAGAAGAGAGAAAGATACCCAAAAGAGCCAATGAAAACTCAAAGTAAAAACCAAACTACCTAAAGCGCCTGAAAACGGGAGCGAGCAAGTCGTGGTTTGTTTTAGCTCCTTAGTTAAGTGGTTAAGAAGGTGGCGCGAGTTTTCCAAAACTGCAATTTGGGCAAAGAAAGCGACAAAGAATATGGAATATTTACAAACAGTAACACTATGTATTGATTCAATCCATGGGTAATAAAATACAGACATGTTACAACTAACCTTCATAAGTGTATGAGCAAAATGAGAAACTGAAGGATGATAATGTCTGAAAAGCCTATTGAGTTCTCGTAGACAAGAGTTTTCCGCCACGCTGCACAGCGGTTTTCTCCAGGAGGGCTTATAGGTTTGACTCTTCTGAGCCTCGTTCATACGTGTTTAAGTCTTTGCTGCGTCAACGTGGCGTAGTTGTGGCTCTTTTCTGGCTGATGAAACCACGGTCGAGATTTTGTCTTCACCATCTTCCAACGGGGACGTCCACAAAATATTCTTCATCGTCTTCCTTCTGCGGTTATCGAGAATTACAAAATTAGTTTTGAAGGCCAAAATCGACGAGCAACTTGTTTTCTATCTCTTTGCCGGAACAAGAAAAAAAGTCAGTCAACCCTTTTTAACTCGTGAATTGCGCGCATGCGCAAGAGCGAGTTATAGATACGATGTGGGGAATAGCATTCGCTCGCTCGCTCGCTCGCTCGCTCGATTGGTCGATTCCTGTAAACTTTTTTTAGATTTTAGGCTTTTGAGTACATTTGATAGTTTTTGGCGAGCAATAAACAGACGAAATGGCGACCTTTGTTGCTAAGAATAGTGGTGGGGTGAAAAAGAAGCCAATGATAATCTTAAAAGAGTTTTTTTTTTCGTTTTAGTTTCAACAAGCGGCGCCAGCGACTGGCAAGCATTCAAGGATTCACACTGAAATAACAACAACCTTCGTTTTTCATAAAATTGTAATTTACAATCCTTGAACTTGAAAACAATCCGAAGATTCATTGAAAATATCACTTACTGCGAAGCGCTCGGAGTTTACAGATGTTCAAAAGCTTTTTCTGTTATAGCGTGAGATTGAGGACAAAATTGATCATTACGTTTCGTCGCGTGTGTTTTTCCTGTGTGAAGCAACAAAAGATGCCGGCGACTGACTAAATAACAAGTTAACACGAAAATCAAATAACACTTAGACAAACAATTTTAGCTACCGATTTTCAGTGAATTTTTAAAGAACAATTTTCTCGTAAGTTTCAAGACAATTTGAAGATTCAACATATATACAACGTACTAAAATGCGAAAGTTACACACCACAAAATTGATAAATAGGCCTGAAATGAAATTCTATCTTGTTATTGATTATACGTTGCCTAGCACGTGACTTAAATCTACCCAGGCGGAGATCTAAAATGACGGTGGCAGGCTTGGCTTAGTTATATCACTCAAAACTCGTTCCCGTTTGTCTCATTTGATAAAGAGGGAATCGTTAATGTTTTCATTAAGACAGTATTGCCTTAATTTTCTAATATTTACAACGAAAGACAGTAAATTTCACTTTTCACCCACATTTACTTCCAACCTTTTCTTTTGAACCAGAAACAAAAATGATAGACGTTTAAAACACATGACATCATCCACCTTGTTAAATGTAATAGCATGATCATTTCAATTGTAATGCCTTCTTGTCCCAACGTTACTTTGTTTCTTTGCTACATTAGCGAACACTGAACTACTGCTCGTACTCTAGATGACAATCAACCACAAAATTCCCTAAACCAGATAACATTAAACATAATCTCAAAAATCATGTGTCAATTCACGAGTTTGCTCACAGAGCACTTTGATTTATTCTACTTCATGATAACAAACTTTCTCTTCTTTACGCAGGAATCTTTAAAACGGTCTGCATTATCTTTGAAGTAATGGTGACATTTCTCTATCAAAGTTATATTTCGTCTCCATGCCCCGCCCTTTCAAATATGAAACAAACAAAAATCATAACTAACGTTAAAAGAAACGATAACAACAACAATATCAACCGTAACGAAACCAGCAAGAGCTATTTATTTCATTGTTGACCTCTATATCCAAATCACACGATGATGTTAAAAGGTACAAAAAAAAGAAAGGCAAAAATAATTGAAATTCTAAGTTCCTAGACTAACGCTTTTAAAAGCGGTTACTGTTGCCATACTCAATTACAAAGCTGATTCCTTTACAGCGTCAGCTTGGATGAAAACTATCACCGCATGTTTGCGCGTGTGTTACGCCAAACGTGCGCGCTGATCTGCACCCTTTTCAGCGCTTTCTTAGTTCTATCTGAATGGAACAGGATATAAAAAGCTTTAGGAATAAACCGGTCTACACTTAAGCAGCCCACTTAAAAAATATCAACTATCGTCAAACAACATATTTCTTACAAAAAAGGTTGAATATGTTGGTATTTCATCAAATTAACACTAATCAGATAAAAAAAACTAAGCTTCTCTCGTCAATATTTCCTGTATGTGGTTTAGGAAATGTAAAGAGGAGTTTACACATAAATTAGTTCTGAGAATTTAGATTAGAGTTTCCTTAATGGAGCCATCAGTCTAGTTCTTCGACCCAACATCGATACTTGAGCTGCTTTGGCTGATCTGGTTGATCTCTGATCTACTATCACGCGTATTCACATTGGCTAACTGTGTATTCTTACGAACGTACGCAGTGATCTGAGCCCCTATGAGCTCTTTCTTATTTTTTTCAGGATGGAACAAGATAATGAAAGCTTTAGGAATAAACATGCAGCCAAGCAGGCCAAACGAATCAACTAGTATCGTGCTGCAGGCTATAACAGAAACATACCAAGCATCCTGCACTGAGAAATCCACCGAGTAATAACACAGTGCAGACAACAAAATTATGTAAAGTGAGAAGCCGATGAAGCGCGCCTCGTTGAAATTATCTGGCACTTTGCGAACTTTGAATGCATAAAAAGACGAAAGAAACGAAAGCAACAACACATACGAACAGACCATGTAATAAAACGTTTTTCCGACCGACGACCCGTACAGTTTACACGTGTAGAAGATGAATTGGGTCGGTTGTATCTTCTCGTTTCTGTATGGCGGATCCGAAGCGAACCACGCGGTTAACAGCACGATGTCGACAATGTTCACCAGAGCAACCAAAGCGACTTGGTATTTCACTCTTGAAATGTAACTTTGGAAGGGCATTTCTGAACTGTCGACTTGGAAAACGACGAAAATGCGAACTGACTTCAGCCACAATATGGATACAAAAGTGGTGTAGATTGCATACCGAGAAAACTGAATCAAGCGACATATAGAATCAGTTGGCTTTGTAATGCTCAACAGCGCCAGAGTAAAACTGGAGAAGATCGCAGCAAGAAGGAGAAAACTGAGCTGTCTATTCGAGGCTTTCACAATTGGTGTCTCGCGGTATTTCACAAACACAAGTAACATAGCCACGGTCATGCAAAATCCTAACGCTGTCACGCAAGAAAGGAATACACCAGCTGCATCTCTGAAGTTAAGGTTTTTCACTGGCAGTTCTTCGCATTTGGTTTTATCATCGTTCGGCTTTTGTTTACGCGTGCACTCCGTGCAGTTGGTCGATCCAGGCGACTTGCTGACTGTGCCCCCCGGACATGTAACGCACTTCCAACAACATGAAGTAGTTACCTCTTGCCTAGTTCCGGGGGGACACACTTGACTACAGAATGAGGACGGTACCTTTGTAGCAAAAGTAGCGTTCGCCCATTTGATCGCGGGGTCGTTCAGTGCCAACCTTGGCTTCTTACTACTACTCCAGGATCCTACCAAGGCCTTCTTTGAAGCTCCCGTGCTATTTATTTGGACGTTCACAATTTCAAAGAAAGAATTCTTGGGATCACCTTCGCGGTCAAATTCTACAACGCCAGTAAGTCCTTTAAAACTGACATTTTTCAAGAGGGACAACAGATCCTTTCCGTCAGTTGCTAATGGCTTTCCATCAGAGCATGCTTCCCCCGAAAGTTCGCAGTTTATAGCGCTACATCTAAAATACTTGTCTAATGCAAATGCCACGGCATAGACGGCGTCTATAAGGTAGCCAAGGTAAGGGTCGAACAGTTTGGAAGCTTCATTTGGTGACAAAGGTACATTCGAGCACTGTGGGTCGGCTGTGCTGTCTGCGTCAGGGGTGCAATTCCGAAATTTTTCCCAGTATTCTTCCCACCACGGATTCCTTCCTAAACGAGTTTTATTCGGCGTTAAAGAATACAAGTAGTTCAGGAAAGTTTTATCTTTGCGATCGCGTGGCTGAACGCCAAGGGCGCCATCCAGTAGACGAAAATACGGTCCCAGCAGTCCGCTATCCTCTGTACTCGTTCCATCACCGAGAATCCAGGTCCGTTTCCCAAGCTTTTGTCTGTGAACTTCCTCAAAGAACAGCTTCGCATATCCCCCAAAGACCCACACCACAATGACTTTGACATTTCTCTGCTGCTTAATACGTGACACAATCTGTCTAATATCGGTGGCAGCACGAAGACGTGGAACAAACTCTGAAAAGGCCAAGCAAAAGGTTCCTCGATTATACGCCTCTTTCTGTAACGCAGAGACGCCAAACCGCCCGTAAGAATCATCCAGAGCCACCGTACCAATATATGTCCATTTGAAGTATTCAAACAGATCTGCTTGCACTTTTGCTTGTTGCCTGTCAGGCGGAACGGTTCTTAAGAAGTATGGATATTGATCGGAACTGAGCTCGTCACTCGTCGCAGCATAGCTTATTATTGGGATTTTGGCCATGCTGAGAAGACTCGCAATCTGAACTGAGCTGGCTGAGTCGTACGGTCCAATTATTGTAGAAACAGGAGCAACATCATCTTTGCTGTAGCAAGAAGTTGTTTCGTTTTCCATGCTTAAATTTCTGTTCGTAAACATATGATACAAATCTGCATCTCGCACAAACTCGTATGTTTCTTTAACGGCAACAGATACAGTTTCGCAGTAGTCACGGATGTCGAAGCCGAGTGTAACATTCGGAAGCAATGAAGGGTCATTGTTGATTTGCTCGATCGTGAAGATCATTGCTTCAGCGTGACCGAAACCAACGGGAAAGATGTCTACACCGCATTTGTCTTTAGAATCCTTGTAATGTAACACTGTGAGTCCTCCAAGCATGACATCACCAGCTTGAAAAGCTCTCTTAAATTCATTCAAGGCGGCGAGTTGGTCAATACAAAACAACCAAACAACTATTGGAGCAAGCATCGTCAAGAAGCTAAAATGAATATAAGTCGGTTTCAAAACTGAGTTGGTTTTCAAGTTATCTATTTCAACGGTCCGAAGTCATCTTGTGAAGGAAATACGACTTGTGGTAAATATTGCGTCAGAGAAATCGTAAGAGATTGGACTCTAATTTACGGCTATTAAAAGCTCGCGTGATTTTTATATGTAACACGTTTTTTTCTTTTTTCGGTATTCGTAATGCATGCTTTACTACGGTGTTTTTAAGGGCCTTTTTTTCAATTGGAAATGTTTGTGTTCGAGACTTTAAATCTATGTAGCTGACAAGGCTGGACAAATGTAAGTACTTTTGATTTCGCTGCCCTTTATCTGGCTTTTTTGGTTAGAAAAATATTCGTTTTTAATACTCTTTAATTTTGCAATTGCAGCTTCAGATTACCACAATATTGTTTTCAATAAAATCCTGAAAATCCAAATGAATGTCAATGTGTCTGTGTTGCTTATGTAGTCATTCTTTTAACTTCGCATGGTCGTTCATGTTCTATTTCTTTTCTCCAGTGATCTCGTTTTAAAAATTCGATACTTTCACATATGGAAGAGTAGTATAGGAGATGGCTGTACGAGACCACTTTGAAAAAGTGATCTCACACAAAGCCATCTCAATTACACTACTTTCCATTTTTTACGGAAATAATCAATGGAAATAATTTGAAGGAAATAGCTTTATGGATATAAAAGATGGAAACAATTTTATTGAAATAAATTAGGAAAATAAAATGATGTAGGGAGGTATTCATGCATCCATGATTTGACCACACACACCTGCACGTCACGCGGTGGTGTGATTCTTAGAACGACAGGAAGTTGATGATGTAATACATAAGGGACTTTCCGGAGGAAATGAGTCATCACTTTGCTATCGTTCTTAGGATTACCAGTAAAAATTGTCAGTAAAGTTTGTCAGTAAAGTTTGTTAGTAAAGTTTGTCAGTAAAGTTTGTTAGTTACGCTTGTCAGTGAAATTTGTCGGTGTTTCTGGGTCTAAAAAAAATATCACATTATGTCATAGAATAATGAATTGTTATTCTGAAATTCATGACGCATCAGAGAAAATTAGATGTCAGTTTCGGATGAACAAATTCAAAAACATACTGTGAAAGTCAAAAATGTTGTAGGAATATGAAACTTGAAAACGTTAATGGAGAGTATATATATGTTTATTGACGTCGAGTTGATGGATACGACCCCGTTAATGAATTTGTTGATTTTTATGATAATAGACGTAAGATAATCCGAAAGTCTGTTTGTCACAGAAAGTAACCATAGGGTAAAATATGGACTGGACCACTGAACCCTTGGACTAATGGACTTTCTTTTTTTGGACTATTTTTAGACCATTTTTTGGATCTTTTTTTTGGACCATTTTTTGGGGATCATTTTATGGGGGAAGGTAGACCATTAGTACTGCAGTAGCGCTTGTGAATGCTATGCTTAAGAACGAAGATCCGTGATCTCTGTCGTGTGCTAAAATCAATGACAAAAGGAAGGTAGATAAATTAAGAAATAATATACTGTATTCACAAAGGGAAACGTAAAACAACTGTTGAATGATTCATGCTAACCAGTGGGTATCATTAAGCGCTAGCACAAGTCGACCGAAAACGGCGATATTTTCAATAACAATTTTAGTCAAGTGTTTAGGTGCCAGTTTCGCATTCCCATGGCACAAAATAAAGAAACACTGCGAGCCAGTGCAAAAGTTTCGACATAACAATAGTCAATCGAAAACTGCTCAAAATAATTTGCATGATCCATTAAAACTCCATTAGTCAGTAGCATTTACTAATACAACCACCTCACACCCTCCTTGCGTACCAATAGTTCGTATTCCACCCCTCTTCAGGAGCCTATTCCTACCCTCCCTGAGTAATAACAATTTGCCTCCCTGATTACTGGCAGACTGCATCCCATATCGTATAAGCAGTACTGGAATAGAATTTAAACACCAGTCAGTGATGGTATAAAGACAATTATTCGGAGATGAATTTTTGTGAATATTCCCTATCCCAATTGTTAAATAGAGGACACATATTGATGACGATATCTTCAAGAACCCTTAGCTGAGTCAAATAATTTTGATCGTCCTATGGTTTGCCTCACATAAGGGATCGCAAATCAACCAGTATTTTTTCAAAACGACAAACGCAGTGATGGCTCGATTATTTGCTTATAATTTTAAATTCCATTGTACCTTTTTAGCAATAAGCCTGTTCCTGATATAGTTCCTAATACCAATGGGTTGAGTGTCAGATAATCTACTTTTTTGCCCGATACAACATCACATGCTGATAATAAATTCAATTGTTTGAAATGTTTGTGTGCTCCGCAGTATAGCCAATTTTTTTGTGATTAAGTCGATATAAGGATTTGATCTCAAGTGAACCTTTAACTCCCAGATCAAATTTATAATTCTCCTTACTGTCAATCATACAACTCTTACAATATTTGTTCAGAGAACTTAGTATTGGGTCAACTAATTATCCCCAAATTGATATTTTTCTTTATTCAAATTTCTTATCTGGTTCATATTATATTAATATTGTAAGGAGAAATTCTTTCTTGGTCACACATGGGAGTTAAAGGGTTAATTGATTTTCATCAATGTTTTTATCTATTTGATTAACATAAAAATAGTCTGAGTTCTTTTCATATATATATATATTATATATATATATATATTATATATATATATATATATATATATATATATATATATATTTGAGAAAATGCTTCAGTTTCCAATTTTACGAATAAAAAAACTTAAATTTATTCCATCTGGCTGACCCGCGGAAATTTCAAGAGTTAATTATTGGGTGCTACAGCTTCGTCATCGTATTGTGCTCTTTTGAGGTCTATTATCGTTTTGTCGGATCAATATCAGTATCTGAGCAACTGCCCACCTACCCCTCCCCTAACCCTAGACTGTTGTTGGGTTAGGGAAGGGGTAGGTGGACAGTTGCCCAGATACCGATATTGATCCGTTTTGTCGTTTGCATCCCATCGCCCGTCGTTTGATACTTTCAATTGATGATCATTTGTCATTTTACGGTATCTTATTTCGCATAAAAGTCTCTCCACAGCATCATAATCGTTGACCAGGGCCGGGTGTGTACATTTTTTATCCTATAATTAGTCATGGACATATCATCCTGAAAAGGTTCAGAGCCATCGAGAATACTGTTTGCAAGTGTCAACATATTTTTTGTTAAAAGCATCAGTTGGATTGCTGGCATCACCCAAATTGATCAGTTTATATCCTATCATATCGAGGCCGCTTGATAAATCTAGAGAGAAGCCTTTAGAATCGACAAATTTTGTTGACTGCCTCTAAGTCACTGTGATCGCTGCTTTCATAGTCTGGAATAAGCAATCTGCTTTTCATTGTCTGTGGAAGCAAGTTGTTTAAGTCAACCTTTTTGTCTGTGATATTTGACTCTTGGTCGTTTGACCCTTGATCACATCTTCATCATCGTAAACAGCTCTCTTCAAGTTATAAATCGTTTTACCATCAGCATCCCATCAATTATTACTTATTTTCATGACGTTGTCATCAACATATTTCTTGTTTAAAGCGTCTGTGTGATTGACCGGGTCAACAAGATTAATTGTTTTGTTATTGCTCTAATCGAAATCACTGCCAATGATTTTGCTCGTATGATTGTCTTTAATGTATTTTTTGGCAAAAGATCGTATTTTAAATAGTCTGATAACACAGTATGACTGTTTATTATTATTTTCTGTCGGATATCAAAATTACCATCATCAGTGAACTTAAAACCAATACCTGGAGGTCCCTCTTGACCTCTCGAAATTTTATCAATACACAATTTTCCATGTTCAATGAAGATTCCATTATGTAATATGTTTAGATATTTCCGTAGAATTTCTTTTGATTTTTTCCATGGGTTTGTCAACGTATAGAAATGAAAACGGGTTTTCGTTTGCTTTAACATGTTGACTTTTGTCACATCCAACTCTCTTGATATCACGTTTCTCTCATTGCTAATGGGGAAGTTATAAACAGCATAATGACTGCATTCAAGCGAATGTCTTTCGGAGTTTTATAAAAACCTTTAAAAGACAAATTAATAACAAAGCAGTTTTTCTGTCTGCCTCTAATAAAGTAATCAAGCCAACCTTTATATTTCTTTATTTCTTTATTTTTTTTTCACAGATAAAACCATCGAATATGGCTATTTTCTGTGAATTCGTGTCCATTTCATCTACTGGAATGATATCACCATTATTGTGATGAAAGACATCATATCTAACTTGTTTGCTCACATCTGTCAAATTATCAATCATATGTTTGTGCTTGCTCTGTTCAATATTTTTAGCATAAAGATACAGCGTGTCATAAAACAGCATCGGTGCCATCAACATGCGATACAATAAATTTGTCTTGCCTCCACCAGAAGGGGAAGTCACTTCTTTCGGTAATGAGCATTCTCAATATATCCTGTAGCATATATGAATGTATCTTTTTGAAATTGTTTTCTTTGTCGTCATTGAAGCCATAATTGGGGATGTTCATTTATATATGTTTGTTAAATACTTTCAGACAAGTTGAGATAAGTTTATAGAATGTACATATGTAGAATGCACATAGAAAGGTTAAAAAGACGCAGTGAATCAAAGATAAAAGCTAAAAGAAAAAAGCTATAAAAGTGAGACATGAGATGAAACAGTATCGGTATGAGAAGCAGAATCTTAATGAAGATATTGAAGAAGCATACAAGCCTGCCATAGACGTTCAGAGAGAGGTGAGGGATACTATTGACAAATAAAAAACAAGTTAAAGTAATTGAAAAACTGCAAGATCATCAGAATAAAACTGTTAAGGGCATAGAGTTTGATTCTGGGACAGAAACTGGTCAAAAACTGCCATCATAAAATGAAAAACATCAGAAGTCAAAATTACTAGCTTGGAAGTGATGAAATCTATTAAGTATCACTCAGCTGTTTTGATGATAAGAGATTTATATTGAATGATAATATACAATCATATGCAGTGTTAAATTCTGTAACCTTTAACGTCAGTACGTGATTTTCTGCATTTATCAAGAAAGCCCACTGCTGGAGAAATGAGATAACACATTTCTAACGTGAAAGTGCGTTAACAAAGGCAAGTAGACTCATTGATGATTGTTGTGAAAATTACTCGCATGTCAAATCCTAACACGGTCATTCATTTACAATAGCGTCCACTCCTAAGTTAATGGGCAATTCTGATAACTTTTGCCTTTTGAAATCCACTGGCCTGATAGATCACAATTCTTAACTCTTCGTTGTGTCACTTTCATAGTATGCCTTGACATCGGATGCATTTCTACGCAAACAAATCAAGGAGAGGGCAGATTGTACTATCTTTCCACCTCTCCCTTTTGAACTAAAATTTGTTCTCGGATTGAAATTGGACTCTCTTCGCGGACCTTTTCTTCCGCCCTTCCACGACCCCGATTTCCTCTCTTTGTATTCCAGTTTTTTCCCGCATTTTTCTCTTCCCATCTAAGTTGCTTGTCGCTGGCGCTCCCTCGTTTGACATCATAAGTGCCGCCTCTTGACGCTTTGGAATTTTCAAGCAGATGGGCGATCTAGGAAAATTATTAAAAAAACAAAGAAACGATTATAATTTAAAAAAGACCGCATCGCAGTAGAGCAAATTTTCTTTTGAGTGTCAAAAGTAATACGGCATTGCTTTGTTTATGAATTTACCTCGTCATCTGATTGGCCAGAAAACTCGCGCCACTTTCCCAACCAATCAGAGACAAAGCTAAACCAATAGGGCAGATTGTACTATCTTAGCCTTTTTCCACCTCTCCCTTTTGATCTAAAATTTGTTCCCAGATTGAAATTGGACTCTCTTCGCGGACCTTTTCTTCCGCTCCTTTCACCACCCCGTTTTCCTCTCTTTGTATTTCAGTTTTTTCCCGCCTTTTTCTCTTCCCATCTAAGTTGCTTGTCGCTGGCGCTCCCTCGTTTGACATCATAGGTGCCGCCTCTTGACGCTTTGGAATTTTCAAGCAGATGGGCGATCTAGGAAAAATATTAAAAAAAGCAAAGAAACGATTACAATTAAAAAAAAAAGACCGCATCGCAGTAGAGCAATTTTCCATCGAGTGTCAAAAGTAATACGGCATTGCTTTGTTTTTTTATTTACTTCGTCATGTGTTTGGCCAGAAAACTCGCGCCACTTTCTCAACCAATCAGATACAAAGCTAAACCAATAGTGAGCTGGTCTCTCTTTACCTTGAGTACTCATTGGCTCGGAGAGTAATATCCTTTCTTCTTATTGGCCGTTGTGATTACTCTGGTTTTGGTTTTACCACACTCAATCAAAAACCGCTTTTCTTTAGCATCGATACTCTGAGGAACGTTTCTGCTATCACCTTTCTTTTTGAGTGAATGCACCCTCTCTCACTGACTTGTTAAGATTGCCTTCAAGTTATTTATTTTCGCACCAAATTCAAAATAGGAGGGCAATATCGAACTTAACTGTTACTGAAAACACCAGAGAAATCACAACGACCAATCAGAAAATAGAAAGATACCCCAAAGAGCCAATGAAAACTCGAAGTAAAAACCAAACTACCTAAAGCGCCTGAAAACGGGAGCGAGCAAGTCGTGGTTTGTTTTTGCTCCTTATTTAAGTCGTTAAAAGGTGGTGCGAGTTTTCCAATACTGCAATTAATGCTTTGGCAAAAAAAGCGACAAAGAATATGAAATATTTACAAACAGTAACACTATGTATTGATTAAAGCCATGGGTAATAAAATACAGACATGCTACAACTAACCTTCATAAGTGTATAAGCAAAATGAGAAACTTAAGGATGATAATGTCTGGAAAGCCTATTGAGTTCTCGCAGACAAGATTTTTCCGACCCGCTGTATGGCGAATTTCTCTTGGAGGGCTTATAGGTTTGACTTTTCTGAGCCCCGCTCATACGTGTTCAAGACTTTCGGGGCTTTACTGCGTCTACATGGCGTAGATGTGGCTCTTTTCTGGCTAATGAAACCTCCTCGGTCGAGATTTTGTCCTCATCTTCTTCCGACGAGACGTCCACAAAATATTCTTCATCGTCTTCCTCGTGCGGTTATCGAGAATTAAAAAATTAGTTTTGAAGGCCAACAAACTATCTATTCTACCTCTTTGCCGGAAGAAGAAAAAAATTCAGTCAACCCTTTCTATTCCACTTCATGATAACATACTTTCTCTTCTTAACGTAGGAATCTTTAGAACGGTCTGCATTATCTTTGGAGCAATGGCGAGATTTCATTCTTAAAGTTATATTTCATCTCCTTTTTCTTGGCTTGGAGATTAAATTTTATAGAGAATGTAGATCTAACTTTGCCATTTTATTGAATACTATCCTATTCTGTTTTACTAGAAGTTTATGTACGTGAATGGCCTTACATATGTATTTGCACTGACGACATCGATCCGGAAAGCTCTGAATGGTGGAAAACTCGGCCTTAGAAGCGCCATGCACTGATGCTAGGAAGAACTAAACTTGCAGAAATGTGGTTCATCTCTGTCTGATCAATGGTCAGTGGAATTAAAAAGATGTGGATCTTAAGTTCATGTGACTCGACGTGTGTTACATGCCCCACCCTTTCAAATATGAAACAAACAAAAATCCAAACAAACGTATAAAAAAAAAAACGATACCGTAACGAAAACAGCAAGAGCTATTTATTTTATTGGTAACCTCTATATCCAAATCACACAATCATGTTAAAAGGCACACACACACACAAAAAAAGCAAAAATAACTGAGATTCTAAGTTGCTAGACTAGCGCTGTTAAAAGCGGTTACTGTTGCAATAGTCTATTACAAAGCTGATTCCTTTGCGGCGTCAGCTTGGATGAAAACTATAACCGCATGTTTGCACGTATGTTACGCCAAACGTACGCGCTGATCTGCACCCTTTTCAGCTCTTTCTTAGTTCTGTCTGAATGGAACAGGATATCAAAAGCTTTAAGAATAAACCGGCATGCACTTAAGCAGCCCACTTAAACAATATCAACTTGCGTCAAACAAATTATTTCTTACAAAAAAAGGTTGAAATTTTGGTATTTCATCAAAGAAACACCAATCTGATGATAAACTAAGCTACTCTCGTCAATATTTCCTGTATGCGGTTCAGGAAATGTAAAGAGGAGTTTACACATAAATTAGTTCTGAGAATTTAGAGTAGAATTTCCTTAATGGAGCCATCAATCTTGTTACGTTCATCTTGTTTCTAGTTCTTTGACCCAACATCGACACTTAAGCTGCTTTGGCAGGTATGGTTGATCTCTGATCTGCTATCACGCGTATTCACATTGGCTAACTGCGTGTTCTTACGAACGTACGCAGTGATCTGAGCCCCTATGAGCTCTTTCTTATTTTTTTCAGGACGGAACAAGATAATGAAAGCTTTAGGAATAAACATGCAACCAAGCAGGCCAAACGAATCAACTAATGTCGTGCTGCAGGCTATAACAGAAACATACCAAGCATCCTGCACTGAGAAATCCACCGAGTAATAACACAGTGCAGACAACAAAATTATGTAAAGCGAGAAGCCGATGAAGCGCGCCTCGTTGAAATTATCTGGCACTTTGCGAACTTTGAATGCATAAAAAGACGAAAGCAATGAAAGCAACAACACATACGAACAGACCATGAAATAAAACGCTTTTCCGACCGACGACCCGTACAGTTTACACGTGTAGAAGATGAATTGGGTCGGTTGTATCTTCTCCTTTCTGAATGGCGGATCCGAAGCAAACCACGCGGTTAACAACACGATGTTGACAATGTTCACTAGAACAACCAAACCGACTTGGCATTTCACCCTTGAAATATAACTTTGGAAGGGCAATTTTGAACTGTCGACTTGGAAAAGGACGAAAATGCGAACTGACTTCAGCCACAATATGGATACAAAAGTGGTGTAGATTGCGTACCGGGAAAACTGAATCAAGCGACATATAGAATCAGTTGGCTTTGTAATGCTCAACAGCCCCAGAGTAAAACTGGAGAAGATTGCAGCAAGAAGGAGAAAACTGAGCTGTCTATTCGAGGCTTTCACAATTGGTGTCTCGCGGTATTTCACAAACACAAATAACATAGCCACGGTCATGCAAAATCCTAACGCTGTCACGCAAGAAAGGAATACACCAGCTGCATCTCTGAAGTGAAGGTTTTTCACTGGCAGATCTTCGCATTTGGTTCTATCATCGTTCGGCTTTTGTTTACGCGGGCACTCCGTGCAGTTGGTAGATCCAGGTGACTTGCTGACTGTGCCCCCCGGACATGTAACGCACTTCCAACAACACGAAGTGGTTACCTCCTGCCTAGTTCCGGGGGGACACACTTGACTGCAGAATGAGGACGGTACCTTTGTAGCAAAAGTAGCGTTTGTCCATTTGATCGCGGAGTCGTTCAGTGACAACCTTGGCTTCTTACTACTACTCCAGGATCCTACCAAGGCCTTCTTTGAAGCTCCCGTGCTATTTATTTGGACGTTCACAATTTCAAAGAAAGAATTCTTGGGATCACCTTCGCGGTCAAATTCTACAGCGCCAGTGAGCCCTTTGAAACTGACATTTTTTAAGAGGGACAACATATCCTTTCCGTCAGTTGCTAATGGCTTTCTATCAGAGCATGCTTCCCCCGAAAGTTCGCAGTTTAAAGCGCTACAACTAAAATACTTGTCTAATGCAAATGCCACGGCATAGACGGCGTCTATAAGGTAGCCAAGGTAAGGGTCGAACAGTTTGGAAGCTTCATTTGGTGACAAAGGTACATTAGAGCACTGTGGGTCGGCTGCGCTGTCTGCGTCAGGGGTGCAATTCCGAAATTTTTTCCAGTATTCTTCCCACCACGGATTCCTTCCTAAACGAGTTTTACTCGGCGTTAAAGAATACAAGTAGTTCAGGAAAGTTTTATCTTTGCGATCGCGTGGCTGAACGCCAAGGGCGCCATCCAGTAGACGAAAATACGGTCCAAGCAGTCCGCTGTCCTCTGTACTCGTTCCATCACCGAGAATCCAGGTCCGTTTCCCAAGCTTTTGCCTGTGAACTTCCTCAAAGAACAGCTTCGCATATCCCCCAAAGACCCACACCACAATGACTTTGACATTTCTCTGCAGTTTAATGCGTGACACAATCTGTTTAATATCAGTGGCAGCACGAAGACGTGGAACAAACTCTGAAAAGGCCAAGCAAAAGGTTCCTCGATTATACGCCTCTTTCTGTAACGCAGAGACACCAAACCGCCCGTAAGAATCATCTAGAGCTATTGTACCAATATATGTCCATTTGAAGTATTCAAATAGATCTGCTTGCACTTTCGCTTGTTGCCTGTCAGGCGGAACTGTTCTTAAGAAGTACGGATATTGATCGGAACTAAGCTCTTCACTCGTTGCAGCAAAGCTTATTATCGGGATTTTGGCCATGCTGAGAAGAGTCGCTATCTGAACAGAGCTGGCTGAGTCGTACGGTCCAATTATTGTAGAAACAGGAGCAACAGCATCTTTGCTATAGCAAGAAGTTGTTTCGTTATCCATGCTGAAATTTCTGTTCGTATACATATGATACAAATCTGCATCTCGCACAAACTCGTATGTTTCTTTAACAGCAACAGACACAGTTTCGCAGTAGTCACGGATGTCGAAGCCGAGAGTAACATTCGGAAGCAATGAAGGGTCATTGTTGATTTGTTCGATCGTGAAGATCATTGCTTCAGCGTGACCGAAACCAACGGGAAAGAAGTCTACACCGCATTTGTCGTTAGAATCCTTGTAATGTAACACTGTGAGTCCTCCAAGCATGACATCACCAGCTTGAAAAGCTATCTTAGATTCATTCAAGGCGGCGAGTTGGTCAAAACAAAACAACCAAACAACTATTCGAGCAAACATCGTGAAGAAGCTAAAATGAATATCAGTCAGTTTCGAAACTGAGTTGGTTTCAAGTTATCTATTTCAACGGTCTGAAGTCGTCTTGTGAAGGAAATACGACTTGTGGTAAATGTTGTGTCACCGACATCGCAAGGGATTGGTCTCTAATCTAGGACCATTAAGCTCACGTGATTTCTGCATGTAACACGTTTGTTGTTGTTTTTTTTTCGGTATCCGTAATGCATGCTTCACTAGGGTGTTTTTAAGGGCCTTTTTTTCAATTGGATATGTTTGTGTTGGTGACTTTAAATCTATGTACCTGACAAGGCTGGACAAATGTAAGTACTATTGATTTCGCTGCCCTTTATCTGGCTTTTTAGGTTAGAAAAATATTCGTTTTTAATACTCTTTAATTTTGCAATTGCAGCTTCAGATTACCACAATATTGTTTTCAATAAAATCCTGAAAATGCAAATGAATGTGAATGTGTCTGTGCTGCTTATGTAGTCATTCTTTTAACTTCACGTAACCGGTTTCATATGGTCGTCTACGTTCTATTTCTTTTTCCCAGTGATCTCGTTTTAAAAATTCGATACTTTCACTTACGGAAAAGCAGTATAGAAGATGGCTGTACGAGACCACTTTGAAAAAGTAATCTCATAGAAAGCCATCTCAACTGTACTACTTTCCATTTTACGGAAATAATCAATGGAAATCATTTTAAGGAACTAAATTTAAGGATATAAAAGAAGGAAATAATTTTATTGAAATAAATTATAAAAATAATCTGATGCACGGGGGTATTCATGCATCCATAATTTAATGATGTAAAGTTAAATGATGTAATACATAAGGGACTTCCAGAGGAAATGAATCATCACTTTGCTACCGTTCTTAGGATTAACAGTAAAAATTGTCAGTAAAGTTTGTCAATAAAGTTTGTCGATTACGCTTGTCAGTGAAATTTGTCGGTATGTTTTTGGATCTAAAAAAATATCAAATTATGTCGTAGAACAATGAATTGTAATTCTGAAATTCATGAGGCATTAGAGAAAATTAGATGTCAGTTTCGGATGAACAAATTTAAAAAAATTCTGTGAAAGTAAAAAATGTTGTAGGAATATGAAACTTGAAAACGTTAATGGATAATATGTTTGTGTCTATTAAGGTCAAGTTGATGGATAAGACCCCGTTAATAAATTTGTTGGTTTTTATGATAATAGACGTAAGATAATCCGAAAGTCCGTTTGTCATAGAAAATAGCCATAGAGTAAAATATGGCCCGGACTACTGGACACTTGGACTAATGAACACTTTTGGGGGACTATTTTTGGACCATTTTTTGGACCTTTTTTTAAAATTAATTTTTGGACTATTTTAGACCATTTTATGGGAAGAGGTAGACCATTAGTACTGCGGTAACGCTTGTGAATGCTATGCTTAAGAACGAAAATCCGTGACCTCTGTCGTGTGCTAAAATCAATGAAAAAAGGAAGGTAGATAAATTAAGAAATAATATAATGTATTCACAAAGGGAAACGTAAAACAACTGGTGGATGATTCATGCTAACCAGTGGGTATCATTAAGCACTAGCACAAGTCCACTCAAAAGGCACACGCGTAACCCATCAGGGGAGGATCGAAAACGGGAATTGGTAATATTTTCAATAACAATTTAAGTCAATTGTTTAGGTGCCAGTTTCGCATTCCCATGGCACAAAATAAAGAAACACTGCGACTCAGCGCAAAAATTTCGACGTAACAATAATCCATCGAAAACCGCTCAAACTAATTTGAATGATCCATTAAAACTGTATTAGTCAGTAGCATTTATTAATACAACCACCTCACACGCTCCCTGCGTAGCAGTAGTTCCTGCCCTCCCTCAGTAATAATAATTTGCCTCCCTGATTACTGATAGACTGCATCCCACCCCTCCCAAAGTACTAATGGTCTACCTCTCCCAAAGTACTAATGGTCTACCTCTCCCAAAAATGGTCCAAAAAAAGGTCCAAAAAGTGGTCCAAAAAAAGGACTAAAAAGTGGTCCAAAAAAAGAACCAAAAAGTGGTCAAAAAAAAGGACCAAAAAGTGGTCCAAAAACATTGTCCAAAGAAAAGTAAAAAAAGAATTGACAAAAAAAATTGTCCAATAGTCCAAGGTTCCGATGTTTTGTCCTATGCCTATAAAAGAATCACATTTGTTGTATGAGTAGTAGCAGTATTGGAGTAGAATTCAAACACTAGTCAGTGATGGTATAAAGACAATTATTCGGAGATGAATTTTTGTGAATATTCCTTATCCCAATTGTTAAATAGAGGACACATATCGATGACGATATCTTCAAGTACCCTTAGCTGAGTCAAATAATTTTGATCGTCGTATGGTTTGCCTCTCACAAGGGATCGCAAATCAACTAGTATTTTTTCTAAACGACAAACACAGTGATGGCTCGATTTTTTGCTTATAATTTTAAATTCCATTGTACCTTTTAGCAATAAGCCTGTTCCTGATATAGTCCCTAATACCAATGGGTTGAGTGTCACGCAACCTACTTTTTTGCCCGATACAACATCAGATGCTGATAATAAATTCAATTGTTTAAAATGTTTGTGTGCTCCGCAGTATAGCCAAATTTTTTTATGATTAAGTCGATATAAGGATTTGATCTCAAGTAACCCTTTAACTCCCAGATCAAATTTATAATTCTCCTTCCCGTCAATCATACAACTCTCATAATATTAGTTCAGAGAACTTAGTATTGGATCAACCAATTATCCCCGAATTGATATTTTTCTTTATTCATATCTCTTATCTGGTTCATATTGTATTAATATTGTAAAGAGAAATTCTTTCTTGGTCACACATGGGAGTTAAATGGTTAATCGATTTTCATCAATGTTTTTATCTATTTGATTAACATAAAAATTGTAATCAATAGACTGTTGTTGAGTTAGGCGAGGGGTAGGTGGGCAGTTGCCCAGATACTGATATTGATCCGTTTTGTCTTTTGCATCCCATCGCCCATCGTTTGATATTTTCAATCATGATGATCATTTTTCATCTTACGATATCTTGTTTCGCATACAAGTTTATCCACAGCAACATAATCGTTGACAGGGTGTGTACATTTTTCATTCTTTAATTGTTCATGGACATATCATACTGAAAAGGTTCAGAGCCATCGAGAATACTGTTTGCAACTGTCAACATATTTTTTGTTTAAAGCATCAGTTGGATTGCTGGCATCACCCAAATTGATCAGTTTATTTCCTATCATATCGAGGCCGCTTGATTAATCGAGATAGAAGCCTTTAGAATCGACATATTTGTTGACTGCATCTAAGTCACAGTGATCGCTGCTTTCATAGTCTGAAAAAAATAATCTGCTTTTCATTGTCTGTGGAAGCAAGTTGTTTAAGTCAACCTTTTTGTCTGTGATATTTGACCCTTGGTCGTTTGACCCTTGGTCACAGCTTCATCATAGTAAACAGCTCTCTTCAAGTTATAAATCGTTTTACCATCAGCATCCCATCAATTATTACTTATTTTCATGAAGTTGTCATCAACATATTTCTTGTTTAAAGCGTCTGTGTGATTGACCGGGTCAACAAGATTCATTGTTTTGTTATTGCTCTAATCGAAATCACTGCCAATGATTTTGCTTTTGTCACACCCAACTCTCTTGATATCGTGTTTCTTTCATTGCTAATGAGGAAGTTATAAACAGCATAATGACTGCAATTCAGCCGAATGTCTTTTGGTGTTTTATAAAAGCCTTTAAAAGACAAATTAATAACAAAACAGTTTTTCTGTCTGCCTTTAATAAAATAATCAAGCCAACCTTTATATTTCTTTATTTCTTTATTTTTTTTTACAGATAAAGCCATCGAATATGGCTATTTTCCGTGATTTCGTGTCCATTTCATCTACTGGAATGATATCACCATTATTGTAATGAAAGACATTATAACTAACTTGTTTGCTCACATCTGTCAAATTATCAATCATATGTTTGTGCTTGCTCTGTTCGATATTTTTAGCATAAAGATACAGCTTGTCATAAAACAGCATCGGTGCCATCAACGTGCGATACAATAAATTTGTCTTGCCTCCACCAGAAGAGGAAGTCACTTGTTTCGGTAATGAGCATTCCCGATGTATCCTGGGGCATATATGAATGTATATTTTTGAAATTGTTTTCTTTGTCGTCATTGAAGCCATAATTGGGGATGTTCATTTGTATATGTTTATCAAATAATTTCAGAAAAGTTGAGATAATTTTATAGAATGTACCCATGTAGAATGGACATAGAAAGGTTAAAAAGACGCAGTGAATCAAAGATATAAGCTAAATGAAAAAAAAACTATACAAGTGAGACATGAGATGAAACAGTATCGGTATGAGAAGCAGAATCTTTATGAAGATATTGAAGAAGCATACAAGCCTGTCATAGACGTTCAGAGAGACGTGAAGGATACTATTGACAATTAAAAAAACAAGTTGAAGTAACTGAGAAACTGCAAGATAATCAGAATAAAACTGTTAAAGGCATAGAGTTTGATTCTGGGACAGAAACTGGTCAAAAACTGCCATCATAAAATGAAAAACATCAGAAGTCAAAATCACTAGCTTGGAAGTTATGAAATCTATTAAGTATCACTCAGCTGTTTTGATGATAAGGGATTTATATTGAATGATAGTATACAATCATATGCATATGTACATTATAAAATTCAAATAAATATCTTCTTTACTTTATGAAATATCAGCACCCACCAAGTGGAGAAGATATAATGCATCTTTATTATATAAAATTCAGTGTTAAATTCTGTAACTTTGACTTCAGTGATTTTCTGCATTTATCAAGAAAGCCCATTGCTGGAGAAATGAGATTACACATTTCTAACGTGAAAGTGCGTTAACAAAGATAAGTAGACTCATTGATGAATGTTGTGAAAATTACTCGCATGTCAAATCCTAACACAGTTATTCATTTACCATAGCGTCCACTCCTAAGTTAATGGGTAATTCTGAGAACTTTTGCCTTTTGAAATCAACTGGCCTGATAGATCAAAATTCTTAACTCTTCGTTGTGTCACTTTTATAGTATGCCTTGACATCGGATGCATTTCTACGCAAACAAATCAAGGAGAGGGCAGATTGTACTATCTTAGCCTTTTTCAACCTCTCCCTTTTAATCTAAAATTTGTTCTCGGATTGAAATTGGACTCTCTTCGCGGACCTTTTCTTCCGCCCCTTCCACGACCCCGATCTCCTCTCTTTGTAGTCCAGTTTTTTCCCACCTTTTTCTCTTCCCATCTAAGTTGCTAGTCGGTGGCGCTCCCTCGTTTGACATCATAAGTGCCACCTCTTGACGCTTTGGAATTTTCAAGCAGATGGGCGATCTAGGAAAAATATTAAAAAAAACAAAGAAACGATTACAATTTAAAAAAAGACCGCATCGCAGTAGAGCAATTTTCCATCGAGTGTCAAAAGTAATCCGGCGTTGCTTTGTTTATTTTATTTACTTCGTCATGTGATTGGCCAGAAAACTCGCGCCACTTTCCCAACCAATCAGATACAAAGCTAAACCAATAGTGAGCTGGTTTCTCTTTACTTTGACTTCTCATTGGCTCGAAGAGTAATATCCTTTCTTCTTATTGGCCGTTGTGATTACTCTAGTTTTGGTTTTACCACACTCAATCGAAAACCGCTCTACTTTATGTTCTGAGGAACGTGTCTGTTATCACCTTTCTTTTTGAGTGAATGTGTCCTCTCTCACTGACTTGTTAAGATTGCCTTCAAGTTATTTATTTTCGCACTAAATTCAAAACAGGAGGGCAATATCGAACTTAACTGTTACCGAAAACACCAGAGAAATCACAACGACCAATCAGAAGATAGAAAGATACCCTAAAGAGCCAATGAAAACTCGAAGTAAAAACCAAACTGCCTAAAGCGCCTGAAAACGGGAGCGAGCAAGTCGTGGTTTGTTTCACCTCCTTAGTTAAGTGGTTAAGAAGGTGGCGCGAGTTTTCCCATAATGCAATTTGGGCAAAAAAAGAGACAAAGAATATGGAATATTTACAAACAGTAACACTATATATTTATTCAAGCCATGGGTAATAAAATACAGACATGCTACAACTAACCTTCATAAGTGTATGAGCAAAATGAGAAACTGAAGGATGATAATGTCTGGAAAGCCTATTGAGTTCCCACAGACAAGAGTTTTCCGCCCCGCTCTATGGCGAATTTCTCTAGGAGGGCTTATAGGTGTGACTTTTCTGAGCCCCGCTCATACGTGTTTAAGTCTTTGGGGGCATTGCTGCGTCTACACGGCGTAGTTGTGGCTCTTTTCTGGCTGATAAAACCTCCTCCATCGAGATTTTGTCCTCATCTTCTTCCGACGAGACGTCCACAAAATATTCTTCATCGTCTTCCTCGTGCGGTTATCGAGAATTACAAAATTAGTTTTGAAGGCCAAAATCGACGAGCAACTTATTTTCTACCTCTTTGCCGGAAGAAGAAAAAAATTCAGTCAACCCTTTCTATTCCAATTCATGATAACACACTTTCTCGTCTTAACGTAGGAATCTTTAAAACGATCTGCATTATCTTTGGAGCAATGGCGAGAATTCATTCTTAAAGTTATATTTCATCTCCTTTTTCTTGGCTTGGGGATTAATAATTGGGGATTATAGAGAATGTAAATCTAACTTTTCCATTTTATTGAATACTATCCCATTCTGTTTTACCAGAAGTTTATGTACGTGAATGGCCTCAGATATGTATTTGCACCGACGACATCGATCTGGAAAGCTCTGAATGGTGGTAAACTCGGCCGCGCTAGGAAGAACTAAATTGGCAGAAATGTGGTTCATCTCTCTCTGATCGATGGTCAGTGGAATAAAAAAGATGCGAATCGTAAGTTCATGTGACTCTACGTGTGTTACATGCCCCGCCCTTTCAAATATGAAACAAACAAAAATCGAAACAAACGTATAAAAAAAAAAAACCATAATAACAACAACAAGAACATCAACCGTAACGAATACAGCAAGAGCTATTTATTTCAATGTTGACCTCTATATCCAAATCACACAATGATGTTAAGAGGCACAAAAAAATATATAACCAAAAATAACTGAAATTGAAATAACTGAAGTTGCTAGACTAGCGCTGTTAAAAGCGGTTACTGTTGCAATACTCTATTACACAGCTGATTCCTTTACAGTGTCAGCTTGGATGAAAACTATCACCGCATGTTTGCACGTATGTTACGCCAAACGTACGCGCTTATCTGCACCCTTTTCAGCTCTTTCTTAGTTCTGTCTGAATAGAACAGGATATCAAAAGCTTTACGAATAAATCGGCATGCACTTAAGTAGCCCACTTAAACGATATCAACTATAGTCAAACAACATGTTTCTTACAAAAAAGGTTGAAAATTTTGGTATTTCATCGAAGAAACATTAATCACATGATAAACTAAGCTACTCTCATCAATATTTCCTGTATGCGGTTTAGGAAATGTAAAGAGGAGTTTACACATAAATTAGTTCTGAGAATTTAGATTAGAGTTTCCTTAATGGAGCTATCAATCTTGTTACGTTCATCTTGTGTCTAGTTCTTCGACCCAACATCGATACTTGAGCTGCTTTGGCTGATCTGGTTGATCTCTGATCTGCTATCACGCGTATTCACATTGGCCAACTGCGTGTTCTTACGAACGTACGCAGTGATCTGAGCCCCTATGAGCTCTTTCTTATTTTTTTCAGGACGGAACAAGATAATGAGAGCTTTAGGAGTAAACATGCAACCAAGCAGGCCAAACGAATCAACTAATGTCGTGCTGCAGGCTATAACAGAAACATACCAAGCATCCTGCACTGAGAAATCCACCGAGTAATAACACAGTGCAGACAACAAAATTATGTAAAGCGAGAAGCCGATGAAGCGCGCCTCGTTGAAATTATCTGGCACTTTGCGAACTTTGAATGCATAAAAAGACGAAAGAAATGAAAGCAACAACACATACGAACAGACCGTGAAATATAACGCTTTTCCGACCGACGACCCGTACAGTTTACACGTCTAGAAGATGAACTGGGTCGGTTGTATCTTCTCGTTTCTGTATGGCGGATCCGAAGCGAACCACGCGGTTAACAGCACGATGTCAACAATGTTCACTAGAGCAACCAAACCGACTTGGTATTTCACCCTTGAAATATAACTTTGGAAGGGCATCTCTGAACTGTCGACTTGGAAAAGGACCAAAATGCGAACTGACTTCAGCCACAATATGGATACAAAAGTGGTGTAGATTGCATACCGAGAAAACTGAATCAAGCGACATATAGAATCAGTTGGCTTTGTAATGCTCAACAGCGCCAGAGTAAAACTAGAGAAGATTGTAGCAAGAAGGAGAAAACTGAGCTGTTTATTCGAGGCTTTCACAATTGGTGTCTCGCGGTATTTTACAAACACAAGTAACATAGCTACGGTCATGCAAAATCCTAATGCTGTCGCGCAAGAAAGGATTACACCAGCTGCATCTCTGAAGTGAAGGTTTTTCACTGGCAGATCTTCGCATTTGGTTCTATCATCGTTCGGCTTTTGTTTACGCGGGCACTCTGTGCAGTCGGTAGATCCAGGCGACTTGCTGACTGTGCCCCCCGGACATGTAACGCACTTCCAACAACATGAAGTGGTTACCTCTTGCCTAGTTCCGGGGGGACACACTTGACTGCAGAATGAGGACGGTACCTTTGTAGTAAAAGTAGCGTTTGCCCATTTGATCGCGGAGTCGTTCAGCGCCAACCTTGGCTTCTTATTACTATTCCAGGATCCTACCAAGGCCTTCTTTGAATCTCCATTGCTATTTATTTGGACGTTCACAATTTCAAAGAAAGAATTCTTGGGATCACCTTCGCGGTCAAATTCTACGACGCCAGTGAGTCCTTTAAAACTGACACTTTTCAAGTGGGACAACAGATCCTTTCCGTCAGTTGTCAATGGCTTTCCATCAGAGCATGCTTCCCCCGAAAGTTCGCGGTTTAAAGTGCGACAACTAAATTGCTTTTCTAGTGCGAATGCCACGGCAAAGACGGCGTCTATAAGGTAGCCAAGGTAAGGGTCGAACAGTATGGAAACTTCATTTGGTGACAAAGGTACATTAGCGCACTGTGGGTCGGCTGCGCTGTCTGCGTCAGGGGTGCAATTCCGAAATTTTTTCCAGAATTCTTCCCACCACGGATTCCTTCCTAAACGAGTTTTATTCGGCGTTATAGAGTACAAGTAGTTCAGGAAAGTTTTATCTTTGCGATCACGTGGCTGAACGCCAAGGGCGCCGTCCAGTAGACGAAAATACGGTCCCAGCAGTCCGCTATCCTCTGTACTCGTTCCATCACCGAGAATCCAGGTCCGTTTCCCAAGCTTTTGCCTGTGAACTTCCTTAAAGAACAGCTTCGCATATCCTCCAAAGACCCACACCACAATGACTTTGACATTGCTCTGCTGTTTAATGCGTGACACAATCTGTCTAATATCAGTGGCAGCACGAAGACGCGGAATAAACTCTGAAAAGGCCAAGCAAAAGGTTCCTCGATTATACGCCTCTTTCTGTAACGCAGAGATGCCAAACCGCCCGTAAGAATCATCCAGAGCTGCCGTACCAATATATGTCCATTTGAAATATTCAAACAGATCTGCCTGTACTTTCGCTTGTTGCCTGTCAGGCGGAACTGTTCTTAGGAAGTATGGATATTGATCGGAACTAAGCTCGTCACTCGTCGCAGCAAAGCTTATTATTGGGATTTTGGCTATGCTGAGAAGATTCGAAATCTGAACAGAGCTGGCTGAGTCGTCCGGTCCAATTATTGTAGAAACAGGAGCAACATCATCTTTGCTGTAGCAAGAAGTTGTTTCGTTATCCATGCTTAAATTTCTGTTCGTATACATATGATACAAATCTGCATCTCGCACAAACTCGTATGTTTCTTTAACAGCAATAGACACAGTTTCACAGTAGTCACGGATGTCGAAGCCGAGAGTAACATTCGGAAGCAATGAAGGGTCATTGTTGATTTGTTCGATCGTGAAGATCATTGCTTCAGCGTGACCGAAACCAACGGGAAAGATGTCTACGCCGCATTTGTCGTTAGAATCCTTGTGATGTAACACTGTGAGTCCTCCAAGCATGACATCACCAGCTTGGAAAGCTCTCTTAAATTCCTTCAAGGCGGCGAGTTGGTCAAAACAAAACAACCAAACAACTATTCGAGCAAACATCGTGAAGAAGCTAAAAATAAACATCAGTCGATTTCGAAACTGAGTTGGTTTCAAGTTATCTATTTCAACGGTCTGAAGTCATCTCGTGAAGGAAATACGACTTGCGGTTAATGTTGCGTCAGCGAAATCGTAAGACATTGGACTCTAATCTAGGGCCATTAAGCTCGGGAGATTTTTTTTCGGTATTCGTAATGCATGCTTTACTAGGGTGTTTTTAAGGGCCTTTTTTTCAATTGGATATGTTAGTGTTTGTTACTTAAATCTTTGTACCTGACAAGGCTGGACAAATTTAAGTACGTTTGATTTTGGTCAGAATATTCGTTTTCAATACTCCTTAGTTTTGCAATTGCAGCTTCAGATTACCACAATATTTTTTTCAATAAAATCCTGAAAATCCAAATGAGTGTCAATGTGTCTGTGTTGCTTACGTAGTCAATCTTTTAACTTCGCATAACCGGTTTTATACGGTTGTCCACGTTCTATTTCTTTTCCCCAATGATCTCCTTTTAAAAATTCGATACTTTCACACATGGAAGAGTAGAATAGGAGATGGCTGATAAGAGTAGAATTGGAGATGGCTGTACGAGACCACTTTGAAGTAAGAGCCAAAGTACAAGTGAGGCTGGTTTTCACTTGCGACGGAGTCGTAGTCGGAGTCGTAATCAAAAGCGTAGAGCGATACGATCCAGTGAAAATCAAACCGACGGAGTCAGAAGCAGAACACCGATTCTGCCTATGACGACACCGTCGCTTACGATCTAGTGAAAACTGCATTGTCGGAGTCGGAAGCGGAAGCGGAAGAATAAACCAATCACAATGCTCGATTCCAGGCCCGCAAAAGTACAAATTTTGGCGCCAAAGACAACATGGCGGACGAAGAGCAGCTTGTGCTTTGGCTCTTATTAATCATTATTTTGCGCAGGCAGAGACAATACAGGAACAATATCGTTCGAAAAAGAAAGCGATTTTGGGTTCGTGATATCTATCGACTTCGAGCAGCTTTGGGAGAGTATGTTAACCTCGCCAGGGAACTACGACTTGGTGATCGTGAATTCTACTTTCCGTAGGTTTCGAGTATTTTAACTTTTAATTTCGTAATTTTACAGTCAAATTCACACGTTTAAATTACGGCTATTTGTGTATTTTGGAAAGATAACAAATGCAAATTTCACGCCATTTAGATATATACGCATGACGCCAGAACGCTTTGAGCACTTACTGAGTTTGGTTGGACCGCGAATTACCAAAACAAATACAAGGATGAGAAAGGCTATCAGTGCAGCTGAAAGACTAACACTGACGCTCCGGTATTTAGCAGGGTTGTGTAACAAGTAAAAACTGTTACAGTACGTTGACAAAGTTTGGATGACGGCCTTTCGCTTCTGTAATTTAAACATACCCAATGAAAGTCCTGCTATCTTTGCAACGTCTTCCCATGCGTTCTTTTTCGTATTATTATCTTTTAAGTATTTGCATGATTTATCGTAAAGTACCGGGAAACGTCTCACCGCCTCTGCAATTTTTTCGTCGAAGGAAGCTGCCATGTTGTTTGTCGAATTGTACTCGGAGGACGTGAGAACAAGCATTGTGATTGGTTTATTCTTCCGCTTCCGACTCCAACAATACAGTTTTCACTAGATCGTAAACGACGGAGTCATAAGCGGAATCGGAAGAAAATGGAAACGTTCTGATCCTTCCGACTCCGATTCCGTCGAGCTTATGACTACGCTTACGACTCCGTTTTTCAATTTCCCCAAGGTCATAAGCGCTCTTGCGACTCCGACTACGACTCCGACTCCGTCGCTAATGAAAACCAGCCTTTAGAAAGACAAGAGGTTAATGATGTTATACATAAGAGACTTTCCGGAGGAAATGAATCATCACTTTGCTATCGCTCTTAGGATTACCAGTAAAAATTGTCATTAAAGTTTGTAAGTTACGTCTGTCAGTGAAATTTGTCGGTATGTTTTTAGATCTAAAAAAAATATCACATTATGTCATAGAATAATGAATAGTAATTCTGAAATTCATGACGCATAAGAGAAAATTAGATGTCAGTTTTGGGTGAACAAATTCAAAAAAATACTGAGAGTAAAAAATGTTGTAGGAATATAAAAAACTTGAAAACGTTAATGAATAATATGTTTGTGTCTATTGAGGTCAAGTTGATGGATACGACCCTGTTAATGAATTTGTTGATTTTTATGATAATAGACGCAAGATAATGCGAAAGAATAAAATATGGCTGGACCACTGGACCTTTAGACTAATGAACTTTTTTGGGGGGACTATTTTTGAACCATTTTTTGAACCTTTTTTGAATCAATTTTTGGACCATTTTTTGGACCATTTTATGGGGGGAGGTAGACCATTAGTACTGCGGTAGCGCTTGTGAATACTATGCTTAAGAAAGGAAATCCGTGATCTCTGTCGTGTGCTAAAATCAATGACAAAAGGAAGGTAAATAAATTAAGCAATAATATACTGTATTCACAAACGGAAACGTAAAACAACTGGTGGATGATTCATGCTAACCAGTGGGTATCTTTAAGCACTAACACGAGTCGACTTGAAAGGCACACGCGTAACCCATCAGTGGAGGATCGAAAACGGGAATTGGCAATATTTTCAATAACAATTTTAGTCCAGTGTTTAGGTGCCAGTTTCGCATTCCCACGACACAAAATGAAGAAACGCTGTGACCCAGCGCAAAAATTTTGACATAACAATAGTCAATCGAAAAACCGCTCAAAATAATTTGCATGATCCATTAAAACTCCATTAGTCAGTAGCATTTACTAATACAACCACCTCCCACCCCCACCCCCCAGCCCATTCCTGCCCTCCCTCAGTGATAACAACTTGCCTCCCTGATTACTGATAGACTGCATCCGACCCCTTCCTAAGTACTAATGGTCTACCTCTCCCCCGATAAAATGATCCAAAAAAACGGTCCAAAAAGTGGCCCAAAAAAATAGTCTAAACTAGTAGTACATAGTCATCAATGTTCTTATCTATGATTAACATAAAAATCGTTTTAGTTCTTTTCATATATATATATATATATAAATTGGAAACTGAAGCATTTTTATCAAATATATATATATATGTGTGTGTGTGTGTGTGTGTGTGTGTGTTATAAAAATACTTCAGTTTCCAATTTTACGAATCAAAAATTGTACCCTTTTGAGGTCTATTATCGTTTTGTCTTTTGCATCCCATCGCCCGTCGTTTGATATTTTCAATAATTGATGATCATTTGTCATTTTACGATATATTGTTTCGCAAAAAATGTTTATTCACAGCGTCATAATCGTTAACTGAGGTGTGTACATATTTTATTCTATAATTGTTCGTGGAAATGTCGACCTGAAAAGGTTCAGAGCCATCGAAAATACTGTTTGCAATAGTGTCAACATATTTTTTGTTTGAAGCATCAGTCGGATTGTTGGCATCACCCAAATTGATCAGTTTATTTCCTTTCATGTCGAGGCCGCTTGATAAATCGAGAGAGAAGGCTTTTCAGTGGAAAGAAAAAAAAAACTAAACGAGTGAGAGATGAGATGACAAGCCTGCCATAATTGTTCAGAGAGGAGTAAAGGATACTATTGACAAAAAAAAAACAAGATGAATTAATCGAAAAACTGCAAGATAATCAAAGTAAAATTGTTCAAGCCATAGCATTCATTAACAGTAACGTCCATTCCTAGGTTAATATGGTAATTCTGAGAACTTTTGCCTTTTGAAATCCACTTTCCAATTAGTAACTCTTCGTTGTGTCACTTTCATATCATGCCCTGACATTGGATGCATTTCTACGCAAACAGATCAAGAAGAGGGCAGATTGTACTATCTTGGCCTTTTTCCACCTCTTCCTTTTGATCTAAAATTTGTTCTTCGATTGACATTGGATTCTCTTCGCGGACCTTTACTTCCGCCCCTTCCACGACCCCGATTTCCTCTCTTTGTATTCCAGTTTTTCCCCGCCTTTTTCTCTTCCCATCTAAGTTGCTTGTCGCTGGCGCTCCCTCGTTTGACATCATAGGTGCCACCTCTTGAAGCTTTGGAATTTTCAAGCAGATGAGCGAACTAAGAAAAATATTAAAAAGACAAACAAACGATTACAATTAAAAAAGACAGCATAGCAGTAGAGCAATTTTCCATTCAGTGTCGAAAGAAATCCGGCATTGATTTGTTTTGTTATTAACTTCACCAGGTGATTGGTCCACAAAACTCGCGCCACTTTCTTAATTAATCAGACGCAAAGCTAAAACCAAGCACGAGCTGGTCTCTCGCATTTTCTCGCACCTTTACCTTGAGTTCTCATTGGCTCTAAGAGTAGTTTCCTCTCTTTTGATTGGCCATTGTGATTACTGGGTTTGGTTTTAACCACACTCAATTGAAAAGCACTCTAATTTTCCACCAGTGCCCTTTGAGTAACGTTTCTGCTGTCACCTTTTCTTTAGGCAAATGCGTTCTCTCTCACACTACCTTACAAAGATTGCCATCACAGTAGGAAGGCAATGTAAACTTAACTGTAAATGAAATAACCATTCTAGCTTACCTCTTCAGCAGACGCAAACATTGAAGAAACATCTCCCCTAACGCACAAAAGGAAAAAAAGCGTTACACTCAACTAATTATGAAGAGGAGAGATTATTCAAAACATCGTATCTTCTCTCACCCTTCAGTGTTTCCCTTTTTGGACTTCGTTTTCGTGATCTGGCTTCCCTCGTCCTCGGAAAGTTCATCTGAGCTCAGGTTTTCGAGCAAAACCTACAAGACGAAGGCATTATAACAAATTGACGCATAGTTCATAGTCTAAAGAACTCACTTCGCACCCGTATTTACTAACACGTCACACCAGTCTTCTACAGCGTTGCGTGACAACGTAAAGCGCTCGCATTATGAAACGGATGATAGTGCTTTATACCTTCTCGTAATCTTTTTCCGTAAATTTTCTTTTCTTGCCTTGTGTAGTAGTTGGCTCCTCTGTAGGTAAGAAAACAAATTGAAATTAAAAACGTTAGCTAAATGGTTAATTTCTGCAGTAAACATGTTACGAGAATAGAAAAACTACTAATTTACAGGATGAAATCTTGTTGCAACATCAAATTCGCTCTACTGACCTGCAAGGAATTTATTGACGTATTTGAATTAAGGGGTTAATTGGTGCCGAGCCCTTTTCAAACGGAGAAATCTAAGCCAATAAATTGTACTGAGAAGGTTGTACATACCTGCTTGTTCCTCTTCAGAAGATGACAAATCCATAGCGTCATAATCAAATTCTGATGAGAAAAGATTCAAACAACGTCAAACTGTTGGCAGAGGGGACAAATTTAATAGAGAACTATTTCGCTGAGACAACAAGCTGTTCCGTTATTCTAAAATAAATAAACGATATTGAGCCCTTTACATCTGCAAGGTTATTTACCTAGCGTTGAATCCGTTTAATCTAAGGCGTGCGAAAATGACCTCAGCCAGGGTCAAAAAGAGGTTATAAGTGGTAAATGGAAAATAATAAGAAAATACCAGCGAAATCACAAGGACTAATCAGAAGAGAGAAAGATACCCTTAAGAGCCGAAGAAAACTTGAAGTTAAAACCAAACTGGCTAAGGCGCGGGAAAACGAGGGTGACCAAGTCGTGATTGGGGTTAGTTTTGCTTCTGATTGGTCGAGAGGATGGCGCGAGTTTTCCGAACCAATCACAGAGCTAGGTAAAGCAAAATCTGAGCAATCAAGGATCACTTTTGACATGTAATTAAAATTTGCACTAGTAATAATGAGATGAAACTATTTTAAGTGCCATCTTCTGCCGTCTTCTGGTGAACTTTTACCTTTTCCCTCCAATTCTTCGTCGTCACTTCCACCCTCCTCGCTGTTTTCGTCTTCTCCTTCGTCCTCTTCATCGCTGGCGATTGCTTTGTTTTTACTCGCCGTAGACATTTTGGAACTCTTCAAGTCACTTATTAAACCGAAAAAATAGAAAAGCTGTCTAAAAAAAAATCTGAGAGAAGTCTCTCTATAAATAGTAATGAAAACAATATAAATAAAATGTTAGGGTAACTGGTGGTTTCGCCCCATTGCAAGTTGGCCCCTTCTCAATTCGACCCAAACATCTTTTGACTCGTTACCTAACGAAAAGAACGTGATTCCTTTTCTAATTTAATTCCATCAACTGGCAAATTTATCGCGTAACCATCACAAAGTTCGATCAACACGCAAGTGCGATAGGGCAGACGCGAACTTGCAATGGGGCAAAACTTCCATGGCGTCATTTTAGCAGTGGTAGATGTACAGGGAGTGGCTCTCCTTCCACAAATTTCAGGTCATATTGGAACTCTGGGTGTAGCTTCTCGTGGAAAGGTGGGACCCGAGTGCTCGAAGGAAAAGACAAGAACCAACAACAAACTCCACCCACAGGTGACCTCAGGTCAGGGATTTAAACCTGGGCTTCAAACGCTTTCAGCACTAAGCCATCTCTGCTCACAAACAATCAGTAGATCTGTCACTGCCGCTAAGCAAACATAGCCGCCTATCTTGGGCGTTAGTTAGGGAGGGGAGGAGGTGACGAGGAGATCATCCACATTTTCCAGTACAAGATTTCGACAGTACTTAATGTTTGAATATCCTAAGGAAGCTACCCCTTCATCTGTTAGCTGAAAAACTCATATTGAGAGGTAAACCTCTCCCTCTTATCCAGCTATCTCTTTCAGGCTGTTTTGTTTAAAACAAGGCAAACTAACTTTACCTCGCGAAGTCATACTCAAAGCTAGATCGCTCCTCTAGAACATTGTCTGTGAAAAGAACAGATAAGTTGAAAGTAAATCGAGAGACTAAAAAGCATAACTCGCACACAAAAATTTCGACCATAAACAAATAAAATAATACCGAAATTTGTTTCCTTTTCAGATATTTCATCGTCAGATTCACCAGCTTTCTTCTTTCGTTGACTTTCCTTTTCTGCTTTCCGCTTGAAATACCTGAGATATACGAGGAAATATGACAAGTCCTTTGCCTTTACTCAGCGGACGATGATATAAGAGATATATCGGTGCGTGGGGGTATTATAAGATAATCAGTTTTATCAAATGGGTTGATAATGTAAATAGGTCATTGTAAAGGGTTTCAAAGGCAGACGTTTCCACCGTCAGCCCTTCGTCAGAACGAATCATCCGCGAACAATTCGCTCTGACGTGGGGCTAACGCTTGAAACGTCTCCTTTAGAGACTCTTTACGATAGCAAATTTTCATCATCAACTCAGTTGACAAAACCAATCAGTATATACTAAAACAGAGGATAGCGTTGAAGGCGCGCTCTGATAGGCTACTAAAATTCCGAAGATCCTTTGCTATTAGAGCAACTCGCGCGGGATTGCACCCGAAAATAGCCGGTGTAATCGGTAGAGAAACGAATAAGTTAAAATCATCTTTGTGTGCTTTGTTATGTCACTGTTTCAGCATATACTACTATAACCAATCACCTAGGTGTCAGTGGCAAGTAGTGGATATTTACCTCACTCCTTAGTGGCCTACTAAACATCTACTGCCCACCTCCACTCAATGAATAGTTGTTAATTATATTCTGATACTTAAATTCAGTTTGAAAATGAAGCTGACTGACGGCTGTTCGTAAAAGGAATCTATGCCACTAGTTAGATAATCAATGAATTCAATAATACCTGTGAAAGAACAGTTCATCTTCTCGTATATCTTCTTCTTTTTTAGCAAGAAACTCTTTCGTATTCACTGCAAATGAACAGGAGGTTTAACACAAAATCATTAAACATTACTTTGAGCAAGTCAACATGATTTTCATCGGGGAAATTGCATCTTCTTGAGTTAGAGGGCAAGTGTGAGGTACTTTACTGCAAATCACTGTCGCCCAGATCTGCACCTGCAGTGGATGAGAGCTGAAAACTCATTCAAGTACCGCAAAAGTTCCTTTCCGGCAAAGTTTGAACTCTTCCCGTTGAGAAAGTTTCAACCAGAATTTCTTTCACTAATTTGCCATGGAACTTAGCAGGAAAAAAAACTGTGTGAGATTCGCGTTAATCTCCCACAAGAAATAGTTAATCAAAGAGCCTCAATTTTATGCAACAGACCCAGCGTCCTTGGCTCGAGGGCAAAGCTATCAATCCTGGGTAATAGAAAACTACTCTTTAAGGGAGAAATATGCTCCACAAACCCTGTGATTTCATCACAATTAACTTTCGGGAATTGACTCAGAATCTGGGAAAAAATGAAATTAAAGAATCCCCCATTTTGAATATTGCTTAGCAACCTAGCCAATTACCCGAGAAAGTTCTCGTCCCCTCCTTAAGTTATATGTTTGGACAATTGGAATAGCATGAGTTCACATACTCTACTCAAATAATGGTTATCCTTCGATGTCTAGATATGAAGCGGTTTGTGGGCCGGGTCACTGTGTTTAGTTCAACGTAGCGACGTTCCTTGTCGGACCTTTGTACATCTCAATGGTTAGGTTTCTCTTTTTAATCTTATAACGCAGTAAAATGTAAATGTTTATGTGTACTTTTAAATGGTAGATATGAAAATTGTATGTTTTCTAGAGCATACTTTTCCTTTAATTTATAATCAATTGTTGTGCTCTTGTGCACTGCTTACCAGGCTCCTCGGCCAGCCGGCTTGATGACGTTTTCGGCTGCATCAGTGAACCACCGTGATCTGGACAAAGAGGGGAAAAACACGAATAAAAAACAATTTGAAAAAAATTTGAAACAGGTTTCAAATTTTTAAGGACGGCAAATGTCCTCGAATGATAAGGGAAAAGAGATACCTCGTTCCTTCTGCTTTGGATTTTTGTACACAAATCTGTCAAGAAACCTAAAATATGACAAAAAGAATTTGAATGTAAAAAAATGATAATTAAAGTACAGACAAGCAAGAAACATCAATAAAGTACTTTTATGATTTTTGTTTGTTTGTTTGTTCGCCTTTTTTTGGTTGTCGTTTTAGCAGTTGTCGTTGGTGATACTTGTTTTGTTCGTTTGCTACGACAAAGATCTGGCACTTAAACTGTCTGCTATCACAAAATTATCTGCTTCGTCAGTTAATGTACTTGCCTACTAACTTATAAAAAAGCTTTTTTCAAATATATCTCATTTATCTATTCATTTATTTTTTTTTTGTTTATTAATTTTTCTCTTTGAAACTATTTTCGCCACCTCTCAGGAAGTGGCTGGTTAACATGTTACAACGGAAAGCGAATAACCGTGTTAAACGGTATAGCTTGGCACTGGTCTCCTACAGCTCCGTGGCAGTGCCTGAAGTGGAAATTGGAATTTCGCAGGCTCGACTCCTGTAGGGAGCACAGGAAGTTATTTTACCCCGAGTACCGAGTGCCATTCACTGAATAATATAATTGTTCGACCGTGGCACTTTACCTCATGAGCGTAAAATCTTGCAAAGGATCTCCTTTGTACTCGATATTGTTTCCCTTAAAAAGAGGAGTAAAGGGAATCACCAATAAATCTTATGGACATATGTTGTACAGTCAAGAAAGAAGTAGATAGATTTGACACAAAATAGTTATTCTTTCTTCGGGTAGAAGAAATATTATTGTGATGATGCTGTATGTACGGATATTTAGTGTAATACAGCCTAATGAGACTCACTCACTACCTATGAAACAGGCAAAGAGCCCTTTTCGATTGAGTGTCGTAACTTCCCATGCTAGCAAAGAGTTTGGTCGGGAACTCAGATTAAATATGGAGGTTTGTTGCCTCAGGAACACGGGATCTACTCTGCAGGTTGAGTTATTGTGTGCCTGCGAGTTTCACAGGAACAAAGTAACTACAAAGGCCAATCAGATAAAGGAAAGTACCTTTAAGAACTACTAATAGCTCAAAGCAAAAAAAACCAAACGGTCTAAAGAGCAGGAAAACGGGAGCGAGAAAGTCGTGGTTTGTTTCACCTCCTTAGTTAAGTGGTTAAGAAGGTGGCGCGAGTTTTCCAAAACTGCAATTTGGGCAAAGAAAGCGACAAAGAATATGGAATATTTACAAACAGTAACACTATATATTGATTCAATCCATGGGTAATAAAATACAGACATGCTACAACTAACCTTCATAAGTGTATGAGCAAAATGGGAAACTGAAGGATGATAATGTCTGGAAAGCCTATTGAGTTCCCACAGACAAGAGTTTTCTGCCCCGCTGTACAGCGGATTTCTCTGGGAGGGCTTATAGGTTTGACTTTTCTGAGCCCCGCTTACACGTGTTTCAGTCTTTGGGGACTTTGCTGCGTCAGGATGGCGTATTTGTGGCTCTTTTCTGGCTGATGAAACCTCCTCTGTCGTGATTTTGTCCTCATCATCTTCCGAAGGGACGTCCACAAAGTGTTCTTCATCGTCTTCCTCCTGCGGTTATCGAGAATTTCAAAATTGATTTAAATTGAAGGTCAAAATTGACGTGTATTTTATTTGCTACCTGTTTGCCGGAAGAAGAAAAAAAGTCAGTCAATCCTTTCAATTCTACATCATGATAACAAACTTTCTTTTCTTTACATAGGACCGCATTACCTTTAGGGCAATGGCGAGATTTGTCTCTAACACGTTATATTTCGTCCCCTTTTTCTCGGTGATTAAATTTCTTGGAGAAGGTAAATCCAAGTTGACATTTTATTGAATACTATCCTTTCCTGTTTTTCAAGAAGTTCATGCACGTATATGGACCGAGAAATGTATTTGTGCTGACGACATCTATCTAGAAAGCTCTGAATAGTGGAAAACTCTGATTTAGAAGCGCCATACACTGATGTTAGGAAGAACTAAACTGGCAGAAACGTGGTCCATCTCTGTCTGATCAATGGTAAGTGGAATATACAAGATAAGAATCTTAAGTTCATGTGACTCGACGTGCGTTACACACCCCGCCCTTTCAAATACGAAACAAACATCAAAGAAAAAAATAAAATAAACATCAACTATAACGAAGACAGTAAGAGTTATTTATTTTATTGTTGACGGCTATATCCAAATCACTCAATGCTATTAAACGGCACAAAAAAGGCGAAAAAAAGTAAAATTCTAAGTTGCCAAACTAGCGCTTCTAACAGCAGGTATTGTTGCCATACTCAATCAAAAAGCTAATTGCGTTACAGCGTCAGCTTAGATGAAAACTATCACCGCACGTTTGTGTGTATGTTCCGCCAAACATACGCGCTGATCTGCACCCTTTTCAGCTCTTTCTTAGTTCTATCTGAATGGAACAGGATATTAAAAGCTTAATGAACAAAACGGCATGCACTAAAGCAGCCCACTGAAACGATATCCACTATCGTCGAACAACATATTTTCTTACAAAAAAGGTAGAAAAATTTGGGGTTTCATTTAATTACCACCGATTAGATGATAAACTTAGCTACTCTCGTCAATATTTTCTGTATACTGGAAATGTACAGAGAAGTTTACACATAAATCAATTCTGAGATTTCAGAGTAGAGTTTCCTTAATGGAGCCATCAATCCTGTTACGTTCATCTTGTTTCTAGTTCTTAGACTCAAAATCAATACTTTAGGTGCTTTGGCTAATCTCTGGTCTGCCATCACGCGTATTCACATTGGCTAACTTCGTGTTCCGCCAAACGTACGCGGTGATCTGAGCCCCAATGAACTCTTTCTTATTTCTTTCAGGATGGAACAAGATATTGAAAGCTTTAGGAATAAACATGCAGCCAAGCAGGCCAAACGAATCCACTAGTGTTGTGCTGCAGGCTATAACAGAAACATACCAACCTTCCTGCATTGAGAAATCCACCGAGTAATAACACAGTGCAGACAACAAAATTATGTAAAGCGAGAAGCCGATGAAGCGCGCCTCGTTGAAATTATCTGGCACTTTGCGAACTTTGAATGCATAAAAAGACGAAAGCAATGAAAGCAACAACACATACGAACAGACCATGAAATATAACGATTTTCCGACCGACGACCCGTACAGTTTACACGTGTAGAAGATGAACTGGGTCGGTTGTATCTTCTCGTTTCTGTATGGCGGATCTGAAGCGAACCATGCGGTTAACAGCACGATGTCAACAATGTTCACTAGAGCAACCAAACCGACTTGGTATTTCACTCTTGAAATGTAACTTTGAAAGGGCATCTCTGAACTGTCGACTTGGAAAAGGACCAAAATGCGAACTGACTTCAGCCACAATATGGATACAAAAGTGGTGTAGATTGCGTACCGGGAAAACTGAATCAAGCGACAAATAGAATCAGTTGGCTCTGCAATGCTCAACAGCGCCAGAGTAAAACTGGAGAAGATCGTAGCAAGAAGGAGAAAACTGAGCTGTCTATTCGAGGCTTTCACAATTGGTGTCTCGCAGTATTGCACAAACACAAGAAACATAGCCACGGTCACGCAAAATCCTAGCGCTGTCACGCAAGAAAGGAATACACCAGCTGCATCTCTGAAGTGAAGGTTTTTCACTGGCAGATCCTCGCATTTCGTTTTATCGTCGTTCGGCTTTTGTTTATGCGAGCACTCCGTGCAGTTGGTAGATCCAGGTGACTTGCTGACTGTGCCCCCCGGACATGTAACGCACTTCCAACAACATGAAGTGGTCACCTCTTGCCTAGTTCCAGGGGGACACACTTGACTGCAGAATGAAGACTGTACCGTTGTAGCAAAAGTGGCGTTTGCCCATTTGATCGCAGAGTCGTTCAGTGACAACCTTGGCTTCTTAACACTATTCCAAAATCCTACCAGGGCCTTCTTTGCAATTCCCTTGCTATTTATTTGGATGTTCACAATTTCAAAGAACGAATTCTTGGGATCACCTTCGCGATCAAATTCTACGACGCCAGTGAGTCCTGGAAAACTGACATTTTTCAAGTGGGACAACAGATCCTTTCTATCGGAGCATGCTTTCCCCGGAGGCTCTCGGTCTGAAGCGCGACACCTGAATTGCTTGTCTAAGGCGAATGCCACGGCAAATATGGCGTCTATAAGGTAGCCAAGGTAAGGATCGAACAATTTGGAAACTTCATTGTGTGACAACGGTACATTAGAGCACCTTGGGTCGGCTGCGCTGTCTGCGTCAAGGGTACAACTCCGAAATTTTTTCCAGTATTCATCCCACCACGGATTCCTTCCTAAACGAGTTTTATTCGGCGTTAAGGAATACAAGTGATTCAGGAAAGTTTCACCTTTGCGATCGCGTGGCTGAACGCCAATGGCGCCGTCCAGTAGACGAAATAACGGTCCAAGCAGCCCGCTATCCTCCGTGCTCGTTCCATCACCGAGAATCCAGGTCCGTCGCCCGAGCTTCTGCCTGTGAACTTCTTCGAAGAAAAGCTTCGCATATCCACCGAAGACCCACACCACGATGACTTTGACACTGCTCTGCTGTTTAATGCGTGACACAATCTGCCACATATCAGTAGCAGCACGAAGACGCGGAATAAACTCTGAAAAGGCCAAGCAAAAGGTTCCTCGATTATACGCCTCTTTCTGTAACGCAGAGACGCCAAACCGCCCGTAAGAATCATCCAGAGCTACCGTACCAATATACGTCCATTTGAAGTATTCAAACAGATCTGCTTGCACTCTCGCTTGTTGTCTGTCAGGCGGAACTGTTCTTAAGAAGTATGGATATTGATTGGAACTAAGCTCGTCGCTTGTTGCAGCAAAGCTTATTATTGGGATTTTGGCCATGCTGAGAAGACTTGAAATCTGAACAGCGCTCGCCGAGTCGTACGGCCCAAGAATCGTAGAAACAGGAGCAACAGCATCTCTGCTGTGGCACAAAGCTGTTTCGTTATCCATGCTGAAATTTCTGTTCGTATACATATGATACAAATCTGCATCTCGCACGAAGTCGTATGTTTCTTTAACGGCAACAGACACAGTTTCGCAGTAGTCACGGATGTCGAAGCCGAGAGTAACATTCGGAAGCAATGAAGGGTCATTGTTGATCTGTTCGATCGTGAAGATCATAGCTTCAGCGTGGCCGAGACCAACAGGAAAGAAGCCTAAACCGCATTTGTCGTTCGAATCCTTGTAATGTAACACTGTGAGTCCGCCAAGCATGGCATCACCAGCTTGAAAAGCTCTCTTAAATTCCTTCAAGGCGGCGAGTTGGTCAATACAAAACAACCAAACAACTATTCGAGCAAACATCATGAAGAAGCTAAAATAAACATCAGTCGGTTTGGAAACTGAGTTGGTTTTAAGTTAACTGTTGCAACGGTTTTAAGTCGTCTTGTGAAGGGAATACGACTTGTGTGGTAAAGAAGGCTTAAGCCGGCGTAGATTACCAAAAACCATAAAAAAAAAAAACCCACAAGGTGAGCGAGCTTAGCTTATCCTGAGCGGAAAATGTTAATACGCCGTATGAAGGGCCACAATATTCGTTGAGACCTTCAGCAAGTTCTCAGCGGTTATTGGGTAACTCAACAACGCTTTAGTGAAAGATTTCTTTTCGTCTTGTCACGAGCGCGGGACAAAGAAAAACAAAAAAAACCGCGCTTTATTTGGAAAGACAATAGCGTCACGCTTTGATAATTTAAGACTTTTCGCCCTCTCGCTCCTCTCGAGGCAGGAGCTTCGAACACCTGATATCTGACTAGGGAAGTTCATCAGACCAAAATGGGGCCTTTGAATTATGTGAAAAAAAAATAAAAGTTGTTTTCTTGGTTCCTTGAAAACCCTAGTTTGTTTCAGCTATTAACAAATAAAAGAAGGGAAGAGTTATATTTAGACAGTCGATGATTAATGGTTCTAGGGGGCAACACCCGTGAATGTAACATTTTGGTTCTACGAAAATCTAATCCTTTCAACTAACTCCTAGGAAAATTTAGATAAAGGAGGGCCGAAATTCTAAAGTTAGATTCCTTTTCTTTGGTGAAAAGATGATTTGATGTGATATGAAAATTAGTTCGTTAAGTGCCATGCAAAAACAATTACAACTGAGGGGTAAAATTACCATGACTAGACTGTCAAGGGTGCAGTAGAATCAAAACAGCACGAAAAAAATGATTTTATTGAGACACTACCAATCTCAAGATGTTTTGCTCTCGTTGATGCCAGTTGGAGACATTTCACGCGGGGGGAACAACCTGAGTGGTTCGAGACATCAAGGTTTCAAAACTGATATGCAAAGTTAATCGAAGCAGGCTGACGGGACGGGACGGGACGCGACCAGAACCGAGACAATGCCCACTCATCTGTAGAATGTTTCATTTGGAATCCACACGGAGTTTGTTCTCCACGCGAACAGTTTCCAAAATGATCTCGTCAACTTTGATGATTGTACACTGGTACACGATAATGTGTATATAGTCCGAGGCCACTTTTTATTTTTATTTTTAATTTATTTGGCTCTTAGATACATTCTGAACTGTACCATTTTCGGCTATCTCGATCTTTTTGTGGTTTTCAGTTCGCTACAACATTTTAGTAAATTATATGATCAATTTCCGATTGCCGAAATTTTTTTCTCCGATAATGTGAACCAAGAGTTTATTAAAACTACAGCATTTTTAACGCCATTGTGCCTCTCTTGACTCTTGAACCCCTAAGAGTGACTAGCGTCTATTTTCTCTCTACACTGTCTCTCCTAAATCAAACATTGAGGTCAAGAGATGAAAGTAAATGACCACCACTCTAGAGCCTCTCGATTGTTAAACAAATTCTCCTTGTCAGCCGCCGAGGAAGTGTTCACAGAACAGTAAAAGAATTTGCATGCTTATGTTTGGGTGTAAAGGCTTAATTGTACAAGACTAGTATAAAGCGCCGAGACAAAGAAACTACCCACCTCTGGTTGCTGTGTTAGGCTCTTGATTCCGGGCTTCAGCTTTGTAAGCTAAAATGAAACAAGCACCTTAGAGGGAACTGAAGCCTAAAATTGAAACATTTGCTGCTTATAGCAATTTATGTCAATGTTCGAGCGTTTTTTCATTTTTCAAATCAATTTTTTTTGGAGGGGGGGGGGGTTTAACTTTGCCTTGAAAAAATTGTTTCATACTGTGTTTTGACCCATTAGCACCGCGGCTCAGAAAATCGATATCTGCAGTTGATATTACGCCACTGGTTGCCGAAGTTGTGTGACTTCTTATGGGGATGAAATTCTTACGGAAATGTTTGGCTTCAACTTGAGTTTGGATTGGTTGTGGATGTCAAAAATCGATCCATGAGTGTGTCTGTGTTGTTTATTCAGTCATTCTTTTAACTTCGCATAATTGGTTTTAAATAGTCGTCCACGTTCTTTTCTTTTCCCGAGTGATCATTTAAAAATTCGATGCTTTCATTTATGGAAGATAGTTGCAAATGTGATCAGCTCAGTAGTCTGCGGGCGAGAGATCTATGGCAAAACTCAGCAGGGCTCTACGCAATCCCGAGACCAGTTTCGTTAGTGAGCCATCCGCTGCAAAGACTTATGTCTTCTACCGATTCGATTCTTCGCTTCGGCTCAAACTGGAAGGGCTACACACCACTCATATTTGCGAAATAAAGACCGATAAATATAAAATTTATCATAATATGCGCTGATATGCGGCCATTTATAGGTGAGAGAGGTGTTTCATCACCCCACCACTGACGTTCAACCGCTGATAATCGTTTTGAGCGCCGACGGTTTTACAGCGGGAAAAAGGGAACTTCAAACCTAGTTTTCTCGTGAAGAACAAGAAGTGAACGAAAATGAATACCGAGACTATACATCATTCCTCTAAAGCTAACTAGAAATGGATGCAACTAAAATCAGAGTTTTAGGCTTCGGTTCCCTTTAAACTTAAAATCACATTATCACAGGCGACCAGTAAGGCTAGAAAACTGAGGGAGCTTGGACGAGAAAAAAAAAATGATTGGAAAGTAAACAGTTAGAGGCATTATTAGTGTTCCCTTTCTCATGCAGTAACCGAAGGACTGCAGTACCCCTTACTTCCGCCTTTAATGGCTTGGAATTCTCGAAAATTCAACAAGTAAAAGGATCGCTCGACCGTTTTAAAAATTTAATCTACCTGTCGTACTTAAAATAAGGGAGAACACTGAGAATGAGCCAAAATAAACAAATATCGTCGCTTTCTCATATTGGTAAGGAAATTCCACCATCCAGATATTACGATAGCAGATTGAAATTAAAGTGAGAAAAAGAAAACCAAAGTATCGTCATAAAGAAAGACTGGGAGCCGATATACATGAAAAGGAAGTTATCCTATTACACTCCTCTATTTGCTTTTACTTTTAGACAGAAATCATAAATGCTACGCTGAAAATTCTGTCGTTTCGTTGTTTACACTTCCACTGAGACCAAATCCCTATTTCGCACTCTGTCCCAGTCACTCCGAGCACAAGCGTAGCTCCCAGTACGACGTCCCCGCTCCCGGCCATGCAAATGTTATTTGCACTTTTTGTGTGTGAGTGTGTTTGCAAAATGAATAACTCACCAAGTAAAAGAAAAACTCACCTCGGAAATCATAAATAGCGCTCCACAGACGAATGATGGCTGTTGGAAACTGCAAACTTGTACGATACGTTTTACAAACGCCTAGAAAACAAAGAGACGCGTTTACATACTGGCTGGCAAAATTCTAAAACTTTATAACAGATAAAAATAGTGTTAACACCCTTATCAATAACAACAACAACATCGCCATGTAGAAACCTCTATATGAAACCTGGCTTTATGAGACAACTTATAAGCATTTATTTGTGTAGTATCTGTTCTCTTTCTTTTATTTGTTTTTTGTTTGTTTTGTTTCATCTTATTTATTGTATTTTTTGTTTGTTTGTTTTGCATTGGTTTTTTTGTTTGCTTGTACATTTGTTTGTCAAAGGAACAGGTTATAAGAGCGTAATTGCACAGATTGTTATTGATGCTGAACACACAGCCTGTGTCCGGCACAAAACCAAACGCACCGTCAACGATAAAAAGATCTAGCATCGAGAAAAACATGAAGTCGTTTCTCTTTCTCGAATCATTTATACTCAGACAACACACCCTTACCTTAACACGATGCAATGAAGGGTCACTTTTAACGGACTTGTACAAAATATTCAAGAACACGGCCTTTAGAAGCAAGAAAGGAAAAACAAGTTTCATTAATCATGGTGCGCTGAGTTAAGCTCTTCCATGTCCGCTACTTAATTGGTTTTGTTGAAGAACAATTGCGTAATCAAATAACAGAAAACTGCGAAGTAACCACAACGTATTTTCACGGCTTCGTCCAGACCTAGTTTATCACTGTATTTGTACGAAAAAGAAAATCAAAGTCATCCGGAATTGCTTTGTATTTTCTTAACTTTTCTGATTGGTCCAAAAAACTCGCGCCACTTTCGGTCGCTGCCGTTTTCCCGCCTTTCAAGCAGTTTGGTTGTTTTTACTTTGAGCTTTCATTGGTTTTTAAATGTTCTTTCCTTTCTTTTGATTAGCTGATGTGATTTCTTTGGTTTTGGTTTAACGACACCCAATCGAAAAGCGATCTTTTCTGTGAAACTCTCAAGCACACAAAAACTCAACCTGCTGAGTAGATCCCATGTTCCTGAGGTGACAAACCTCCTTATTTCATCCGAGCTCCTACCCAAACCAACAATACTTCCAAAAAACCCTTCACTAGCATGGGAGGCGAAATTCATGCTCTAATTCAATATCAACCTGTTTTTATTAGCAAGTGCCACTGTAGAGGAAGTGTTACCATACTATGAAACATGCTCACCTGTTTACCAGATGTTTTCAGATTTGGATCCAGGAGTTTAGCATAAAGGGCGGAATAAAAGCGATCTGACACGGACTGCCTACGAAAAGAAAAACAATTATTTTAAGCAAACAATACTAAAACTAATGAAAATTCACTTATTTGAATTGTCCAGGCAGTCAGCGGGACCAACTGCAGAGGGATTCATTAAATTTTAAAACTGTAGCTGTTGCGTAAATTCACATCGCAGATCATATAGTCAAAAGCAATTTTCATTCCCATGCACTGTACGTGGACAGAGTTTCCAAGTAGCAACGCGTACTTGTTAACGATTCCATAACAAACAAACAAATACAATAAGTGTTACATGTTAATACCTTGATTCCATGACTTGGTAAAGTAACATCAGAGCCTGTGAAATGAATAATAATTTGAGAAAAACTCGTATGTGCACACGGGCTACTCTGATCAATGGCATTGAAAAATTGCTCCTCTGTTATTCATCGAGCAGGTAAAAGTAAAACCTATGGAATTACGAATTGATTTCGGCAATAGAACGAAAATTAACAGAAAATAAAAAGCTTTGCGTGCGGTTTGCACGTTATCGTTTCATACCGCATTTATCGACAAATTTTCGTCACCGTATGCATACATTAGGATTATGTGGATAACAAAACAAACAAATCAGAGGGTTTCGTCCATGAACACTCACTTGTACACTCGTGTTAAATGTTCCAATATGCACTGTTCGGAACAGAGTGTTTATTTGTTCATTGTACTGTTCGTCCTCTTCTGCAAAGGAGAAGAAATCGCCATCTTAAAAATAAGCTTGCAGACTGTACATGTGTGAACCTGCCTTCGTGCACGCGTTAATTCTGGTGTTCCGAGGGCTATTGTGTTCACTCGTTGACCACGAAACTAAATATAAATGAACCTCTTTCTCCACCGAAAATGCCTTCACTGTGTCTGTTTCCAAACAAAGTGGTGAGTGTTGTAACAGACTTTCGATACTTCTACCATTTTCATCAAGCAATCCACATACTTTTATTACTAAGCCACAACAGTAACTCTCTGCTGTTTTATACCTTTTGCATATGGAAACGCTCTGTTTACTCCAGTAAGAAGAGCACTCAACATTTTTGCTTCCAATTCACCCTTTGTTAAAAAAGCCTGTCGAAAAAATGTAGACAACGATGATAATTCGTACAGTTAGGCTACTAGGATTTGGCAACAGCTAACATGCATATATTTGTAACTTGTCAGTGGGGCATTACACAGCTCAAGGCATTTCCAAGGGGGGCGGGGGGCGGCTTAAAGGCAGGAAGAGTTAGAAATGAGTGGCCTTCATTTACACTACCAAAGCCACATTTGAACGTTTTTAGGTTCAAACTGAGTAACTCCTACAAGATTGAAGGATGTTATTCCTTTAGTGGCGAACGCAGGTAGTAGAAAAAATTATTAGTACGGTCCAGGGGTTTCAATAACTCTTTCCTTAAGCGGCTGCCGATGGCGTAATGTCGGCTATGCTGTGAGGCAAAACCCACACACCAGAGCCAGTTCTCTGGCTAAATAGACGGCGGTGAGAGGTCTGGGTGAAACCCCTGAGTACCTGTCAGGTGATGGAAACCCAAACAATCAGAAAATGCGCATCCAAAGATCTTTACAATTCGTAAGTTTCTTTCGTTACAGTATAGCGTATCCAATTAATTTCACAGAAATGGTTTGGAAGGATCATGGTTATGCATGCTGCCTACAATATTAAAAACAACTAGACTGAGCTACACATTATCAGTGAATGTTACCCTGTAAAGTGTACGTACAGAGAATTAACTTACCCGAAAGAATGAAAAATATATGGATATAAGTCTGGTGGCAAGTTCACCATCTTGTTTGGTAAGGATTAACTGATTGAGAAAACACACTGCAAAATATCTGCAAAAAGAAAAGCAAACTGAGGCTAGTTGCAGGAGGTGACAAGTCTGTTTTTATATCTGGAACTAATGGCTCCTTGCGATATCACCCCTTGTCAAGAAAGGCTGTTGCAATTACTTTGGTTCTGGTTCTACGACAATCGATTGAAAGGCGCTCTAAAAGCAAGTTATATGCATTAGAACTCTAACATTACATGAATAGTACTTACTGAGCTTTAATGGCAATGTTGGGTCGGTAGAGAAGTTTTTCGATCTCCTTGGTGACCACTAGTTTCATATTTGGATGTTTAGTTACTGGAGGAAAAGAAGCAAAGCAATGACAAAATTTAATGTATAAACTATTAGTTCATGCAAAGCATAATTCAAGATGGTGAGTTAGTAAGTACAGTTTACATAAAGAAAGGATAGAAGACTTACAAATAGCCAGAAAATAAGACAAAAAAAGAGGAAAGCTACAAATTAAATGGCTCCACAACTGAAGGAAAAATAGCATGGGAAAGCCGCTTAGTTTTGCTTAACAACTGGAAAAATTGCCTAATCTCCAATGCTTAGAATGAACACTCTGAGTGGGTGGTTACCCCTTTAATCTCTAAGAGTGACTGGCAGCTAATTTGACTCCTAACAGTATTTTTGTTCCCTGTTACTAATGCAGAAAAGGCTAAAATTTGCTTGACTGTGAAACCTATAAAACTGACCCCTCACCTAATGATCTTGACAGATAAACTGCTTTGGATGCTATTTTCCTGTCAGGATCTCCTATCTTGTTTATAAGTAGACTTAACAAAACCTGCAACAATAAAAAATAAACAAATAAAGTTAATAACATATTGATTAATGACAATAAAACTAGCACTTGATGGACAAATAATCTGCTAGAACATGATATCTATTCAAACTCTTTTTGCCAAAGAAACAAAAATGGTGATGATGAAAATAGTATCACTCCAAATTATCAATTATAATAGTAATTACAATAATAACATTACAAGAAGAAAAGGTAGAAGATTCTACTCACACAAAGACTGGTAACATCCCAATTAAAAATAGTTATGCCTAGCTTGATTTGCAAAATGATATTACATTCAATTCATATGTGGTGTGAATCATTCAGGTACATTGTAACTCACTTGTTCCTGTTCTGGTTTCTCTGACAATAAGTCAAACACAGCTCCTGTAAATCAATTTTTGTCATTATAATCAATTAATCAATCATGACATCAGATGAGTAGCACAATCACCATACCCACTTCCGTAACATGTATGGAAAATGTGAAAATTGCTAGTTTGGGACAAAATCACTTCTTTAGGTCTGTTTTAAATTCACATTTACTATTACAACTGATTTATTTCAAACTATTTTATTTTAGTCACATTTGATTCAAATTTGTATTTACTCATAATCCCTTGTGGGTGTGGTCTTTTTCACAAATAATCAATTTCGAGTTCACTGACACAGTAAAAAGTAGAAATAATAACATTTTGTATTACATGGAGGCTAGTATCTCCCTAGTGAGATCAACTGGCACTCTAAAAACTTTCTGCCTCTTTTTACAACTTGAAGATCACATCACCATTTTTCTATTGGAAATTCAGCTCTCTTTTTGCGATTCTTTTCATTATATTTTAGATTCCTTAGCCTATTCTTTTCCTGCTTTTTCCTCCTCCACTCTTTGATCCTCGCAAGCTTTTCTTCCTTTTTGTTAACCATACCTCTTGTCAAGCACACTTGAAGCGATATTTACGGATGGCTAAATCTCAGAAAAATTATTGAGCTTGAAGACTCCCGACATAGCGCTTTTGGTGGCATTTGTGGCGAGACTCCGTTCTCAATATGGCGTCAACATGGTAAAAAGCATAGCGACTCGGTCAAAAGTGAATATTTTGGCCGTTTCTAAAGATATGGACCCGAAAACTTGGAAATGACAAGAGAAACTTATGAGCATTGAAGTGTAATCGATTTCGAAACCCGACTTTGCCGTGTTTGAAGTATAGTAGCGAAGGAGCAGGTAAGTTGATGAAAAATATTATTGCGTAATCAGGTTTTACAAAACCGTAGCGACTGTTTTACACTGATATTTCTCCGTTTATAGTCAATCCTTTAGACTGATTTTTCGCTATTTTAGAACACCAAGTATGAGCATTTGGTTGATGTGTTTTTGTTCCCACAGGATTCCAGTTCAGTCATTCTGCGGACAACAACTTGGTGTACTTCCAAATTCTGAAACCCAGCGTTACACAAAGGATACTTAAGAATGATAAATCTTTTCTATGCGTTTTAATAAACTTGAAATGTCAAAGTTTTGCTCAAATGAAGTGTTTATTGTGTGTTATCATTAGGTGTAATTTGTTTGCTCAAACGAGCATTCTTTCAGTGAAAAATGTATTTAAAAAATTTTACCACTGAGATTGTGTTACACGTTACAACCAAAATTGGCTCGATTTTTCATCTTTCACGGGTATTTTCTCAAAGACAGCAATGTGGTTTTCTGATTTTTTGCTTTTACTATAATCAATAAGAACAACTTTACCTGTAAGCAAAGATTTGGCTTCAATGAAATTGTAAAACAGAAGAAATCATTGAAAGTTTGCAGTCAACCCCCTATGGGCATGGTGATTGTGCTACTCATCATCAATGAACCAAGACTCCTGATGAGCCTCTTTTAAAAGACAGCCATTGTTCTTCATTCCACTGATATAATCAGTGTCAACAGGTTTTTGAAATAGACACTCACAGTTGAGTCAAAGAAATTTGTCAACCATGTTTTTTTTGTTTTTTTTTTGTTTTTTTTTTGTTTTGTTTTTGGGGCGGAGGGTAGTATACAACCATGTTGGGGATAGTATACAGCCACGTGGGAGGGGGGAGGGGGGGGGGCAGTATACTGCCTGTGGGCAAGGTAGCCACAGAGAAAGCCTGTGGATATTTGAGGCACATTGCTATCCTTTTGATAAAGGAATAATCACCGAGCTGAAAAGCTTGTATTGATGAATGAATTCACCTTATCAGAACTAAAGGAAACATATACAGAAGAGTATGAAGTATGAAATACTGATGTTAGCCTGCAAAGGGTTATTGCATTCTTTAAGTCTGTCTTACCCAGTATTTTGCTTCTGATGTTTACCAAAGTGTCCTGAAGAAGTTTCTGAAAAACAATCCAAGATATGGGTATCACTTATCAAAAAATATATGAAGATTTTTGTGTATTTATAATTTTTCTTGCTTTCTTTTAATAGTGCTTCAAAACAAAAATCAGTTTCTATATAATTTGTGAAATTATAAAACATAGCTACAAAATATTGACAATGTTCCATGTGTTTTACTCTGACTATTTAAAGTGTTGTTTAAAAATTGTTTACGAAAAAAAATGATCACATATAAATTAGTTTTATCTCAAAGTTGATTCTCAAATTCTTGGTTTGCTCATCTGTGAACAATTATGAATGTAATTTTTTTTAGGATGATACCAGTATACAATTTTCAGAGGAAACTATTGATTGACAAATACCTCAACAACTTCAACAAACTCTTGATATCTCTGTTTCAGCTGCTCCTCAAAGTACCACAGAATAAGACGTCTGTCTCGTTCATCCCAGCCACCACCCTTGTGGACAATCTCAACAAATGACAACAGTGGATGCTGCACAGTGGAAATATACATCATCATGATGTAAAATAAAACAATAATAATAAAACAATAAAGTTTATAAAGAAAGATGTTTTTGTCTTGTCACAAGTGTGGGACAAAGAGAAAAATTCTGCATCCTCATGAGGAATCCAACCTCAGACCTTCGCATTCCGTCTTCCAATGGTCTATCTTTAGTGCTACATCAATCTCCATCAAAATCTATGCTCCATCTTTCTTATTCTAATACAGTTTCTTGAGTATGAAAGCCATCTTCGCAGTAATGAACACTACTTGAGCAGTAGTGAAAATAAGGCCGAAAAAAATTCAGGCCTGTACAGGATTTGAACCCATAACCTCTGTGATACTGATGTGAAGATCACTTTCATACTCATGTCTTTATTCGCAGTTCAAATATATGACTTTCATATATTCACAGTTGTTTAATATAGTTTCTGTTGGCAGGCATAAATATGTTATGAACCTGAGTCATTTTAGCCTGAGCGGCTATGTTAAGATAATCAAGAATGAACCAAGGATAAAAGCAGTTTTCACTTGAGATCAAAGTAAACTGCAAAGTGCAAATTACATGTCACATCTTTACTGGTTAATAACTGGTTCATTTGGAAATTATATCCATTTTGCATTAACTTTTGTCACATTGTTAACAAACCTGAGCAAATTTTTTAAGCTTGCGATTATTTGGAAGTAGCAGGGTCATCCAAAGTTCTTTCAACATGTCTGTAATTTACAAAAACATAAAAAATTATCACGATGCACAACTATTAATAATAATTTTATTGCTAATTGATGTCACTTACATCAATTTATGGGTATAAATGAAAGCTAGAACTTTTTAATAGTAAGATATAAAATGGGCAAGACAATGCAATTAGAGATAAAGGAAAAAAAACATAAAGTTTCCACAAAATCACATTGCAACTCACCTACAGCTATAATACTCTCTCTTCTACCTTTCTTTTTAGCCATGCCAATTAATATATCTAAGGTTTTAAGGCCGTGTACAGCAGATTCCTGTGAAATAAGTCAAGAGGCATATGAAATAAAATTTAGATCTTTCTTACTCATCATACGCCATTAACAGGAGAGGCATACAACCTAATTGTTATCTTACAACCTAATTAATGTTGGCCTTCATTCAGAGACATGTATGTGGTATGAAAAAGCTGTATGTAGGAAATTTCCAGGAGCAGTACTCTAGGTATTAAAGAGCAAACAAGCAGGTCATACATGTATATACATGTATGTGTCCTGGAAACTGCTTAGGTCAGTAATAAGGAAAGCAGCAAGTGACTATATAGAGTGATTACGAAAGATTTTTATTAACATTTGAGTATTGATGTTAGTCTGCATTTTTTTCCTCTGTTCAGATTAGGTCAGCTGTTTCCTTAAGCTGTTCTTAGACCTACCTGGACTTGAACAGTGAGCGCAGCAACTTTGTCATTCAATGTTCCTGAGCTTACAACAGATTTTAACCACTGTGAATCTGATGACTTCTCTTTTACTTTCACTAAAAAGTACAATTAAAAAGTAGTTAGACCCACTGAATAATTCAAATAAATAGAAATAAGGTAGCAAAGCTGCCTCTTCAGTTTTGGTCATAAATACCTGAGGCACTCAAACTGGTAAGTTACAGATATGTTGGAAAAACTAACAGAAGTATCTGTTGTTGTTTATATGATAAGCCAAAGTATACAAGCACCTGGATTGGTTCTTAACTATGATCTATTGGAAGACAGCTGTCATGTCACCATTAACAATATTTTGCTTTTTTATCATGTAAGACAAACAGATTCTATGTTGCCGTATAGAACAGTAATTGGTCACAGAAGATGTAATGTGGTAAAAACACTCAATTTACTGACATACATGACTGCGCTGAGGTGTTCTTACCACATTTTGATGTTATCTACATGTATGATCTATCATTGGACAAAGACACCAAAACATGTCTCTTGATGTAGTCACCACTGATTAATGTGGATCATAACATTTCAAGTTTAGTTAAATCAGGTCTCTCTAAGGCAAGGAGATCTACTAGCAACACAACTTAACATGAAAGAATACTTACTGTACAGCTACACACTCACTTTTATCATAGATGCCAACTTCCTGCTCAAAAAGATCAGCTGCTTCCCTGGAGAGGCATATAACATCATCCTGACCAGGGGTGGGGTAAGTGGTATTGTCTTCAACAAGCTGCAGAGAAGTACAGAAAAAAAGGCAGTAACAATAAATTATAAATTATCAAATCAGTTGATAATTATTATTGATTTTAAAGCAAATATTGACCAAAACAGTGTAAAATTAGTTTAATTCATACATGGATCTAACATTGTTTAGATAAATAACCTTGACTGTAGTAAAAATGAAGACACAAAAAGTGTAAATCAACCAGTAGTTTGAAATCATCTCTATTAAAAACAAATTCTACTTTGTATCTTTACTTACAACTCATGAAGCATGTATAAAGTTTTTATCAAATACAAATGTAGATTCTATGTTGTAGTGTTTCTTTTCAGTAGTAGATCATAGATGACATCAAATGTGCAAGGAACAAAAAAAAAAAGTATCACACAAGGCACATGAATATTGAACATGGAGACTTATGAAATTATAAAGTTACTGCTAGAAATGGTAATTAAATTAACTTGATTGTACCCACAAATCAGATAAAGGCTCTTTCTATTTCCTTATTACATGTAACTTTAACACTCCTCTCTTCTCTTGGTTGGTTTATAATTACAAACTTTTATTTCAAAGTTGATTGAATCATTATAAGTCACTTACCAAATCATACCACAGGCCACCAGGTTTAATCAGAAGTTTTTGCCTTGGACCTCCTTTTCTTTCAGGCAAAACTTGGGGGACCTGTGCTGTCACAGTTGATCCTGTAGATTTGGATGTATTTGTGACTTCTGATTCTTTCCTCTGATTTTTCTTCTCTTTCTTTGCACTTTTTTCTTCTTGATCCTTCTTGAGACTTTCCTTAGATTTTACGGCAGTACCTGCACTTTTGTCTTGATTAATATCAAGCTCACTACTGGATAATAATCAATGAAAGCAATTTAAAATCAAACTTTTTAGTATCACAGATCCTCAATCAATACCTTATTTGCTTACCGGCAAAATCGTTTCACTTCAAGTTATGCAAGATGGCTATCTAGTATGCCAAGAAGGCATCAATCTAAATTTTTATCAGGATACCCGAGTAATTTTTTTCACTCTACCTTAACATCCATCACTCAAGACTGAGTATGATCGAGCTAAACTGCATGTTAATGAATACTCACTTAAGTTTTTCGCCTTTGAAGGTGACTTTGTCCAAGCCCAGCTCCTTGATGAGTGACATTATCTTATGAAAAAAATAGAGGCTGGGTGTGAAAAAACACAATATATTAAGGGTATTTAAAGCTTATCCTCTGCGCGAAAGTTCTATTCGTTTAACAAACGCTAGAGTCGTCGTCGTCTTCATTCACTGGGCATGATAATTGCAATTTGCAATACCTCTTTTTCCTCAACATTTCCTGACGTCTCCTCGTCAGCAGAAAATTCATCTGATATATCAACATCTTTTAACATCTCAAAGTCGTCCTGCCACAAAATGGATGTTAAGTTCAATTATAAGTTACAAAGAACTGCTACATGTGAAATCTATGCAAATGTGCATTTATAAACAAAAAAAAATTGATCCAGATACGAAAAAAGATTTTAAAATGCTACCAGCCTTGTCTCCTCCGACCGCAAGAACATCCTCGAGTGAAAACCCATGAGAATCTTTCGGTTTTCTTTTCTTTTTTCTCTTCGTAACCTTAGCCTGTTTGTCCGCCATCTTGGAAAGTTGCACGTGTGCTGATATGACTGTCATGTCGTATATCACAGAGCGTGACTCAAGTACCCTGTCATATAAATGTAAACGAAAAATGTCGAGAGGAATCTCAAGGCAATATGGCGGACATTTCGGAAAGCGAAACATTATTATCAAGTGTCTCCGCGTATTTCCAAGACCTACATGAGTGGAGTTATCGGTGTGAGGGAGCCTGGACTATGGTTTTATCGCTTCGTAAGCTGAAAGCTGTCTTGCGTTTGCGAAAGCGCTATGGTAATAATTCACTTTCCAAAGCAGATCAAGAAAATTGCAACTACATGAGAGAGATCTTACAAAACCTTGAATTCGCTAAGCACGTTATGTCACCACTGATGGGAGAGGACTACGTTCATGTGGGAAAAGTGGTTTCAGTTCCTGAAGTCTTTATGTCATCAATGACCGAAATATGCCGAGGCTTGCGTCCCGATCACAGACTTGATAAAGAGATTGACGAAAGTTGTCTATGGGGTGTAGTCATGCCAGATTTCTGCTTCCTACCTTCTAGTGGTATACTCTCCATTGAGACTGAAAATGAAACGAACTATCCAACTTTCTCTGTTGAATTAAAACCAAAGTGTGGCTTTCTTCCTTCGTCAAAGTACATTGATCTCAGTAGAGTAACAAAGTATTCTGTCTGTCAGTATTGTATGCTTCAAAAATCGAAAGTCAAAGAAGGAAAGTACAAGAAAGAAAGCAATTATTGTCCTTTGGATTTGTTCTCTGGGGATGTCAGGAGAGTCATGTACGCCTTTGAGTGTCTGGTTTCTAATCCTCAAAATAACTTTCGTGTTTTTTGTGACGGCGTTGCGATATTCACGGATGAAATCGTCGAGGGATTTATTCAAGAAGGGATTATGTGTTGTGCAGAATGGTGTCTTGAGATGGTACTACAAAATGCAAAATTTTTCGTGGAACTTACAAATGAAGATAAATTGTATGCCAATGCTACAAAAGAGCGCCATGATCTTAACAATTGTGTGACAACTAGAATGGAACATTGCGTGACAAGCACGATGGAGGGTTGCGTGACAACTCGTGGAAGCAGTATGGAGAATTGTGTGACAAAAGAGGATGATCAGCATACCATGACAGCAGATGAAAAAGGTAGAGATAACTTTACTACAAATCCACATGAATGTGGTCATGTTGGTCCCTATTCAAGGAAATTTCTGGAAATTTTGTTGAAAATTTTCATAGATGACTCAAACAGAAGTTACCCCAAAGTGAACGATGTGATTAAGTCACCAAATGCTTCCATATGTAAAAGAAGCAACTTTCTTGAGTCTTGTGTCAGTATCAACAAAAGTAATAATTATGAGCTGTTTGGGAATGGAGGGGTCCTAAAAAATCTTTTGTTAGTGCAGAAATTAGATGCCATTGATGTGGAGGGAATTTACCCTCTGTACAAGAGGGTGTTAAGTTATTTTGAGTCTAACCCAGGACTTAGAGAGAGTCTTGGTGTTGATGGTCCTTTCACCACACCATTATGGCAAAGGGTTGCTTCTTCTCTTCATGGTAACATCTTAGATGCTACTTCATCAGCACCTTCAATTACAGATCTAAACTCTGATCTGAATGACAAACCGAACACCGAACATGATAGGCTACTCAAGGTCTGTCAATTTGCCGTTGCCTCTACTGCAAAGGATTGCTCTATGATGGTTTCTTTTCGGAGAGCATCAAAGAAAGAAGCTTCTCTACCAGCCATTGAAATAACTAGTGGTGATATTTATCACTACAACATTGATCTGGTTGATTTGGATCCTAAGGAATTTGATCGTGTAGTGAAATACTATGATGACAGTAGAAAAACTGTGAAGGACTTCCTTGATCATTAATGGACAGCATCCTCATCACCATCGATATCAGTATCTTTATCATCATCAGTATCAGTATCATCTTCATAAATAAACAGTGACTTTATTATTTTCATTATCAGTGTCATCTTAAACATCTTTATCTTCATCATCATCATTATCACTTTCATCATTATCAGTATCATCTTCATCATCATTAGTATCTTTATTATTATCATCATCATTGTCATCTTTATCATCATCATTTTCATTACTATTTCTACCAGCTGTTGGGCTTGATCTACAGCTGCACTGTGTTCCACCACTGGTAGGGTAATGGCCAAAATCCTGTTAAAGAGCCTATTCCAGCCGTTCAGTCAGTAAAATGGAACAAATAATAGTGAACAGTGCAATAGTAGCAGTAGAGTGAAGAAGTGATGGAGGTTTGGCTGTAGGTCAGCCAAAACCTCCCTTGTTTTTGTTCACTTGTCTGCTTCCATCATGCCATTTAACATATAGTGCAAATAACAAAAAGATGATCTCAATAATAAGTTAATTAATAAGTACACAAAAAGCCAGACCATCAAAAGCCTTCATATTATCAATATTTATTGTACTTTACCAAAAAACCTACATCCATGGAAAATAAATTAAAGCAATGCAGCACATGCCATTCAAATTGTTTCTTATTGTTCTTGTTACAAGGTGACTATTATCCATAATCACCTGACCTAAAGGTGCACATGACATAGAGAAGAGTGTATGGCACCACAAATACAAAACTAGAAGAAAAATAATTCCTTGAATATTTTTTAAATCAGTTATCCAGCTTATTCATGGGAAAAATGTCACTACTTACTGTAATGGACATATGCAAAATAAAGGTTTAAATACCACTACATAAATTATGTTGTTGAGATATACTCACAGTACTAGCAAAGCATTGTAATCTATTATAATGCAAAGTTAAGTACTAAATGCCTACTGTTTGTTATTTGTTTGTTTTGTGATAGTGGTAATGACACTGAAAATTACACAAGTTTATTGATAGCATTCAATGGTTGCAATTTTCATTTTCTGCTCACAACACAAGAACAAAACCAACAAAAAAAAACAAACAAACCAACCAACCTCAATGTTTTTCAATGATCATTTCCCTTCCGTGCTGTGAAATTTATGTTTGATTCAATTTTAAGGCATGTTTGATGAGAGGGAATCAGTGTTGAGTTTTATTTGAGTTAATAAGTTATCACAATTGTAAATTATTTCTTTAGTGAACCTTTTAATAATATCAAATTACTAATAAGAATAAGTAGAATTGTTTTTCAATGCAAAGGTAAAACACTGTTATGACTTTGACACATGTTACAGATTTTGATTCAAACTTAAAATTTGATTGCTTTAAAATTAATCCCATCAGCCAATCATTACAAAGAAAAGTGGCAAATAAGAGTTAAAGGAAAACTCAAGTACAGGAACAGGCGAGAGACCAAGCCTTGATTGCTTGAAAATGTGGAATGATTTAGATATACAAATCACACTAGACAACTCCAAACATTTTATAGTTCCCTACAGCAATTAATGCTATGTAAATGCTACTTTAGGAAAAATAACAAATCTCAAAAGCAATTTTAACAGTCCTAAGGGCAACTAACCCTAAACAATAGAACAATGGCACCTGGGCAAGACAAGCTTAACAAAAACGCATTTATTCCATTGTAAGATCATCAATCCAATCATTTCAATTGGATCTTATCAAGAATTCAACTTACCTAGGTTAGTATTATCTTATGTATTTTCTAACTCTTGAAAACTACACTTGGAGATGTTTAATCTCATTTGAGCTCTTTACACTATTTGACTCTTACTGCAACTTTTGACTCGTTTCTCTTACCCGTTGTACAATGCTGTAAACTGAACCTTAAGAATTCTTGACCAAATAAAGACCTACTTTCCCTCTAGTGGTTAATAATTGCTCTGTGTTACTTTATGTTACATCTAACTTAAACTGCAGCAAATAGCTCAACAATTTTACCATAGCTTAAACCTATTAATGTTTGAAATTTAGAGCCTTAGAGCAAGCAACACATACATGTAAGCAAGTGTCATTCACTAAATTTGCCATATATAGCACTAAATATAACCGTTTATTTAAAGATTCAGGCCTAGGAATTCATTGCAAAACCCTTGCTGAGGTACCAATTTTCTTTAAACTGGCAAAATGGCAGCTTATTTCCCTCTGACGGTCTTCACTTCACTAGTGCTTAAAGGTTTCACACCCCAGATTTCATCTGCATACTGCTTGATGGTCCTGTCACTTGAAAATTTACCAGAAGATGCAATATTCATGATTGCCATGCTGTGCCAGTGGTCAGGATCCTGTGAAGCCAAGTACAACAAGTAAATCTTAAGAAGCTCTTTCACTGGCCTACATGACAAGCGTATTTTTCAGATCCGTCATACTGGTCAAGGAAAGGGGATCCAGTCGTTTCGTACTCAAGGACGTTTCGTACTCGGTCTATTAGTTCCCAAATTCAGACGATTCGTAACCAGTTTGCGTCGGTTCGTTACTGACTAGCTGGTTGACTCGCATCCATCTCATTCAGTAAAAATCAAAACCTAAAAGATCTCACGAAAAACCTCACGCGCGAGTGCGTAAGCAGATGTCACTGTTGTGCGTTCTCTTTATAAACAATTGCTTCCTAGAATACTTTCTTCTCAGTTAGTCGAGTTTTAAGCGTCAATTGAGATGTCGCATAAACCCCTATCAGCCACATCGCTCATACATTTCAAAGACCCGGTGAAATTGTGGACATATGTATAATGCGGACATAAGTTAAGAATGTTCCCGAATAGAAACATTCTTGGATCTGAATCGCACCTGGAATACTTCGCTGACCCGTTCTTGACATTTCACGTACGCATCAAAATCTCCCATCAGAAGGAACCTGCCAAACAGAAACAGAGGGGAAAATAAACAATATTGTAACGTGGAGTTTTTAATTGAAGGACTAACAGCCTCTTTATTCATGTGGTAAACGCCGAGGACTCTGAATTAAAATCTTTAGTTTCAAGCGATACGTTGAACGAATTCAAAAAAGTCAGTGAAGAATAGATATTGGCGCGCCGCGTATAACTCCGCGTGGATTACACGGCACTAACTTTCTTTTTTCACCGATAGTTTTTTTTTTTTTTTAACTCGTGCGACGGACATCGTCGAAAAGCAGGGAATATGCGTAGTCTATCAGGGAAATGATATTCGGTAGAAGTGCGGCCTAACATAAACTTGAATTGTTAGAGATCGGGCAGGCCAATCACTTAAAACGTGGTAATTTGGTATTATCAACTGAGTTGATAACGTAAATTGGCCACCGTTCGGAGTTTCAAAGCTGACGTTTCAAGCGTCAACCGCTCTGACGAAAGGGCTAACGCTCGAAACGCCAGCTTTGGAACTCTTCACGTTGACCGATTTACGTTATCAACTCAGTTGATAATATTGCGTGCTTACCTATCATGATGCAGGAGAGAATTGACAATATCCTGGAAAGCACCAGGTTCAGTCGGTGAAAAGTGATTGTCTCTGATCTGATTGATGGCTTTCCTGAGTTCAGTGTTGTTGTCGTAATAATCCATTGGCTTATAGCTACGAAAATAATTGATTTTATATCAATTATAAGCGCTGCTTGGTGATCTTCTTATATTTTTAAAGTGATTTAATATTTTGGAAGTCATAAATAGCGTACAGCAGAAAATCATGTAAGTCCCCTTGTCCGGAAAAAAAAAAGAGCAGCCAGTTTTTGTAGTGGGATAAAAGTCAAGGAGCAATTGCAAAACGTCTAGAGTAGATGACCTATTGAAAAACTGCAAAGAATTAAGGGGAATTCAAAACCCGGAAAATTTTCCTTGACAAGTGCACTAACAGAGAACTTTTCAAAGTGTTACCAGTATAACAAAGTGTACCAACATATAGTACCAAAGAGTACCAGTACAACAAAGAACCCCGCCCCCCAAAAAAATAGTAATAAAAGTGAGAACTCTGTGACGATCCCTCCACGATATTGGACCTGGATTCATTCTAGTTGCTACAGCGGTATGTAGTCGTAGTTTAAACAATTTCCCAGCTACTACAGCTTTACACCTGAATTTAATGAAAAGCTACAGTATTAATAGTATTTGCATGTGTTGTTTGTTAATTCTATTGCTCACCCTTTTGCTCTCAAGGAATTGACTTCGTCAACAGTCATTCCAAAGATGAAGATGTTTTCGCTGCCCATCTCCTCCCTCATCTCCACATTGGCTCCATCAAGTGTACCAATGGTCAGCGCACCATTCATCTTTCATTTGAATAAAAACAGGAACCCTTCGATCACTCATTCAATGTAATTTTGAACTTAAAATTTCAACAATTTCACAGTACATTATCACGTTTAGTTATTATTTTTATAAGATGTCACGATTCATATATATGTTTTCGGTACATCGAGCAGAAAGCAACGACATCATTAATCATTCTTTCCGGAGAAGCGCTCAAAAGTAGAGAAGAATGGGCCAAAACAATTGCTCTACCAGACCTCGTAAAACTAGCTCCTCTGAGTTTCCGTAAGGCAGAGTTCAACTTTTACACGCGGATTTTTGAGAATTATTCACATGAATGGCTAATGGTATGGTATACATCTATCAATCCTTTCATCCCTTAAGAATGACTAGCTTCTGTTTTCCCCTTACAGTATCACACCTTGAATTAAATAAAAAGCCAAAAGAGGAAATGATCACCAAATTCAGAACCTCCTGATTGTCAATCGAACGGGAAAGGCCTTAAGCAATGCGAATCGGCGAGAAATCTGCGAGGGATCATGCACTTTTAATGCCAGACCTCGGCAAAACTATCCCCAACTCGTATCAAATCTTCCCGCGAGCGGGCGAAACGGAGAAAGGCGCCGCTTAACAAAATTTGACAAGGAAGAGTTAATTAAATCAGCGTACATAAGATGAGAAGGTTGGACATGGTGTCTAAAAGGCAGTGTTACATACCATGAATTTCATGTTTCCTGTCCCAGATGCTTCAGTCCCCGCCAAGGATATCTACAACAAAATATAAATATCAGACGATTCCTAACATCCATCAATTCATCAATTCATCACCCTAAAATACAAAGGCAAACTGAGCACTCTACATCACGCCGTCGTCAGTCTTCATCATATCAGACACATTGAGCCAGAAAAACAAAAGAGATCGAGTCATATGCCAATTACAACAGAAAGGTGACAATTTAAACCCTTTGAGAAATCGCACTTGTTTCTTGAGAGACCTGCAGTGCATTCGTCATAAATTGCGTTGGAACTAGAAATCTAATATTGCAACGTAAACAAGTTGCGACATATTCAGAGCTCGTTACAGTACGTATTCTGCTTGGCAAGTCTCGGTGCTGTTTCTAGCTCTCCTATTAAAATGCGCAATCAACTGATAAAATGAAATGAAGACCTAAGAATGAACAACAAGCTTCAATAAAGGTTATGCGAATTTACCTGTTCAGAGAGGTCAGCTGCTGGGATAACTGAGGAACGATGTCAAGAAATTCAATTACAAATGTTAAAAAATTTTGAACATGCACCGAACATGTGCTTCTCCAACTTGAAGGAAGAATTAATTTTCTGCGCTGAAGTTGGATGTGCAAAAACATACACAGTGAAAAGGTCTTGTGGTCTCCAAGTCGTTTGTCGTGTGGTATTACAAGGCCCCTTCTTCAACACGCCAGAAAAAACACGAAATGCAAATGTAACGTACAATAAACCCTTCCGTCCGTAAATGTAAAAATGTTCTCTAAAAACAGAGCAGTTTTCGAAAACGCTGACCCATCTACCCTAAGCTTCCTATTTTTTTCCATTTACTAGCATGATAATTAGAGAAAAAAGTACATTACAATCTACTTGTTAGAAAGCTTGAATGAAAAGGATACCCTTCTCAGCAAGTGAGACTCGGTAATTTTCAAGAAACACAAGTTTGAGTTTGTCCCCAATGATTGGATCATTATTCACCACTACAAAAGAAAGATCGCGCAAAAAAACTAGTAATTACACGCAGAGTAACACGGTAAAGAAAACAATAAAGTTATCTTGCTACCCAGCTATACTTAAACCATAAAAAAGCAGGCTTGCGTTTTTCCTTTTAACCCTTTCATGCCCAAAAGTGATTAACATGTAACGTCTCCCTATTATATCTATACATTATCCAGGAAACAAGTTTTGAGAATACCCAAACTTATCAGGCAGAAGTTGTCAGTTATCTTGATCTAACACCGAACCCTCGTAACTATGTTACAAGGAAATGTTTGGCTGCCAGAAGGGAGAATTAACAATCAAATCTTGGGAGTAAAAAGCCTAAATACATCAAGTTAAGTGTAATAAGTTAAAAGTGTCGTCTCCTCTCACTTTAAACATCCATAGGCAGTGTTTTTACTCGTTAAAAAAACAGCAAACGGACGCAAACAAAGTGGAAGTAACGAGTGTCAAATGACAAGCAGGCATTGTTCCTTTGGTACCTAATACTTAAAGGAATAAATAATTCCATTTTTGTGAACATATTCCCACCTTTGGCAATGCTGTTGAAGAGTTTAATGATCAGTTTGGCCATGTAGTAGCCTGGAGCTGCCTGCCAAAACAGAAACACAAATTCTAACAATAAAGTAACAAAAAATTGCATTCCCATAATACATAATGCACATACTAACCTTTCCTCCAATCATGACAGTGCGTGGAACAAACTCCATGCCTGGATTTGCCTTAAGTCCTGTGAATTACACAATAAACAACATAAGATTACATGCTTAATATCCATATCAAGACCACTTTCCTTGGGTGAAAATTTTCCTCATACTACTGATTCAACATCTCTACAACTTTCCATTTATAATATTCATATAAGCACTAAAAACACCCATTTCTACATGTAAGTGATGCCATTTATGTAGTAAATTCAGTAGTAAACGGCGCGAAAGTACCGGAAGAGTGAAATAAAACGAGGGAGTATGGGTCGGGTCTCGTACAATATGCGACCCGACCCAAACCTTCCGCGTCTTCTCGCTATAGCGCCGTTTGTTATCGCGCTTCGTTTTATTAACTGATCACATAGAAGCAAAGACTATTGAAGTGTAACGAGGAGATACATTAGGTTTAAATGAATCAGAGGATTGCTACATCTAGAATTTACCACGTTCCTATTTTCGGCTAAAAAGAAGTATCCTAAATGTACTTACGGTTGTACATAATTATAACATGAAGACAGTTCATAAGCTGTCTCTTGTACTCGTGAATCCGTTTTACTTGCACGTCAAAAATGGAGTTCACATTGACGTCAATGCCATACTCTCTCTTGATGTAATCTGTAAGTCTGATCTTGTTCTCCTGCAAATGCACATGGTGACGCTAATATTAGCCTTTAATCCATTGATGAAAGAACTTGCGAATCAACTGATGCACGAAAGATTAACGGAAGAATGGTTCTGACGTAGGGCTAACGCTCGAAACATCAGCCTGAGGATCTTTAGGGCGGCCAACTTACGTTATAAACTCAGTTGATAAACCAAGTTTGGTCGTAATACTTCTCTGAAAACACGCATGCAGACTATTTCAGTTATTGTTAGACACATTTTCACATTACGCAGACAGCTCCTGGTCTATGGTGATGGCGTTTCTCCTTTCGGAGGGTCCCCCCATTGTTTGCTATCTAGAAAGCGATATCTATTGAAGTTTAGACTAAATAACTGAGTTTACACGACACATACATGTACAATGTATGTTTTATTTTGTCACAATATGGCCAACATAGGCCAGCACAGCAATGAAACGACTGATAGTTTTTCCTTGCATTGCAGTATGTATGCAGCTGTTTGCATATATGTTGTCGGAAACAAGTGCACACGACAATCTCGAAAGGTAATCTGGGTATTCGATAATCAAATGAATTTTAAAACGCAGAAAAAATAAATATGGACAAAAGGACTTAGGAAGAGGGGAGAAATGTATGTGTACACCAGAGGAACAAAACCATCCAATATTACGTTATAAACATTTTTTTTAGGTCATTTCTGATTCGCTCTCATTGAGTTTGCATCGTTTTCGCCGTTCATTAGGGTCAGTTCGTTCCTTTTTTCGTTTTTCATCAGGTTTAAAATTGTAACCAATATTGCGAAGAAGATAAATTCCTCAAACCCGCTGTGCCTCTTCCTTACAATAACGTTTCTAAGATTTCCCTGAAATCCTGCGGTCAAGGAACCGTGATCTGAAAACACCTGCAATGCAATTCAGAGTTGTCGTGTGCACTTTTGCGCTTTTTCCGAGAATCTTTATGTACACACCTGAAATCTGCAGCATCAGAAAACTAGAGCAATGGTCTATAAAACTGTGCTTTAACACAGTCATAGTTTTATGTGAAGACTGGAAAATATTAAAACCAAACGAATACTAACCTGTTTGCTCCTCATGATAGCATGTTTGAAGTTTGTGTCATTGACATACTTCTCTAACTTTCTGAGCTGAGAAAGATCAGTGATCCATCCTTCACCAATTTTCTACAACAGAGTCGCATTAAATATAACATGAGTAACCCCAATAAAACAAGTAAAAAATTGGTGGTCTCATCCAATTGGAAGGTTTTCTAGCAAAGTAACAAAACAGATGTAGACGCTCGTCATCGAAAGGTTAAAATTCACTTTGATCAACCTTTGAAGGAGAATTCTGCAATGATTATAGAGAGGAAAACACTTGTCATTTGAATGAACGTAAATAAAAAATTAACCCTTTCACTCCCAAGATTTGATTGTTAATTCTCCCTGATAACTGCTACACATTTCCTTGTAAATAAGTCATGAGAATCTGGTGTCACATCAAGATAACAACTTTTATCTGATAAGTCTTTGCATTCTCATTACCTGTTGGCTGGGTAATGAACCGATATTATAGGGAGAAGTTACAAGTAAATCACTTCTAAGAGTTAAAAGGTTAACAGAGTTTTTCATCGATTTGTATTACCTCGCAGATAAGATCTGACAACCCAGGGTTGCAAAGAAGAAGCCATCGTCGAGGTGTCACGCCATTGGTCTTGTTTTGAAACTTCTCTGGAAACATCTCATAGAAGTCTTTAAACCTATGAAATTATTATAAATTTGATAATCATTTTAATCGTCAAGTCTAACCATTTGCAGGTTTGCTACTGCATGTACCACATAAAAGAATCTCGTTTCACGGTTACATCGTGTGTAAATCACACTTACACAGAGATTTTGAGAAGTTCAGAGTGAAGAGCGGCTACTCCATTGATTGCATGTGAACCAACAATGCACAAGTGTGACATGTTAATGCGTTTTTCAGGTCCTTCTTCCACCAGAGACATTCGTCGCATTTTCTCCAGGTCTCCTGGCCACTTCTCTGTTACTTTCTGCGAACAGATCGTGAAATTACATATTAGGTGGAACGCGTAAGCCCGATCATGCTGAATTGAGGAACAAGAAAAATTTTTCCTCACAAAGTCTCTCTCCATCCCAATAAAAAATAAGTGAATATTGGTCATGGCCAGTGGAAGCCTCAGAGGTTAGAGTGAAAGTAAACCTCCTGTCAACTACCTCATTCCATCCACAGGATGTACTGGTTACAATCTATTAAGGCTAAACAAACTAGAATACAAATTTGTGGCAATAAGTATAAAAGGTGTGGGGGGTTCATACATTACACAGATCACCCAACACTATTCCTTACCTTTAGGAAGAGAGCATTTATTTCATAGATGATCTCCAGATGGCGGGGCAGAATGTATTCCAACATGTGTACTGGCCATCTTTCTAATGCTTCAGGAAGAACCGTGTGATTGGTGTAACTAAAAGTCTTCACACAAATATCCCACGCCTATGAAGTCAAAACAGTACACATGTATGGAACAATATGCACCAAGGTGCTGCTTCATATCTCACATAAGCCTGTAAGCTGGTCCTCAGTGTGAGTGATTTGGCACAGGTGTTTCTAATAATTATTTGTTTGCCTTGAGCAACACAAGCCGCTGAGAGGTCGGCAAGGGGTCTGGTACTCTCAAATCTCCACGCAGGAGTGATGCACCACCTGCAGCACTAAGAATGAGGGCCTGTTTTCAGGCTAATCTCGCACCCATCACATGAATTAATTTCTGTACAAAACTCATTTCTTTATGTCAGTGTATTGCAGATATATGAATAAAGTGGGTAAGTTTCTAGGCAGCATATAACAGTTTGCAGATTTTCCCTACATCTTGGCAACTCAGAAAGCCACAAGACTCTAGAACAAAAATTTATCTTTCAAATCCGTACTCTTCATCCCCACAGTATAAAACAAAAACTTTTCATTCCACTAATTTATTCTTTTCATTACAATGTCCAATTTCTACACATAAACAAACACACACAACCCACAATCCCTCAATTCCCTCTGACGAAGGGCTAACACTCAAGCGCCAGTGTTGTAACTCTTTGCAGTGGCCCATTTACATTAACTCAGTTGATAATACCAAATTACATTGCAGATATACATTTACAGCTTTGTTCCTTCAATTCCTTTCAATCATTCAGAAATGTGGTCACAACAAGTGAACTGTTTCATGTGCTAATCTTGGAGATAAAAAGCCTTTACATAAATATTATACATCTTTAGAACCTCTTTTATGTATAAGACATTTGCATGAAGTGAATCAAATAAATCCAGTCAAGTTTCTCCTAATCCTCAACAAGTAAAAAAAAAAAAAAAAAAAAACAGCTACAATCTTTTTAACGTTGATTTGTTCATTACTTTGTTTGGCTATTTTTTTGCTTTCTACTTTTTTTATTTTTCTGTTTCTGCTTATTTACATTTGCTGTCTTACCTTATCCCAGCTGAGTTTCTCAATGTCCAGGAATACTCTCATGAGTTCTGGAATGGCTAGAGAAGGATGAGTGTCATTCAGCTGAATAGCAACCTGAAAAATAAAACAGCAGCTCTGTGAATAAGCAAATAAACCCTTAGCACCTAAGAGTGACTAACATCTACCTTCTCCTTACATTAACACCCTTGGATAACACATGTAAGTCACAAGAATAGAAGAAATGATCAACAACTAAAGCAGTTCTTAATTGTTAAACAAATTCTTTTTTGGCAGCACCTTAGGAAATGTAATGAGAACATTAAGGAGAATATGCCTACCAATGTTAAGGTGTAGAGGGTTTATCACTTCTCTGTCATTCCTAATTTTTTTTCTTTTTTTGTTATTGTTAAAAATTCAAATAAATGCATATTAATTCTCCCCTCAATCTTCACATAAATGATAAACAGGTACATGCAGATGATGTCAAGTCCATATATAGCACAGCTACTACATAATGTGACCTTACTCTCAATGAATGAATAATAAATTGATTTTCACAGTGTTGAGCACTACTCAAGTAGTAGTAAAAACAAGGGCTGAAAAAACTTCAGGCCTGGATGGGATTTGAACCCATGACCTCTGTAATATCCATGCAGTGCTCTACCAACTGAGCTAACAAGCCAACTGGGAGCTGGTCATTATGTTGGCATGCAAAAAACCAGTGAGGTGATATTACGCAGACAAGAGATGAGAATAAAGAAAAATATAAATTAGAAGATTATTAGTTGATCCAACATCAAATTCTCCAAACTAACATTACAAGAATCGAATTCCAGACAGTAGGGAGAATTACTAATGAGATCTGGGAGCCAAAGGGTTAACACTGAATGACTAAGAACCCTTCCACTGAGGCAATTCTGGAACTTACCTTGTCTGGAAAATCCTCAAAAGTTGTGCGAACAGCTTCTCTGGAACCAAATTTTGGGGCTTTGTATCTTCTAACAATGTCAGTGAGTGTGGCAGAAACCATAAAGTACTGTTGCTTCAAGCGTAGCTCCTTCCCCTCAAAAAACTGAAAGAAAATAAAAAAATTTAAGGATATTCATGTCGAGTTAATTAGTAATGACCAAGTAAATTTCTAGAGCAATTTTTAAATGAGCATCAAAAGTAATCCCACATTGCATTGGTTTTGCTTTACTTTGAACACTTTGTGATTGATTCAGAAAACTTGCGGTACTTTCTCAGTCAATCAGATGCAAACTAAAACCATTCAAAGACTTTGTTACCCACAAGTACTTTGGTTGGGTTTACTTGAGGTCTCATTAGTTCTTAAAGTTAATTTCTTTTCTTCTGATTACCATCAAAATTAAAAAACATCTTACATTATCATTTGGGTATAGAACTCTTGAAATATTCTCTGCCACATTTCTGTCCAGTACAGCTTTTATGTAATCTCCATCATTAACTGGAAAAAAGAATAAAAATATATATATTAAAAAAAAAACTCAACCAGTTTACTATTCAAACATTTTTGAAAACTACTAAAGTTACAAATCAACTTGATACACTGCGTCTGCCAATAGTCAAGATGCTAATAGGTAATGGCCCATCATTAACACATTCAATATACCCATAAACATATCAAAAACAGTCAAATACAGATTTATTTTGAGCTAATCAACACATGAATTCCTATCTACAGATGGCTGCAAAATTAAAGAACAAAGTGATAGGGGTTTAGAGGTTCTTTATCAAATTGCAAACATGTATGTTAGCACCAAAAGAGAGAAAAAAGAGAAGTCCTTGCAGAGACAGTACATGTATCTTTCTTGGCATTAAATAAAGCAAAACATAATATCATACACAAAAGCCACACACTCTGAGGGAAAAAGTCTTGATAGCACAATGCAAAAAAAAAGTCTCGGAGGAAAAAAGTTTGCATATTGTCACAGAAACAACCTACTCACTGCCACATGACTTGCCACTTGAGTATCCCTGACTTCAGTAGTTACTTACAGTATGAAAGATCAAAACTCTTTGGAGATTTAGCTGCCCACAGTCTCATGGTGTTACAAGTGTTGTTGCCATAGCCAGGGATGGGTTGATCATAAGGCATAGCATACACTGTACTTGTATCAACCCAGCGCTTTGTTTTGCCAGTTACGTCTGACTCAACTCTTCCATAAAAATGAACAGGGATCATGTACTCTGGTCTAGCCTTTTCCCAAGGACATCCAAATTTCAGCCAGTCATCTGGCAACTCAATCTATGATATGGTGAGTGACATGACTCATTCAGTATTATTGAGTTAAAATTTACCTTCTACATCAAACCACAATAAAATTTTAACAATTCCTAAGTTTTCACCTCATTTAATTTTAGTAACTCTCCTTACTGCTTACTGTCTGCTACACAATTCTTTTTCTGTTAGTGTCATTCTGAGAATTTCATTTTGGATCAACAAATCAAAATCACCCAGTAACTGATATTCTCCTCATTCTCCTTTCTTTTCAGCTTGATATTGTATCAATGTTGTTACGATAAATTCTATATTGGTCAGTTATGGGGGGTTAACTGGTGATCACAAGGCATGGAACTTATATCTTGCCCATTGAAACCTTTACCATGGACATGCACTTTGGCCCTTGTCACCAAGTAACCAAAGCATCTCAATGTTATTCCGATGTATTCCATACATTTTGAGACATTGCTTTGGGTCTTTGGGTTCTTTTGGAAATAAGGAAGCTATAATTGCAACTAATAATACATACCAATTGCTCTTTTTAGGCTACAGAAGTACATCATCACACAAAATGACTGTTTAACCCTTTAACTCCCAGAATTGATCAACATGTTACTTCTCCCTACCACACCCAAACTCTATTGAGCAAACAGGTAATGAGAATACTCAAACTTATCAGGTAGAAGTTATCTTGATCTAACACCAAAATCTCATAACTAATTAACAAGGGAATGTATAACAGCTGGAGAGGAGAATTAGCAATCTGATCTAAGGTTGAATAGTAATGAATGCAACCAAACACAGTGTAGCTATCATCTGGGAAATTTTTCCCAGACAGAATTTGGAATGTTACCAGTTAAAGCTTTATTCATCTGACTTGTAATAGTAAATATTCAATGGCAGACATGAAACCAAGGAAAAAACAACATATATATACAGCTGTAACACTCACCCACATAAAAGAGGGGTAACAAAAGGAAAAAAGTTATTTCACAGACCTGATTTCCATGACTGTCAATAGCTTGTTTGAATATTCCATATTCATATCTGATTCCATAGCCATATGCAGCATAACCTAAGGTAGCCAGTGAATCCAAAAAGCACGCTGCCAATCTTCCAAGACCTCCATTTCCAAGACCAGCATCTTCCTCAACTTCCTCTAACTCTTCCATCTCAAGGCCAAGCTATATCAAGCATAAATAATTCCCTCAAAATTACAAAAATTATACTCTTAACAGTAAATAATTTTGCATCAGGGAACATGGGTTGAGTGAGAAAAAGTCAACATTTCAAATAGTGTGACACAAATATAAATAGAGAATAATACATGGGCAGTCACGTAGATATGGAATTTCTCTTTGAGTGTTAACTTAATAGCTCACAAGTGAGCGCACCAAACAAGTGAACACAAGAAGAGAAATTCTATGTCTACAAGCAACCATGTATTATTTTGTTTATCATATAAACACAGTAGCCCTATACTGGGAAGAAAAGCCGACTTCATTAATGAATGAAAATAAATGAATTGACAATCCCCGAATAACAATCATAGAGTGCATTGGTGCTAACTCTTAAGATAGAAAAATGCATTGGATCCTGATTACAAAACCAACAATGGTTGTAATGTTCAATTTACAAAATTCTCATTTATTGACTTTGTCCTTACTGACATAAGAAGTCTTTCAGGTAAACAGTCAGCCAAAATCAGCCAGTGACAATCTTCTAGTTGTCAATTTTCATTCTTGGCTGAGAGAAATGCTAACACCAAAACCACTGAATATGTAACTTTAAGTTTTTCTTTAAGTATATTGGTTTTCTTCCCCTTATAAGAAAGTTTCAACCTCACTGTCTGTCAGCAATACATATTTTTTAGTGTTTTAGCCGCCATAATTCGAGGATTCTCAAGACAAATAACTTGTATGTGAAGGTTTTGCTGTTCATTTATCAACCTGACTGAGTGGCGTCAAAGGTGAGTGACACGTCAGTAGCTGCATGATTGGCTATATCAACACAAGTAAAAAAAAATACGATATTTTTTGCATGTGTGTTGTTACAGCTTTTCTCAGGGCTAGAAATCCCTGAATAACACTGCAGTTTATGTGATAAAATTAATTCTTTAAAATCAAAGAGTGCCGGGATTCTGATTTTTCCTTACAGTATCACCCTTTAATCAGATGTAAAGGTCATGAGAATAAAGGTAACAATCAACACCTGAAGAACCTCCTGATTGTCAAAAAATTATCCTTCTCAAAAACACAAAGAACATAGCGAGGGTTGTGTCCTAAAGCACAAGCCTTACCTGGTACATGGCTTCATCACATTCTCCTTGAATTCCTAGATTGATCATAGTGTTTGTCAGCGCACGGCCCATGTAATACTCCAGTGAAAGATAATATACACGCTGCCAATGTAAAAAAGTGAAAAATACTGAGTTTGCCAGAGCCTGATCATTACTGAAAGTTCCATGGTAATAAAAGAAGCCAGTTAGTGCTCAACAATAATAATAATAATAATAATAAAATCTTTATTACCATGTCAATGTATTTAGCTCATAGAGCTAATTGGGGACACCTACTATTACTAAATTAATAAAAATAAATAAATAAATAAAAAAAAAAAAAAAACTATGTACAGTATCATAGTAAGTAACAATACAGCCGATAAACTATGCATTAAAATTTTAAAATATTTAGAAATATCAACAACAAAGTTATATTATGTTATGTGATGTTAACACAGTAACTCTATAAGTGATTAAGACAGAATTTCCATACAATATCAAGCACACAAGTGATGAGAATATGCAAAAATATCAAGAAGATTATTAGTTGATTTAATACAAAATTCTCCACACCAGGTCAACCCAATAATGGTAACAGTATAAATAACAAAAATAATATTACAACTGTGCTTTTAGAGACCTTTAGAAAAGATGTAATTTTTTTTGTTAGGGGTACATGTAATTACCAAGTTTTACCAAGCAAGTTTTAGATCTCACTCTGAAATAAGATTTTTTTCACTGGAAATGAAACAGCATTGCCTTGGATTTGGTTTTATGCCACTAAATCAAAGAGCATTTTAATTTTGTAACATTAACTTGCTGCTAATCACTGCACAATTATATGTACCCATAATATAAATATTCAACAAAGAGCTATCTACATCATTAGACACTGTATACTAGAAAATCACTCTTTCATTTTTTAGTTCTTTTCCTCTAAAATCATTAATACAAACTGCTGTCTTTTAAAATATGGCTCATGAGGGTTTTCTGGGTACAAAATGAGGAAAATCACCAAAGAAAATCAAATCCAGCTGATTGACATTTTTTCCTTGTTTAGTTATGATCTTCACATGAAATTAACCCACAAACCCTAAAATTCATTCAAAAAAAGGGGTGGACATCTACAAGTCATTGTTATTACTTATTTAAACCTTTGGTAAATGACTGGATATTAAAACATCTAACAGATGTCCTGGAATGTCATCAAACATAAACACTATTTGCTCTGCCTTGATCCTAATCAAACAGAATTTTTCATTATTTTGGAAACCTGTACTTCGTAAACTGAGGTTTCCTACATAATATTGACAGCCTAATTATTGAGTGAAACTGTTGGAACGGATCAGTTCAAAACAAAGTAATGCAAAAAAATAAGTTCAATTACCACAAAAAAAAAAACACAAAACAGAACAAAGTGTTTAAAAAAAAACGTTAATTCCTACAATGTCGCGCATAAGTGGGTCAACTGAACTTGACCAGTTGATAACAATTTGATGCCTGCCAATAATTTATGCAAAATAAGAACGTGTTTTCTGTCACGGTTGTGCTCTTGCAACCGCAAATGCCTGCACAATTTTTGATGACTTACATATTCTTTACAAAACCTTCCAAGCACAAAAGCAATCAATATAGAACAAAAATGCCGTTCAGACGTAAGCTTTAAAATTGTGGCCTGGCTCCAATTCAACATACACAGGGGTTGGAAAAACAAGTTCACGATTTCTGTGGTAGAGGGAAATAATTGCTGTTAAAAAGCCGGTAGGTTGAACTTTCGCCAAATGAAAGCAGAAAACAATCATGGTTAAAAGAAATGAAAAATTCCTTCACCATGAACATCTCTAAACCAAACACACTTCTAAAAAGATGAATTGTGTTTTTTAAATATGGATGTTGGTAAATTTACTACGGGTCAAAATGAAAAGACCACTACAAAATACATTAATACCTTGGGATCTTTCTCGTAATAAGCTTGCTGTGTTCGAATCCACTTTCCAACCAATTTGTCCTTCACTGTGTGCGCCAAAGAAGCGAAGTAGTCGCGTTTCGTTGCTACGTTTCTGTCCTTGACGAGCGAGTAGTGCAAATGGCGATTAAAAGCTTCTTTTAGACTGTTCACACCTTCTACGATCGGGAGCCGTCGAAGAGAGATTTGCCTCTTCCGTTCAGCATCCGTCAACGGTTTCTCACCCATAGTGCAAGAAACAGTGAGTTTTCACCGATAATTAAACAGATCCCACAGTCTTCTTTGGACCTTTCAAAGCAGCTCTCGAGCACTGCCTACGATTCTGCTCTGCAAACAAGGAACATCACGTAGGTTCCAGTCCCTGCACTTCACACTCCACGGAGTGAGCCACGCAATCGACACGTAGATTCACGCAGTTGCCACGCTGAGGACAGCTATCACGCGTCAAGGGGTTAAGTTCCGTAAATTTTAGCAACCAGGTCGTGCTTAGAAATTGTGTGAAAAAGAATTGCTTAAACAAACTCATCGAACTACTTCGTGGGGAAGAAATTCATAAATATATTTCGAATGGTTAATACCATTCCTTCATACGGATATTTACTTTATGTTTCATAAAATAATTACACTTTGAACCCGTAACATAGTCATTTTCATCACTTCACTGGTTGTCACACCATATTACGTCACTAGTTCCTTGCTAGGGTCTCTCCCCCTGAAGAGGGCGTCGTTGAACTCGTCATATTATACAGCTTCATCTTATGGATCGGTCATTATTTTTCGCTGGGGCGGGGGGGGATGTTACATGGCTTATAGGGGAACAGTGGGGGATCGGTCATCGCCAACAGAGTCTAAAGGAAGGGCTTCAGAGAGCTTGCGAATTGTGAACTGCGAATGAGAGGAATCACAAAAATTTTGCAGAGCTCTAGGAGGATCGATGAATTTTGTCGTGAAACGTCAAAAATCCTTAGACTTCCCCCTCTCCCCCCCTCCCTCACAGGTTAAGGTTCCCCTCCTCTATTTAATGGCAGGAGCCATTGCCTGATAACGGTTAATGCTGATCCGCGCATCAAGTGGACAGAAAACAATACTTATTTGATCAAAATGGATTCTGAGAAGAAACTATTTTATAGTAACGGAGTAGGTAAAGGGTATTGAATACTATTTCCTTTTCTTTTTACCTTCTTTAGGTTATCTCCAACTTTGATTCCAAACTTTGGAGTTACAAGATAGCATGTAATGTTGTAACCTTCCCGGAGGGAAGACTAGGTTTAACTCTTCGGAAACCAAAGACTGTTGCAATCATCTGGAACGAAAACTTCCATGTCTCAACATAAGAATCGGCGAACGGTTTGATTCCATGACTGTGCTCGTTGACCCGTTTTACTCACCGACTCAGTGATAGCTGACGTGCGATATCGCCGCTAAACATGGCTGATCCTGCCAGTGCAAATGGTTGATCTGTTCTGAGGCCTCCTCATAGTATCACTGAAAGAAGGAAGGCTGGCCTCTTTTAACTTTTAGAGCAGCAATCGACCTTCCTAGCCACGATGAAAATGACGGTAATCAGGTAATCAAGAAATCATAAGGGGATGGAGAGGGAAAATCAGGCCAGGATTTGTTGATTTCAGTTCAGTTGTTTTTTTTTTGTGGAAACCATAATGGTTTTCTAATGCGCTTTCTAATTCCGAAGTCATTTGATCAGTAATAGAATAAATCTCGTCGCTGTTCCCCAGTACGTCACTTTTACTCACAGGAGATCAAGGCTCACTGAAAGAGGACGGATAGACAGATTTGTTGTTTTATTTTATTGCTCATTTTCCGTGAGTCATTTTTCGGTTTAGTAAAAGAGGGGGGGGGGGGGACTAGGAAACACTCCACAACATGAGGAAGAGAGTGGATAGAGGTCTATTAAAAGTTGGGCTGAATTTGGCTTGTATGTAGCTGAAATACACACCACACACATTTGTAGGCTGTGTGCTCGCTGTTTTCGTAACAAATATAAAGAAAAGAAACTCGACATTTGACTTGATAATTTGTGAAACCGATTTTAACTATCAAATAAAGCCTCGATATATAAATTTATGTATACATATAGTGTAAAATTTTGACGTTCGTAGAACAGTGCTCAATACATAGGAGAAGAGCGATGTATGTATTGTGGGAGGAGAAAGACAAATAAACTAAAAGTTCATCCCTACAAGCTTGTTTCGTGGTTGCCCACTCATCAGGGGATTTAATGAGAATAATCTTTACCATCGCTCATATAAAATATAATCTAATTTATGCAGCGCGAAATTTAACAGTTAAGTTGTTGCGTAGGAGGGCTTTGTTTCTGTGGCGGCAGGGAGACACAAGTTCATTATGTTTGTTTAGTGTTGATAGTTCGGGTCGGCAGATTATTAGGAATTTTTCTTTGAGGCAGAGATTACAACTTTTACTTGAGCTATTGCACGGGGAGTGTGATGGGAGAATGCGCCAGGAAATAAAGTGTTCGATGTTGTTGAAGTCGTTCTCTGTGAGTCCGATGTACGTTTCTGTCGTGTTGTTGTCTTTGTGTGTAACGGTGGCTTGGTAATTTACTGATGGTTGCAGGCAGTTTCCGTCGAGCGAGCATGCGTTCTTTTGTCGGCAGTTACATGTCTTGTCATTAATGTAGCGGCGGTGGCGGCATCATCAGTCTGTATAGACGCGGTTAGGATGCGTTTGTTATGGTTGTCGATTATTTGTTTCGTTTGTTCATGCAGCTGTAACTGATCTTGATGGTGTTTCGGTTGAAGATTTTTCTGAGCTTGTGATCTTTAGGAAAGTACTTGTCTACTAGGGCGAGGAATTTGTATCCGATGTTGGTGCTGGTGTTCTTGCTAAAAGGAGGGTTGTAACAGAGGATGTTATTGCGTTGTCGGTTTTCCCGTTGCTTGTTTTGATTATTTGTTTGTTATAACAAACAAATAATCAACTTCCTAGACGCCACATTTAACCTTTAGCGAAGCACTTATCAGCCATTTACAAAGCCGAGTACTTCACTGCAATACGTTCACCGCGAGAGCAACCACCCGCCAATCACCATAAAGAACATTCCCGCCGGCATCAACAAACGACCGGTCGTCCCTATCATCTGACAAAGCATCCTTTGACCAAGCCGCCCCTCCATACCAGAAAGCACTCGACGAAAGTGGATACCACTACAGTATGAACCAGCCAAACAAGCAAACGGAAAAACCGTTAAGACATAACTTTTCTGTGACTCTGAGTTCCACGCTTACGCGATCATCAGACAGATTCTGAAGCTTAAGCGTGAAACTCAGAGTCACAAAACAGTTACGTCTTATTGATTTGTCCAACTTTCAGATATACCACGCTCTGTATGTGAACGCATCGAACACTATACTGCAAGGACAGACTATAATCAAGATTTATTTATTTATATATATATATATATATATAGGTGAAAGAATCAAAGAGGACGCATCGATTCTCTGTTACTCTGAGTTTCGCGCCTGTGCGCTCGTCAGACAGAACTTTATTCAATGAAGAACATACCTCCTTATATACAAATTAGATAATTAGCTAATTAACTTACTAGTGTAATGATAGTACTAATAATAATAATAATGATAATAGTGTAAAGTAGTGTAATCTGATCTACGTGTGAAATAAAGATTCTATAGAATCTTTATTTCACACGTAGATCAGATCATTACACTAGTGTAATTAAATTCTTTCGAAAATTTCAAATTACCGAGTTGAAGCTGGTTTGGTTCAAGATTTCCACTTTCCTCAGGGCTGGGATAAGAAAATGAGATCCTGTAACGCTCGGAGCCGGCCTGTTTCCTCAAAATCTTTCTTTTCTTTCTCTTCCCCTCCCCCCCTGGAGATGAGGAAATAAAGAGATATTCTAAGGACGGGGTTTGATATAAGACACTCCCCCCTCCTGTTCAGGCCTTACTATTGCCCTCCTTCCATTTTGAAAGGAGATCAGTGAGTGAGGGGATACCCGTCGTCATAACATTTTGTTATGCAAAAGAGAAGTTAGAGCCAGCGGGAAGGGTGAGACACGCACTTTGGATGAATGAGAACGGGGGGTCGCGAAAGGAGAAAACAAAGTGAGTCTTTTGTACCCTCCGCCTTGCACTCCTCCTCACGCAAGCTGCCTTCCTCACAGATCGAACACAAACCTTCTGAAATCATTCTTCTATAACTGTTTCGTACCAAAATAACAAATTGAACTGTTGCGAGAGGAGGACTAATGCACGCATGAAGAAAAATGAAAATAGCTTCGTGCTCGTCGAGATCATTGTTTCAAAGTCAACTGCGACTTGGTAAAACTCGCATCGCTTGATCGATAGTCGCCACGTAACGTCTCCTTCAAACTACTGTCGATTTTTCTGTCGTGTGTTCCTTTTTTTTTTAGTTTTCTGTACGAGCCTGTTTTGAACATAGACACTCAGGAAGCAGTGGTGATAAGTCATCAGTGTACTGATGATCAGAGATTTGGAATACCTAAGAAATTACTTAACAACTGTATTCCGAATGCACGGTTTATTTTACTGTCCAGTAGAGTAACCATTGCGATAGCGGTTGTTGTAGGTACTGTGTATCATTCATACACGACTTTTTCCACAGTGCAAAATTCGATTCTTATCAGAATCGTATCTATTGAAGCAAATGTGGATAAAAAGTTTGAAAAGAAAAAACGAGATAACAGAGTTCACATCATTGAGGCCATAAATCCCTAAAAGCAGCTCTTGAGGAGAGATTCGAGAAGAGCGAACACAATGCGAGAGGTCACATCAGCGAGGCTATCAAATCCTTAGAAGAAACTCTGGCTGAAAACTCAATTAAAAGCAAATAATATACAATAAGCTCATCAGCGACGTCATTAAATCATTAGAGGCCCTCTTTGAAAAATTTGTGGGAAAAAAACTTGATCAGAAGGAACAAAGTTCCAGAACTGTCATCGAGGAGGCTACGAAAACCTTGAAGCACGCCTCAAGACTTTTATGGTTAAAAAGTTCAATATGCTTAAAGGACTGGCGGGTAGGTAATGTGAAGTTATAAATTTTAGCGTGGCATGTTCCATCAGCATAATAAATTGCAATAAGCATCGCAATAGAGTTCAATTTGAATTATGTTGTTGAAATTCGTGAACGTACGTAGCTATGCGTTGCTATACATTTGATCAGATAGAATATATTTTTATGCGATAGAATAGAATTCCATTCGATTTGGAGCGAAAATCTGTTTTGATATGTTTTAGTGGACATTATCTGTTCAAAGAAGCGGACAGCTCTCCCGAGGGCAAAGTTCTAGGATAATTGAGATGTGTTTCGCGTGACCCCAGTTGAAATCAGCGGATATCCAGTGTTATAACGCACCGATCGATTCGAAGCGTCAGGAACTGCTGGTGACTCATTTACTCAACATCATGGCTTTCCCCTTACAACTAAAGATCAGGACAATGACAGCTATGACGGTTACTGTGCTAAGGCACTTAAAGGAGCCTTGTGGTACTTGGTCTGTCATAGCTCAAACCTCGATGGTTACTATCATCATGGGAAGCACTCATCGTAAGTTGATGGAGTCAACTGGTATCACTGGAAAGGTTACCATTACTGTGCGAGGAAAGCTGAGATAAAAAGCAGACTGGTAGAGTTTTAGAGCTAGGGTTATATGTATTATGCCGACATAATTTTGGGCGTAATGTTATTGTCGGAGCATTGAGCATAATGCCGGTATCAGAATGGGCATTTTTTCAGCATAAAGAAAATAATAATAATAATTATAATAACGATATTGAAATTAATATTTTCATAACTGTAATGAGAAATTTTCACTCTCGAGTGCTATTAGTAAGAATGCAACAAATTCAAAGGCTTGGTTAATAATTTAAAGGCATGGTTGCACCATTGCATTATAAGGCTTTCGAGTTGTCTATCCAGTATCCGCCAAAGGAGAAAGGGGATAGAGGGGGACAACGGGGTCACAGCCTCCCACATTATTTACTGTTGTCCCCATCTGCCTCAGGACTCCCCCCCTTCATTGTATTACTCTTGCCTTCAGGTTAAATAAAAGGATAAAACATGGGTTTTTGGTGAGCTGTGCCAAAAGGTATCATTTTTTACCTTTCTCTGGCGTTTCATTTTTTGGGGAAAGGGAGGTAATTTTCTCTAGATGAACATTATTACAGGTCAAGTTTTTACTGACCATGGTTATCACTGTTTGACCATTGATTCTAACATCTCACTGTTTAGAAGCTAAAGAAAGTCTCAGTCCACTGTTCAATTTAATAGCTATTGCAGTTTGAAACATTTCTTGATTAAATTTAGGAATCCTTAATATACTAGAATCATGCCATTTAGAAATGAAACCTAATAGCAAAACTTGAAGTTAAAACATGAGTACTCCTTTCTAATCCCTGCTTATGGTTTCACTAATTGCATATCCATAGCGGAGAGTTATCATCTACACCTTGATCACTGTCATTATGATAATGGATTTATTATTGTCGGTAATAATCACATCTGACAAACTTAGTATCTTTAACCGTTCAGTTTCACCCTTTACACCCTAACATCAGTGTCCATATTCTCCATACTATTCTCTTTACATTTCCTAAGATGCTGACAGGGAGAATTTGTTTAACAATCACGAGCTTCTTCAGTTGGTGATCATTTCTTTTATTTTGGACCTTGATGAATGATTCAGAGCTGATGTTGTAAGGAGAACTTGGATGCTGGTCACTTTTAGGGGTTGAAGGGTTAAGTGCTGGTGGAGTATTATTGTTTACTTTGTTCGGCTGTGTTGTATATTAACTTGTCTTACTATATTTTCTTTGATTCAAGGTTTAATCTCGTACCCAAATCTTGCCGTGTAACTGGAACTACAACCGCTTGGCCGTGAAAGGTCACCGAACGAGACTAATCAAAGTTTAGGCACCTCTTCCCCCATTAAAGCTTCCTGGATTCGCCCCTATGAAAACGCTATGGTAATAGCTACTGCTAATGCCGATTGAATGCACGATGCAGTTTCGAAACGATACTATCATCACCGCACCACCCTCGCCCCATAAAAAAAGATTGAATCACAAAGAAACTTTCAATCACGTTTAATTTCCCATTTAAATCGAAAGTTCAATGTTTATCATTTGAACTAAGCAAAGCTAAAACATATCTATTCCCTGACTTACTGTATAGACACATAGCTTTAGATGTGAAATTAGATGCACTGACACTAAACAGTAGGGTTTTGTCTGCGTACATCGACTCACGCTTTTGATCAACTCCTACAAAAGGAAACCAACTGTAAGTAGATAGAGTTTGTTTTGCAACTCGTAGACTTTAGTTCCCTTGTCACTGCACTAAAATGTACCCGAAGGCTTTGACGCTTTTTTTCATTTACTCCTTCTCCTTCACGTAGCCTTTCAGACTGAACAGTGTACATGATATCTCTACTCGAGCATAAAATATAACCACGCTGGATCTCAAAAATACAATATATACTTATAACACCAAAGAAAGCTCGAGCCTGACTGAGTATTGTAAGTAAACGGGCCGAAAATAAAAAAGTTTTTCGGCAAGAAACTTTGCGCGGAAGAAAGGCGAAAGCTCTGGATTTTTTCCTGACAAATCTCGCCATAGTCTCGCTTAAACTTGACCTTGAATGGGACCAAGTAACAAGCCTCATGAAAGCGATGACTTACTTCTGATTCTCTGCTAAACACGAAATGCAATCAGGTCAGCATGAGTCCAATGAGAAGCAACAGAGATAGACATCTAAGATTTGTACCAGAGCTCAAACATGTATTTTCCGGCCTCGCCGGATGTCGCTTCATGGGCTGCCAGTTGTGGGTGCGTTTGCGACGATGGAGAGATTTTACTGCGTTGCAGGTTCTTCTATCGCTCAAACAGAGAAACTAATGAATCATTTTAAAAAATTCCAAACATAATTGAACATTAACGTGCACTCACAGAACAAATTATCAAAAGAAGGCGCGATCGATGAATTGCAAACATCAGGAGAGATGCGGTAAAAAATGGCGACATCAAGGATCTGCATGTGTGTTCTATTCACTTTCATTAAATTATAAGTTAACAAATACATGAGTTTCGCTCGGTTCTTACTAATGATTAATTGGAAGACAGACGCATAGACACAATCGCCATTAAAAAAATTTGCCTTGGAAGGCTGAGAATGATTCGAAGCCTATGACTTGTCAATAATGTTACTTACCCGAAATTACTTTTAAATTCCATCTCTCTTAGTAAGCTAGCAGGTATGCTCTAAAAATCCAGTGGTCTGATTTTCATTTCAGCCCTCTTCACAGAACGGTGGTATCCTTTCCAGTGATACCAGAAAGCTCCAAAAGTGGCTGAGTCCTTTCCATGACGATAGGCATCGTTCGGGTTTAAGAAAGAACAGTCAGCAGACCAGATGCCTCTTTTAAGAATCTCAGCACAGGTAATTATGCGGCTGTTATAGTGCCAATTATTGGTTGAAAAGGGAAAGCCATGATGTTGAGTAAAGGAGTCGCCAGCTGTTCCTGGAGTAAAGAAAAACTCAAAATTAGCTCTTGCGAGATGTTCCCAGAGACGTCATGCAATCCATGCAACATTACCAAAGACACAAATCACCGTTACCCTCGGTCGACAAAACTGAGTTACAGTTTTAAAAAGTAAATACTAATTCCTAGTCTTCATGGACAATGCCTATGAAGTTGGCCACACTGCACTTGATACAAATGAACAAAAAACTTTTAGGCCGTTCTCGAAACCAGTAAATGGTACTAGTTAAATTAAAGCAATTACTTTCATTCGCTTCAAACAATTTACCTGAATATTTCCCAACGCTCAACTGATACTTCTCACTTTCAGCCGCTACTACAAACATGTCGTATTCGGCGTAAGCAGTGTTGCCGTAAATATCTTCCAGATCGACTCGAAGCTTGCTCGGGGATTTTGCCAAGCGGTTTATCTTTTCCATTCCGAACCAAAACTCGCCATTAAGGTTACCAAAGCCATTCCTGTAGTTAGACCAGTTGCGGTCGAAATCTGAAGAGCCGTCTAGCCTCCTTTGGACCACTGTCCATCCCCCGCCGGCGTTTTTTTGGTCACAAAACACTTCAAAGTCAGGTACAGCACCATCCGGGTTGATATTATAAACACCGCTGGTTATTTCACCAGATTTATAAAGCTCGGCACAGTTCTTACGCGCTGATAAAAATGAATGAATAAAAAAATAATGATGATAATAATAATAATAATAATAATAATTATTATTATTATTATTATTATTATTATTATGATGATGATGATAACTTTGATAACAATACCTGAATTGCGAGTTTTGTCTTTTTAATCTCGGGCCCAGGAAATTGAGCATTGTTTAAAAAGTATTATATTGTTAATTTAACGTTAAGTGCTCCTGTGGAATTTTCGGGTATACATAGGAAATTGTATGGACTCGAGTGGATTTCCTGATTTATGGGCATAATTGATGTTTAGAAAGCTTTCAAATTTGCATGAGCCGTGGGCGAGTGCAAATTGAAAACTCTCGAAACATCACTCGTGCCCATAAATCACGAAAAACACGAGCAACTTGACACGATGTTTTGCCTATCATATACTCAACAGTTATTCCATCACACTAGTTTGCACTCCTTACGCCTTTGCTCACAAGTTTTATTTAAAGCGATCAAAAATGTAATGTTACCTCATGTCAAATCAAGCGTGAAGTTTTTGAAAGTTTCTCAGAAAAATATATGCTTACATTCATGAACTGAAAAGTGAAATTACAATGTTTGAAGCAGCAGGAACGATCTTCAGAAAATGTTTTGATCCCAATCGGTTGCAGTCAATAGCATTCTGATCTACCTACTTTGGTAAACTGTGTATTGCCCTTGAATCACGTTAAATGTGACTTGACAGCTGTGAAATTATGGTCGTATGTGTTCTCCTGTTCACATGTCGAAGACGTTGCAGGAAAAGACCACATTTCTGGTACACCTGGGAAAATTGCTAGAAGCTGCTGGCTATGGAGGCATGCTAACAGCTGTTGTTCGCTATCGTTACCTTCATCGTAATCGTAAAGAGAGTTTCCGCTTGCGTGCCTAGTCACCTAGGTTATCGACTGCTTTTCGACGCTTGCTGTCCTGAGCTTCTTCGCAAAAATCTTCCTTGAGGTGTGTTTCGTCAATTTCTTCTTGTTTTTTAAAGAGGTGTGTTCTTTAAAAACACTCTTCATCATACAATCGATGGTGTTTTCGCTGAGCCGCTGCTTCTTGTACCTAACATTTTTTGGGGGGTTTTCAATTATGGCGAGGTGAAAAAGATCTTTATCTCGCAGCTCTTGAGGATGTCTACGAATATATTGCTCCAGAAACTCACGGGAAATTTTTAGCAGAACACGACATTTTGTCCAAATGTTTGTGCTAGTATTCTTCAAATTTTGTTTTTTTTTCTCTCTCATTCGCCCATGTTTCCCAGACATTCAACCAGTCTGTGCTGATTTCAAGGTATTTTTGTTTTTCGCATTTTCTTTAAGTTACTCGACTATGTTTTGGTTTGGCGGCAAATCTGCAATTCAAATCTGATCAATGATTTACATAATAGTGCTTATTACATGTGTGGAAGGTCGATCCTAAATTTTCTAAGATTTTTGCTTCTTCCGTCTGCGGTTTCATATTTTCGGAGAGCTTTGCATGGGCTCCGACATGAATTTGATGGAAATGCGACCTAGACCATATCTACAACTTTACGCCGGGGTCACGCAAAGCGCATCACAGTGTTACTCCGGCTTCATTCTCGAGTAGCTACTCGGGATATTATTACCGAAGATAATGTCTGCGAACAAATACTCAAATATATTTTCGCTTCAAATCGAATGGAACTAGACTCTATCAAATAAAAATACATTCTACAAGATTAAAATGCATAGCTACGCATTGCTACGTGTTACCACGAATTTGAACGTCTTCATTCAAATTGAACTTTTATGCGATGCTTGCTGTAGTGGAACACCTGACGCTATAATTTATAACTTTACATTACCTACCTAACAGTCTTTTTAGCAATGTAGTCTCGAACTCTTTGATAGCCTCCTTGATGAATGTTTTGGAGCCTTGATCAAGCATTTTTTCCATAGTTCCATAGGAATTACATTCTATTAAATGAAAATACATTCTACATGATTAAACTGCATAGCTACGTTTACCACGAGTTTGGTGCTTGTTGTAGAGAAACATCTGACACTATAATTTTTAACTTTACATTACCTACCTAACAGTCTTCTAAGCACGTTAGTCTCGGACTCTTTGATAGCCTCCTTGATGAAAGCTTTGGAGCCTTGTTCCCTTTTATCAAGCATTTTCTCCACAGTTGTTTCAAAGCGGGCTTCTAGGGATTGGATGGCGTGATATTGGTACAGAGCCGCCCCAACAACAACCACAGCCGCGATAGTTTTGTTAAAAGGCCATTCACTTGCAATACAGTCGTTCACTAATCTCCTTAAGAATCCAAATATCTGACCATTAGTATTTTGGTTTATCACAACACTTTCTTAAGTATCGGTCATTGTTCAAAGCTAAAGCATACAGAAAACTATCGCAAATGTAACGCACAGCGGTAAAAAATGGAAGACGTTGCGTGACGAACATATGTCGAAGAGGACCTGTTGGGAGTTACTACATCACAGGTAACGAGTGGGGGAAGAAAAGACCGAAATACGAGTGGTCAGCGGGGAAACAACTTTAATAACTCATATAGGGACATATCAGTTGTAGTTGCAGAAAACAATAGTGTTGTAAAGCCGAAATGTTAACAGTATACTTCGCTAAATAAAATTTTAAGCAATTTTTTAAAAGTGTTGATGGTACATATATCTTTCACTGCTGTATTAAACAATGGAGGCATCGGAAAAGGCATCGGTGGCATTCGGAAAAGCACCAAGCAGAATTGTATTTACGTTTTGTAACTTGCAAAAAACAATCGTGTTGTAAAGCCAAAATGTTACCAGGTAATACTTCGCTATTTAAAAAGTTAGGCAATTTTCCAAACGCTTTGACTGGAACAATATTTTTACTGCTATATTAACCAACGGAGGCATCGGTGACACCGGGAAAGGCATCAACAAGAATGACATTTACGATATGTAACTTGTTATATAACGAAAAAAAGTATTTTGACTTGTTTAAGGCGTTAATCACAGCTGGTTTGCTTTTCACGTATATATTTTGCAATCTCGACTTTCGATTGCGGAAAAATGAAAAGCTAAGCAACTCTAAAAAAATTTCGTTCTAAATTTTTATATTTTTAGAGTCATTAATAAGTTTGTATCCACAGCCTTTTGATAAGAAATTTAAAATTTCCATAAGCTGTAGTTCTTTTAGTGTTTATTATATATATTCAATCGCCTCATTTCAGGTGAAAAAGGCATGTAGGAAAACACTGAGCTTCGAGAAACAGCCAAGTTAAGGCTAATGTGTTTACCATGCTTAACATTTATAATCAGGGCCACTTATTTAAGAGACCTTTTTTCAAAAGATCCAGACGTTAAAATAATTCTGTTTTCCGTTCGAGGTGTTTTTTCCTATTAAATTTAAAAAATGAACTCGGGATTAAAACTTAACTTTCGAACCGAACGGCAGGTGGAATGTTGTGTTGGTGTCTCTGTCCCCTCCACGTCTCTGCGAAAGGTATATCCAGACAACCTGCATGGAAAAATTGACCACAGCTATCGCAACAAATTAAAAAAAGTCTTTAAAACTAAACTGGTGAACAGCACTCTGCGAACAGCAGTTTTAAAATTTCTTTATTCTCCGATGCGTTTCGTCTATCTGTCGTAGACCTCTTCGGGGAGTTTTACAATTTAACACTAAACACCTGTATTTATAAGCCATAGTTAGCAGCTATACAAGGGCCAATGACTACAAAGGCTTGGCCGGACCTACGAATAGGAACAGGTGAAGTTGCGAAAAATTTGAAAATTTTTTGGGGCAAGGACCACGGTTTTGGTTTTCTTTTTTGGTCACGCACGTCACGCAGCAAGTTACAAAACGTAAACATAATTCTTCTTAGTGCTTTTCCGGATGCCACCGATGCCTTGTCCGATGCCTCCATTGTTTAACACAGCAGTAAAAGATATATGTGCCATCAACACTTTTGAAAAATTGCTTAACATTTTATATAGCGAAGTATATTGTTAACATTTCGGCTTTGCAACACTATTGGTTTCTGCAGCTATAACTGATGTCTCTATATGAAGTATTAAATCTATTTCGCCGCTGACCACTCGTATTTCGGTCTTTTCTTCTTCCCCCACTCGTCGCCCGTGATGTAGTAACTCCCACCTGTTGAGTGCGGTGGCCTACGGTGGCCCATACGGTAGCCCAAAACTGTCACGGCGAAAAAAAAAAGTCAAAATTTACTCCCCGCAAAACAAAGAAAACGAGTTGGTCAGCGGTTGTTACTTTCATCTGAAATGGTATGTCGTGTAATAGTAACACACTGTTCGTTCGAAAAACATGTAATTTGTGATAATCGGTATTGACATAAATTAATATTTTGCCGACACGGAACAGAGAACTGGGTGCGAGCGTAGTACGCGAAGGCTCATGGGTAGTATGTTTGTAATAAGAGATCGTTGAGAAACTTGTGGCATTCTACGGTCAGCCTTGCCACTAGCACTTTCCCATAAGGTTTATTTTTATTGTGTAATTAGCCTGATATGATTTGCTTTCTTCGTTCTCTTCATTGTTTATAGATCGACCTTAAAACCCCAAAGGTGGCGCCACTGCAGTTGGTCGGGGGCTACATGGTCCCTATTTTCCTAACATGAGGTTTTTGGGGTTTACGTGTCCGGCTTTGGCGCATGTAGGACTTTACCTGATGTATCTCTTATCCACTTTGTTGTAAATTCATTGTCACAATTAAAATATATATTGGGCCTGGCTGACCAACGAGCCCATGCCTCAACTTTTGAGTGTGTTCGGTTGTGTAGTGAAGGCAAAATCGCCATTTTTCAAGCTCAGGATGTTTTGCTCCGCGTGTGGTTCGGTAGTAGATGAAGATGCAAACTTTTGTAAAAGCTGTGGTAGAGGTAAGTTTCTTAATTTCAAGCGTTTGTATTTGCATTTCTTTTAGTTCCAAATATCGATAGGCGTGAAAGGACACTGCTACAAATTAGCTGATTAGCACTTGTCTGGAATAAGATTGTGCATGTAGCCTGTGTGTAACAAGAAAACATTCATAATATATAGGCCTTGACGAAATAAGGATTTTTCAACAGGTGGAAAATACTGTACACCTGCAAACAGTCAGAGAGCACGAGGTTAAAGGCCAAAACATTCCTGATTATTTCCAAAATCATTTATGTTGAGTGTTATTGGTGTTAAACAGACTCAAGGAAATAACACTGTTTAAAGTAAAGTTTCCTCTGAATATTAGAGGTGTAAGCTATATTATTTTGCTTCATTGTTTTTTTTTTTAGGGAATTTTGTGGTTGATTGTCATATTTAGAGTACGAGTAGTAGTTAAATCATTTGTTTAGGTGTTATTTTATTTTCGATACGAAATGTAGTGATCGATTTTGTCCCCAATCTCACGCCATAACAGAAAAAAGCTTTTGAACACCAGTAAACTCTGAGCACTTCGGAGTAAGTGATAATTTAAAGAAATCTTCGGATTGTTTTCAAGTTCAAGGACTGTAAATTACAATTTTACGAAAAAAGGAGGTTGTTCTCTTATTTCATTGTGAATCCTTGCACGCCTGCCAGTCGCTGGCGCCGCTTGTTGAAACTAAAACGAATAAATATAAACTCTTTTAAGATTATCATTGGCTTCTTTTTCACCCCACCACTACTCTTAGCAATAAAGGTCGCCATTTCGTTTGTTTACCGTTACATGACCTACAATGCAAATAAGAACCGCTGACCAACCGCTGACCAACTCGTTTTCTTTGTTTTGCTGTGGGTTAATTTTGTTTTGCCGTGAGTTAATTTTGTTTTGCCGTGAGTTAATTTTGTTTTGCCGTGACATTTGTGAGCCACCGTAGGATGCAACTGTAGAAAAAAATACCAATGCCCCCTAGACAACAACTGCCACACCACCAGTGTAATCTACAAAGCCAACGTGACCACAGACAAAGACGACACAGGAAAGAACTACATCGGACTAACTGAAGGAACATTCAACAACGATATACGCAACATAAACTATCATTCCGCAACAGAAAATACGTCAGCCGCACCGAACTAGCAAAACACATTTGGAAACTCGAGGAAAACGATGAAAACTACAAATAAGCTGGTCTATCATCTCTTCAGCAAGCGCTTACAAAGATATTTCCAAACGATTCATTATGCTGAAAAAATTCCCATTACACCGGCATCATGCTCAATGCTCCGACAATAGCATTATGTCCAAAATTATGCCGGCATAATGCATCTAACCCTAGCTTTAAAACTCCACTGGTCTGATTTTCATCTCCGCTCTCCTCACAGAGTAGTAGTGACCTTTCCAGGTAAGCCAGTTTACTCCATCAGCATATAAGTGCTTCCCATGATGATAATAACCATTGAGGTTTGAGGAATGACAGTTCCGGTACCACCAGGCTCCTTTATATTTCTTAGCACAGTTACCTTCATAGCTGTCATTGTCCTGATCTTTGGTTGTAAAGGGACAGTCATGATGATAAGTAAATGAGTCACCAGCAGTTCCTGTAATAAAGTAAACTTCTGAAATTAGCCCTGGCCTAAAAGGTAAAGACAAAAATTCCCGTCACCCTCAGTCGTGAAAACTAAGTTACAGCTTTGGGAGGTCATAAGACACTTATTCCGAGTCGTCTCCGAAAATGCCGAAGGAGTTACTTTGGTGAATGACCAACAAACTTCTAAGTCTTTCCCAAAAACGCTCTACCGTCAGCAAAATAGACCTGATCAAGAGAATTACTTTCATTTGCTTCAAACAATTTACCTGAATATGTCTTAACGCTCAACTGGTACTTCTTACTTTCGTTTGCCACTGAAAACATGTCGTGATCGGCGTAAGCAGCGTTATCGTGAAAATCTTCCAAATCGACACGAAGTTTGCTCTGGGTTTTCGTAAGGCGGTGAATTTTTTCTAGTCCGAGCCAAAACTCGCCTCCAAGGTTACCAAAGCCATTCTTGTAGTCAGACCACTTGCGGTAGAAATCCACAGTGCCATCCAGCCTCCTTTGGACCACTATCCATCCACCACCGGCAGTTTCTTGGTCACAATACACTTCAAAGTCAGGTCCAGCACCATCTGGGTTGATTTTATAAACACCACTGATTGTTTTGCCGAATTTGAACAGCTCGGCACAGTTCTTAATCTTAATAATCCGGTGCACTGTCGCTAGCTGTGGGTGCTCTTATTTTGATGTGTGAGCCGTCGATGGCACCCACAACTTTCGGTAGATTGGTAAGGTCAGCAAACAATGCAATCGACGAATTTACCTCATGGAGTTTCAAGAAATGTGTTCTCCTGTTTACATGTCGAAGACGTTGCAAGGAAAGACCACATTTCTGGTACACCTTGGAAACTGCTAGAAGCTGCTAGCTATAGAGGCAGCTGATAGTTGCTTTTCGCTGTCGTTACCTTTGTCGTAATCATAAAGAGATTTTTCATTTGCGTACCCAGTCACCTAGATTTTACTTTTCAACGCTCTTCATCATATTGTCGATGCTGTTATGTTATGTTATGTACCCAACATTTATTTTTAGGTTTTCGATTATGGTGAGGTAAAAATGACTTTTGTCCCGCAGCTCTTGAGGATGTCTATGAAGATATTGGTTAAGTAACTCAACGGAACATCCCTGACCGCCAGTAGCGAGCATTTTTGGCAGAATAATACATTTTGTCAAGTTGTTCGCAATCGTATTCTTCAAATTTTGCCAGATACTCAATCAGTCTGTGTTGCTTTCAAGGGTCTTTTTTTCGCATTTTCTTCAAGTTGCTCGACTATGTTTCAGTTTGGCGTGAAATCTGTAACTTATGTCTGATCAATGATTTACATAATGGTGCTTATTATATTTGTGGCAGTGTGGTCCTGATAATGTTCTGAGAATTTTGGGTCTTCCGTATCCAGTTTCAAATTTTTTAAGAGTTTTTCATGGGTTCCAGCATGTATTTGACGGAAGTGTGACCTAAACTATATCTACAACTTTCAGCCGGGTTACGTAAAGCACATCATAGTTTCCCTACAGCTTCATTCTTGGAAATATGTTCGCTACTCGGAAGATGGTGTCTCCGAACCAATACCCAAAGATATTTTTACTTCCGATCGAATGGAATCAGATTCTATCAAACAAAATACATTCTACATGATTACAATGCATAGTTACGCATAGCTACGTTTACCACCAATTTGAACGCCTTCGTAAAATACAAAGTAAAATACAAGTCCTTCTTTATATACATTCAAATCAGTAAAAAGTGCAAGTCAGACTTCAATAATAACAGCTCTAAAGTTTACTTGTATTCTTCTCTGAGTCAGCTATCAACAAAATTGTTTTATACTTTGTAGGTCTGGTATAAAATGTTACTTGTAGTATGAAATGACAACCTTGTATCTTCGTTCTCGACACCCCTTTCCAAGCTCGGGAACGCTTTGGAAAGTGCATAACCATTTGTTCAGGAAACAGAGAAAACTCCATTTGGCGCTTATCTTTGAATGAATCCTTTAATCCAAGCCAACAGAATACAAACTCTCTTGACCAAGCTTGTTTGGTAAAGATGACTGGATATTAGCCTTGTTCTTTTTTTACTTTTTTATGGACCGAGACTTCGTCTCGGTCCATAAAAACGCAAAAAAACAACAACAAAAAAAAGAACTCGGCCAATGTCTAGCCATTTTGACCTCACGCTTGGTAAATAACGGATATGAATATATTTTATTCAGACCCATACAAATCTGGCAAGGGAAGACAGTACAGAAAATGCACTTCCGAGCCCGGAATTTGTCTAACTAATAAGTCGGTGAACTTTCTTTTCCTTGTAATTCGGTTCATGAATTGTTAACTTCAGCACTGGTCACACAAGTATATCGTCAAAATTTGTTACACTTAAGAGTCTGAGCCAGTGATATAAAGAGAGCTATTGCGTTCTCATTCCTTTGCGTCCGTCAATTTGATGCCAAAAGCACATCAGTATAAGGATTTGTAGCCAATGCTTCTCAACCTACGTCTTTAGCGAATAAAAAGACGCTGATTAAAATCAGCGAGCCCGCAATATGCCTTGAATATTGGTCAGAGAATTCTTTAGCGCGACAGCTGTCACTTTAACATCTCAATGTTAGCGCAGCTAAACGACTGCATAGGAAGCTTATTACATTTAGGACCGAACGTTATTACATTTAAGGCTTTATAACATTTAGGACCAAATGTTATTACATTTCGGACTTTATTACATTTAGGACAGTTATTACATTTAGGACTTCAACAGACGCTGCGTGCCGATTACTAACTTAGTTTTGACTCTGGCACGATGCATGTTAGAGTGCGCCACGAATAAAAGTCTACTGTGGAACCAAAACGCTGTCACTGATACCCAAAGACATTTTGGCTTCAAATCGAATGAAATTAGATTATATCAAATAAAAATACATTCTACATGATTGGAATGCATAGCTACGCATAGTTACGTTTACCACGAATTTGAACGTCTTCGTTCAAATTGAACTCATTGTGATGCTCACTGTAGTAGAACACTTGATGCTATAATTTATAACTTTACATTACCTCCTATAGCTAGCAGTCTTTTAAGCACATTAGTCTCCGACTTTTTGATAGCCTCGTTGATGAATGCTCTGGAGCCTTGTTCCCTTTTATCGAGCATTTTTTCCACAGTTGTTTCAAAGTAGGCTTCTAAGGAATTGATAGCGTGATGGTGGTACAGAGCCGCTCCTACAACAACCACTGCCGCGATGGTTTTGTAAAAAGACCATTCACTTGCAATACATCTGTTCACTAATCTCCTTAAGAATCCAAATCTCTGACCTGTAGGAATCTGGTTTATCTCGACTCTTTCTTGAGTATCGGTCATCGTTCAATGCGAAACGTAAAGAAAACTACTGCAAATGTAACGCACAACAGCACAAGAAGGAAGTCGTTGCGTGACGAACATGTATCAAAGCGAGGCCGACTCTGAGACCTTAAGTCGCCTTAAGTCGCCTTAAGTCGCCTAAAGTCACCTTAAGTCGCCTTAAGTCGCCTTAAGTTTCCCTAGGTTGCTATTGATTATGCAATGTTATAAGGGTTCAACCCTTCCCAATTGACCCTGTCCACTCCACTCGTCCACTCCACTCCAATCATAAGGATCAGAGGAGGAGCCATGGTAGCTGAATGGTTGTGCACTGGATTCAACATTAAGCAGTCCAGTTTTGGTCTCTAGCGTTGGAGCATTGCATCTTGTCCTTGGGCAAGATACTGTAAGCTTCAAAGTGTCTCACCTATTCCAGATGTAAATATGGGTACAAGTTGGGGGGAGAGGTAACCCTGCATATGAATTATTGTGAGGACGGCAATGGCTTCCATATACATGGAAACCCCTTATGTACCAGGTAAATGTCAAATTCACTTACTGAAGTCATAATAAAATGATGGTAGCAATTATTGTCAATTATTTATGTTTCTGTATCTCATTCTTCTTTTCTCGACACTTCTTCCCACAAGTTTAACATAACTTGGCTGCAAATGAGATAATTTAAAAAATAATAAAAACATAGAAATAAACTTACAAGCTCTTGCATGTCGTTGTTGATCGCTAAAGTTGTGATTTCAGAACGGATGTCATTTACCCACGCGATGCAGCAGATTGCGGCTAATGGCAAAAGTTAGATGGTTCTCGAATTTCGATGCTGTTTATTAATTTATTAGCAGTTTCAGCTACAATTGACCTGGGACAATAGATCGCTTGAATCGTACGATGGCCCACAAGGGACTCGCTGCAAAGAAAAAGAAACGCTGCAAACAAAAAAGTGAATGCTGCAAACAAAAAAGTGAATGCTGCAAACAAAAAAGTGATCGCCCACAAGGGACTCGCTGCAAAGAAAAAGAAACGCTGCAAACAAAAAAGTGAACGCTGCAAACAAAAAAGTGAATGCTGCAAACAAAAAAGTGATTGCTGCAAACAAAAAAGTGATTGCTGCAAACAAAAAAGTGATTGCTGCAAACAAAAAAGAACAGATCATGCGTGCGCATTATGCCCGAGGGACTGGATAGAGTTTTGCTCGTCTCCAGAGCCTACGAGTATTTCCCTCCATTTTTCCAGCATGATCTCGACACCAAAATAACGATTATCGTTATTTCTAAATTGGCCCTGAAATAACGAATAGCATAATTTCGGTGCATGTTGAGACCTTCGGGCTCGAAGCTTGGGAACTTGTATCCAGGGAAAGATAAAATGGCGGCTTACGGCGGCGAAGGAAATCTCAATAGTTTAATATTTTAGCGTGAAAAGGCTTGGGTGTTGCGATCTGGTTCTCAAGTAAAAAAAATCACGGTCTGCAATGGCACTACCACCTTTTGAACAACAATAAAACATTGAAACGATGGTAAAAAGCAGCAAGTTTCGAAGTCTCAACGAAACATGGGTAAGCTGAGTTTCAGTCAAATATCATGACATTTGGGATGTAATTTCGATACCGAATAAATAGTTCTACATGGTTATACACGCATAGGATTCTGTTGTGTTCACGTGAAGGCCATTTCAGCCATTCCTGCCACTTGTAAGTGGTAGGAAATAAAATATATGCATACTTGTTTCGTATTTTAGCCCTGTGAAATCACAAATTTGATTTATTTCTTCTTTGTTTTAGGTGGTCATTACCCATTATTTTTGGAAGTCGATGCTGATGAGAAAGAAAAAATGTTTACGATTATTTCTTCTCTCGAACATTTTACTATTTAGGTACCAAATAATCTTGATACTGAAGATCATTGCATCCTATTATGAAAAAATTACCCTTGATTGCTTTGTCAACTGGAATGAATAATGTAATATACCTTGTGATTTGTGGGATTTTCACAAGTAAACTAGAAATACTTGAAGAGGGTAATGATGTACTTAATGCAGAGCATTTGGTACAAAGTCTGCTTTGCTGTAATCTACCTGAAGGTGCTTTTTATATGCTAGTAACACTTGCACAGCCCAGTCAAAATGTTTTTGAGTAGTAGACAAGATGGCTGTAGTAATTATAGGCAGCAGAGGCCAAACCTCATCCTGAAAAGCAGTCTGAAAAGTGTGAAGTTAGCGGAAGGTACTTCATTGTAGGCAGCCAAATTGTAAGCTGCCAGCCCATTTTGAGTGAGTAGTAAAACTCAAGATTGGCTATTTTAGCTAATTTTATTGAGAACCAAATTCCCAGCAACGGGCACATTTTTACTGGGCTATTTGTTATTTAACTACTTAGTAATATTCTTATTAAAATTTACTGCATTCCTTTCTAATAATTTGCTGCTGATTGTATGCTGTATATAGCTTATGATTTGTGTGATTTTCAAGAGTAAATTAGAAATACCTGAAGATGGTAATGATGTACTAGATAATGTACTTGATGCAAAGCAATTTTGGTACAAAGTGTGTGCCTTGTCCGTAGGTGATTTTGCATGCTAATAAGACTTGTAATTCAAATAATATACATCAGCTGGAGTGGGAATATTAAAAGAAAAATACAGAAAGAAACATTGATAAATAAAATAAATCAATAGAAATGACAAAAATCATGGTTTTATCTCCAAATTAAGCACTTAATCGAAGATCACTGCACTGCTCAGGTCCAGAAGGCTGAGAGGGTACTGTCTACTGTTAGTTTGATTTTTGTCATTTCTATTGATTTATTTTATTTATCAATGTTTCTTTGAATTATGATTCAATGATCTCTTTCAATAGTGCAGGTTCGCTCATGTAACCTAATCTCCCACATATGTATGTATGTATGTATGTATGTATGAGCTCAGTTGAAATGTTTTTGAGTGGAAGGCAAGCTGGTGATAGTAATGGGCAGCAGAGGCTGAACCTTGTCTTGAATGGAAGTGTGAAAAGTGTGAAGTTAGCGGCAGCTATATTGTGGCAGGCAGCCAAATTGTCGGCTGTGGCACATTTTTACTGGGCTGATTGTGTGTAGTATATATGTGCACTTCTTTTAGGGCATTAAACAGGTTAAAGTACTAAGACATCCTCTGTGATAACTTGATAATTCAAGATGTGAAAATTTTTAATAGTAAGGTAAAGCTTGATCATTCTTAAGAGTTTCCATTTGTTCTGGAAATTTGGGGGAGAGTCAGGGGAGCATTATTTATACATTAATAATTTACAGAAAAAGTAAAAAAAAAAGGACTAAGGTAAAATCCCAATTTGTTTTAAGAGTTGATTTTATTAAGCGAAAACCCTGGATATAGCTTGGGATTTGTGTGATTTTCACAAATTGTTAGGTTATCATGTAAACTTAATTTACAGGAACCTTGTTAATTTTCAGCTTCAAGAATAAAAGTATATAATCTTTAGTGCAGCCCTCTTTTCTCCCCGCCATTATTCTAATTTTTTTTATCAAGTTTCCTTTTTCTTGTGTTCAATTAATTTATTGACTTTACAGGTGAAATCGTAATATCTGCTAGCACAATTATCTCTGCTAAGAGTGTCTACCATCACTCTTGCCGGTCTCGAGCCCAAAACGCTGCAAACTAGCTGAAAGTACATGTATTTCGTAAAATTGCAATGAAATCTATCTAAAAACACCAAAATCCGGCAGAACGCACGAGTTTTTGCCAAATTTTACGCAAAAGTTGACAAAAGCGCTCAATTCGAACTGAAAAACACTTTTTTTTTTGCAAAAGTCAGCCTATTTTACATTCAAAAACACGATGTCTTTAACAAAATAGGGATACAATCCATGTGAAAACACTTATTCCAGCCAAAACGCAGTGTTCTCAGTAGAATTTGGGGAAAAAACGCGTAAAAACCGTCAGAAACACAACAAATTGGACTGATTTTACCCACTTTTTGTGTAAATAGCTGCCAAAACCCTCAAAACTAGCTGGAACTACATGTTTTTCACAAGATCGCCATAAAATCTTGAAACGTTGCTTTAGAGACCTTTATGCCTCCAAAACGAGTTTTTTATTTTAAAAAAAATGTAATGAACAAAGATGTTAAAGGGGAAAAAGCTGTGAGAAAGGAGAAGTTTAGTGTTGCTGTTTGATATGCCGCCCAGATATATCAATTTATTAATTTAACGCCTTTAGCCGTGGGTAGAAGTTTTTCTCTAGACTAAGAGGATCTTCCCTATGTTGACGAACCTCAATAATTCGTTGATTTTACTGTTTTTACACAGATTTGATTTTAACCATATTCGCCAAAATAACTGCCAAAACACGGCAAACCAGTATCTTAGCCAAGAGCGATACTGGCCATTTCACACATCCTTATTAGATATGAAATTTATTGAAGATTGTCATTCTAGCACATGTTGGCTAGTTTCCACAGCTTTCTTGATTTTCATGGGAAAGTGGAATTGGTTGGTACCATGACCAATCTCCTCGACTTTCCCATGATTTTCATAGGATGTCAGCATCGACCCATACTTCGAACCTCAGTTGTTTTTTTTTTTACATTGGCGCGAGTTTCACAACTTCCTTGTGGTTTGGCATTGACTCAGAGTTGGGCTTATTTTTATAGCTAATCCATCGGCGACTTTCTCATGATTTTCTTGGGTTCTCAACAGTGACAGGCACTTTGGAACCATAATTTTATAAATATGTCAACACTGGCAAATACTGCTAAAATCTACACTCTACTAAACTCCATGTACCACAATATCCACACAACTGCGTGTGCCTACTTGACAATCCTAACCCTAACCCTAAAACTATCCAGTAAACGAAGTATTGTATTGCTGGTTTGAGAGACTAAACTGGCTCAAATGATCCAGCTGCTTAAAAATCTAAGCACAGAGTAAGTTTAAAAGATTCAATTTTGTAAGGTTTCGAAACAGTTCCAAAATTAACATGCACATAGCTCAGTGTAAAACATCGAAGCTTCTAGGACTTCTTATGATTCCTACGAACGTACACACCTAATGCACGTCAATTTGCCTTTGTTGTCCTCGAACGATCACGTCTTCATGGTAACATGGTGTAAGAACTGTACAGCACTTTATATATATATATGTTTTACTTGACGGTAAAAGTTTGAATCCGTACAAGGAAACGTAACGGAAACAGGCGACGATAATATTCCGTTGACAGAAATGCAACGGAAACGTGTCGTCATATTTCCGTTCAGGAATCATACCGGAAACATAACAGGTCCAAGGAAGAAGTGAATGACGTGGAAACATAGAGTTTCATTTTTCCGAATTACGGAATCGTGCCATTTCGTCCTGTGTTCACTCTAACTCTGTGCTATCCTAAACCTAACCCAAACCCCAAACCAATCCTAAGCTATGGTAAAGGGTTTAAGTCAGGGTTGAGGATAGGGTTAGGGCAGGAGCCCATTACCTGGTTAGGGTTAGAGTTTGGGTTGCTTCGGGTCAGAGGGGTTTAGTGTTACAATCAGGGTTAGGGCTAGGGTAAAATTATGCTTAGGGTTAGCGGGGTTTAGTGTTAGAATTAGGGTTAAGGCTAGGGTGAGGCTATGCTTAGGGTTGGCGTTAATATTTTTCTACAAGCATTCAATTGCAGGGTTTTTGGTATTGTGTTTGTAAATTTCAGTAACTACCTGAAAGTTTACTGAAAAACAAACGATAGGCCGACTGGTACACTTACAGGATAGATAGAGAAGGTTTGGGTTAGGGTTAGGTTTAGGGTTAGGGTTAGGTCTAGGTTAAGGGCTATAGGTTAGGGTTTAGGGTTTAGGGTTAGGTTTTAGGGTTATGGTGTGGGGCTAGGGTTTGGGATTAGGGTTAGGGTTGGGGTTTGGGCTTTGTGTTAGGGTTAGAGGGTCTGCGGTTGAGGTTAGGGCTAGGGTGAAGGTTTTGGGTTAAGGTTTGGGGGTAGGGTTAGTGTTTAGGGTAAGAGTGTAAGCCTCTTCAAAAATATTTTTAAGAAGATTTTGTCACCTTTTACACTTAAATAACCACTTGAAGAATTTTGACCAGTTGGATTATTTGAAGCGGTTGGATTAATTTTGATTGGTGTTTAATAACTTTTAGTAGTTGGATGATTATTTTTACCAGTTGAACCACTGTAATATGCTGGATCTTTTTAACTAATGTTACCATCCTTACCAGGTTGATTACTTGAAGTATTTGAACCAATTTCACTGGTTACACATGCATTATCCAGTTAGACCATTTCAACTGGTTGGATCATTTAAACCAGTTTGTCCATTTTAGATATTGGCATCATTTTAACAAGTTGGATCATGTTAACCAGTTGCACCATTTTACTAAGTGAGATCGTTTCTTCCAATTGGACCATGTCACGTAATTAAAATCTTTTCACCGTTTAGACCATTTTATCTTGTTTTGGCTGGTTGGACCATGTTAATCAGTTGTATCATTTTGACTGGAGTGAAAAGTTCCGTTCTTTACCCTAGCCCTAACCCTAACCCTAACCCGGGGCTAGGGTTAGGGTTAGGATAGCTCGCACCAAGAGTTAGAGTTAGGGCTTGGGTAGGGTGGGATTATGATTAGGCTGAGGGTTACAATTTTTTCTGAAAACATCCAATTTTTTTTTTGGTATTGTGTTTGGCTCTAAACTTTAACAACTACTTGAAAGTTTGCTTGAAATCAAAATATACCATTTTTTGCCAAAATAACTGCCAAAATGCGCAATTCGGGCCTTTTTATCAATTTACACTGGGTTTAAGCTTGGTTTTTGTGTTTTCCCACAGACTCTTGCACTATTTTGCTGAGAACATTGTGTTTTAGCTTTTTTGCAGCGTTTTTAAAACTGAAATAAGCTTATTTTTGCAAAAAAAAACAAACGTGTTTTTCAGTCGAATTGAGTGTTTTTGTCAACTTTAGCGAAAAATTTTTCAAAAATCGTACATTTCTGCCGTATTTTGGAGTTTTTAAACGGATTTCGTCGCGATCTTGTGAAAAACATGTAGTTTCAAGCTAGCTTTCAGTGTTTTGGCAGTTATCTTGGCAAAAAATGGGTAAGTCAGCGCAATTTTTTTTTTGGTTTTTAAGGGTTTTTTGCCCAAATTTTACTGAGAACACTGTGTGTTAGCTTGTCTCCATTGCTTTTTCGCAGATTCTATCGCTGTTTTGCTGAAAACATAACGTTTAAGCTTGTTTGCATCGTTTTTGGTCGTGAAATAAGCTAATTTTTGCAAAAGGAACAAAAACGTGTTTTTCAGCCCAAATTGACATAAAGGATACAGAACATTTGCTTATTGCCTTTTTTTTGTCCTTAGTCATGAAGTTGATTTTGGCATTTCAAACAAAAACTCTGCTAGAGCATTAATTGAATGACATATCATGCACTTACTTTGAAGCAAGAACACTTTTTTTTTAATTCAGAAAAATACCTTTTTATTTTTTTTTAAGGACTGCTGGATATAACCTGTACAACCAAGATGAATTTACATTCATTATTTGTCATAACTTACACTAAATTAGAAATTCAAGTATGAAATGAGGGTACTAGCCCTTTAATAGTGTTCAAAATTTCCATATGCAGGGGTACTTGTGGCTACTGGAGAAGAATCAGTCTTTAACCCTTCCCCCCCCCCCTCTAAGGGAGATAATAAGTACAGATATCCTCTTCCCTTGGGGCAACTAGCTTAAAAGTGAGTGATCTCAGGGGCCCTCCAAAAAAGTTTTCTACAGCAATAACTAAGCTCTACAGAAGCACACTATGCAGACAAAAGGTGTAAGAGAATCAATGAATTCTTTAATTCTTGGTCCCTCCCAGGCCAACCTATT